>NC_059158.1:120578896-120888953 GCF_019923935.1 Bubalus bubalis
GAATTTTCTGATCTTTCTGTCTTTCTAGAATGTTAGCAAAAAGTTTCACAGCCACATCCTCAGTCTTTTCTCTCTAGTATGCTTTGCTGACAGGATAGCTCTTAATTTTAGCAGTTTTTGCCATCTAGATAGGCTGAAAATTTCCAAAACCATCAAATCCTAGCTCCAAATTGTTTAGTAATTCTTCCCTTAATTCATTTACTTTTATTCTCTCTTATTTTACTATAAGCAGTAAAAAATAAACCAGACCACATCTCTAACACTTTATTTGAAAAGCACCTCAAGTAAATGTCTAATTTCATCATTTATATGTTCTGCTATCCCTGTAACCTCAGGTCACATTTGCACCAGGCTTACTGTCACTGTGTAACAAGAATTTCCTTTCTTTCACTTTCCAATAATATTTTCATCATTTCTTTCTGAGCTTTCAACAACATGGACTTAAAGGCTCATATTTCTATTAACAGTCTGGACACAGTAATTTGGGAATTCTTTGAGATGACTCACATTTTTTTCTATCATGCTTCTTACTTCCTCTGAGCCCTCGCTAGCATAATCTTTAACATCCTTATTTCCGTTGACAGTCTGTTCTACGTAATCTAGACATTTACTATGGTGCTTCTCAAATTTCTACCAGTCTCTGCCCAATTCTCAAGCCACATCTTCACTTTTACGTATTTGTTGCAGAAGCATTAAACTTTTAGGCACCAAAATATTTATGAATTTTCTATTGATGGTGTAACACATTTTTATAATGGTCAGTCAGATATCTAACATAGGTCTCACCAGGACAAAAACCAAGGTGTCAAGAGAGATGTATTTATTTCTGGAGGTTCTAGGAGAAGACATTTCTTTGCCTTTTCAGTTTCTAGATACTACTGACATTCCTTGCCTCATGGCCCCCTCTCTCCACCATCTTCAAGCCAGCAACATTGTAATCTCTTTAATCCTTTTGTAGTCCTCACATCTTTGACTCAATACAGCTGGTAAAGTTTTTCTTGCCAACTACAATTTGGCACTTACCATTGGCGCTTGCCATCTACCTCTACAAGGATTAAGTCATGTGCTGCTGTAGTGGCTAATTTTCAACATCTCCTGAAAGGTGTTCAGGGTGGAGAGAAGAAATAAGGCACTCTATGCTTAGGAAATGCCTGGCAGAACAAGTCTTCAGATAAATAGATATTTTCAGGAGCTGATTTTATGAGCTCAAATCTTATGTTTATTCATATCTAGAAAAGCACCAAAATCCTTCATGGTGACAGCTGCTCCTCAAGACTAGCAGAAACTTTCTGCAAAAAAATGTGTGCTTGATTGCACATATTCCCCCTTAACCAAAATCACATATATACTGACCTTCCCCCAACATCTTTAGAGCAGTTCCTCAGAGCTATCTGAAATGCTGTCTTATAGGCTACCGTCTTCATTTTGCCCCAAATAAAACAACTCACACCTCTCACATTATGCATTTTAAGTCAGCACTCTTACTTGTGTGTGTGTGTGTGTGTGAAAAGAACTTGTTAACATTTAATGAATTTCCCAGCATGTGGATTCAAGCTACCAGGCACTTTAAAGAATTCATAGGGCTTCTGGTTCAAGATGGCAGAGTAGAAGGATGTACACTCATCTCCTCCTGTGAGAGCACCAAAATCACATTTAGCTGTTAAACAACCATCTCTAGGAGGATGCTGCTGCTGCTGCTGCTCCTGCTAAGTTGCATCAGTCGTGTCTGACTCTGTGCAACCAGAGTCCCTGGGATTCTCCAGGCAAGAAGACTAGAGTGGGGTGCCATTGCCTTCTCCAAGGAGGATGCTAGAATCTACCAAAAAAAGATACCGCACGTTCAAAGACAAAGAAGAAGCTTCAGTGAGATGGCAGGAGGGGCACAATCATGATAAAATCAAATCCTAAACCCAGCAGGTGAGTGACCCACAGACTTGAGAACAATAACATCAAGGAAGTTCTCCCACTCTTGTGAAGTTTTGGAACCCCACGTCAGTCTTCCCAGCCTGGGGACCAAACAAAGGTACTGGAATTCCCCAGGAAATCTGACCTTGAAGGCCAGTGGGATTTGATTACAAGACTTTCACAGGACTGGGGGAAACTGAGACTCCAGTCTTGGAGAACACAAACAAAATCTTGCATGCACCAAGACTCAGGGTAAAGAAACAGTGACTCCACAGGAAACTAAGCCAACATTACCTGCTTGTGTTTTAGGGTCTCCTGTGTAGAAGTGGGTCATCAGGGGCTCACCACAGGGACAGGGGGCCTGGCCGCAGCTGTCTGGGTAGTTCCCCTTTGGCTTAAACACTCTTAGCGTAAACGCTACCAGAGAGGGAGTGCAACCCTACCCATCAGCAGATAATTAGATTAAAGTTTTACTGAGCAAGGCCCTATCAGTTCAGTTCAGTTCAGTCACTCAGTTGTGTCCAATTCTTTGAGACCCCACGGACTGCAACACGCCGGGCCTCCCTGTCCATTGCCAACTTCCGGAGTTTACTCAAACTCACGTCCATTGAGTCGGTGATGCTGTCAAACCATCTTATCCTCTGTCATCCCCTTCTCCTCCTGCCTTCAATCTTTTCCAACAACAGGGTCCTTTCAAATGAGTCAGTTCTTCTCATCAGGTGGCCAAAGTATTGGAGTTTCAGCTTCAGCATCAGTCCTTTCAATGAATATTTAGAACTGATTTCGGTTAGGATAGACAGGTTGGATATCCTTGCAGTCCAAGGGACTCTCAAGAGTCTTCTCCAACACCACAGTTCAAAAGCATCAGTTCTTCGGCACTCAGCTTTATAGTCCAACTCTCACATCCATACATGACTACTGGAAAAACCATAGCTTTGATTAGATGAATCTTTGTTGGCAAAGTAATATTTCTGCTTTTTAGGTTGGTCATAACTTTTCTTTCAAGGAGCAAGTGTCTTTTAATTTCATGGCTGCAGTCACATTTTGTAGTGATTATGGAGCCCCCAAAAATAAAGTCTGTCACTGTTTCCACTGTTTCTCCATCTATTTGCCATGAAGTGATGGGACCAGATGCCATGATCTTAGTTTTCTGAATGTTGAGCTTTAAGCCAACTTTTTCACTCTCCTCTTTCACTTTCATCAAAAGGCTCTTTAGTTCTTCACTTTCTGCCATCAGAGCAAGATCCAGTTTTTTCCACCACCAGTCTCTCCCATCAGGAAATTTACACAAGCCTCTTAGCCTCCTCCATCAGAGGGCATACAGAAGAAGCAATAAGAACTACAATCCTATAGCAACTAAACAAAATCACATTACAGAAAGTTAATCAGCTTGAAAAAAGCAGAAAGTTATGTCCCAGATCAAGGGATAAGATAAAACTCCAGAAAAACAACTAAATGAAGTGGACATAGGCAACCTTCCAGAAAAATAATTTAGAATAATGACAGTGAATATGACTCAGAACCTTGGGAAAATAATGGAAACAAAGATTAAGAAGATGCAAGAAATCTTTACCAAAGACCTATAATAAATAAAGAACAAACAAACATAGATGACTAATACACTAGAAGGAATCCAGAGCAGTATAACTGAGGCAGAAGCACAGATAAATGACCTGGAGGACAGAAAGTTGGAAATCACTGTCACAGAACAGAATATAGAAGAAAGAATGAAAAGAAATGAAGATAGCCTAAGAGACCTTTGGGACAACACTAAATGTACCAACATTCTCATTTTAAGGGTCCAGAAGGAGACTAGAAAATATTTGAAGAGATAATAGCTGAAAACTATTTCCCTATCTTGGAAAAGGAAATAATCAACCACGTCCAGGAAGCACAGGGATTTCCAGGTAGGATAAACCCAAGGAGGAACACACTGAGACACATAGTAATTAAACTGACAAAATAAAAACAGAGATAAAATATTAATGCAATAAGGGGAACATGACAATAACATACAAGATAACTTCCATCAGCCTATCAGCTGATTTCACAAGTCAGAAGGGGATAGCATGACATATTTTAAGTGATGAAAGGGAAAAACCTACAACCAAGAATATTCTACCTAGCAAGACTCTCTTTCAGATTTGGTGAAAAAATCAAAAGCTTTCCAGATAGACAAAAGTTAAGAGAATTTAGCACCATCAAATCAGCTTTACAAAACATGCTGAAGGAACTTCTCTAGGCAAAAAACAAGAGAAGGAAATGCCCTATCTACAGAAAATAAGCCCAAAACAATTAAGAAAACCATAACAGGAACATGCACATGGATAATTACATTAAATGTAAATGTATTAAATGCACCAACCAAAAGACCTAGACTGGCTCATCAGAAGAAAATATGTGCATGTATGCACTTCCACTTACCATGCCACTCTGCCTGACTCCCAAATTGTATGTAATTATTATATATTGTTAGATTATCATGTTCCCATTATGGCTCACAATTGTAATTATCTTTTATTTTTTGTCTGGCTACTGATTGTGAAACCTGACAAACATCTTTTACTATTGTGAATATGTAACTATTACTCACTTAATATCATTGTATCAGGACTGGTCAACAGAAAAATTCTGGAATTCTATATCACCAACACTACCATTTAATAGAAAAACTTGTAATCAATTTTTAAAATCCATATACATATCAGAATTATCTTGGAATTTTTTGGAAAATACAAATGCCCGGGTATTGTTTTTTTGTTTGTTTGTTTGTTTGCCAGAGTGCCGGATATGTTTCTAATGAGCAGTTTTGTTTAAAAACAACTGGACTTTATGAGGATTTTATATCTTTATTTAGTTTACTTCATTTTTTCTATTTCATATTCAGTGCTCCCATTTCATTTAGTTTATGCTCTCCAATTTCTCCATCTCCTTTTTTTTTTGTTCTTTCTCAAGCCTTTATCAAGCATAGTAGAAAAGCTTTGTATACATATATAAGTAATATATATAATATATTAGTTTTAGAAAACATGAATTTTTCCTAACTAAAAAAAATTTATGACATTTTGATTCCACTTGTTTGACTTAGTACAAATAGAATACTAGATTTATAATTTTAAAAAATAGATATGCAACAAGTAACAAAAGTTACTGCATAGCACAGAACTTTAGTCAATATCTTGTAATAACATATAATGAAAAACAATTTCAGAAATAATATATGTGTATATGTATAACTGAATCACACATACCAAAAAGAATTCTACTTTTTGAAATTTGATAATGCATATTGAAAAGCAGAGATGTTACTTTGCCAACAAAGGTCCGTCTAGTCAGGGCTATGGTTTTTCCAGTGGTCATGTATGGATGTGAGAGTTGGAATGTGAAGAAAGCTGAGTGCCAAAGAATTGATGCTTTTGAACTGTGGTGTTGGAGAAGACTCTTGAGAGTCCCTTGGTCTGCAAGGAGATCCAACCAGTCCATTCTGAAGGAGATCAGCCCTGGGATTTCTTTGGAAGGACTGATGCTAAAGCTGAAACTCCAGTACTTTGGCCACCACATGGGAAGAGTTAACTCATTGGAAAAGACTCTGATGCTGGGAGGGATTGGGGGCAGGAGGAGAAGGGGACGACAGAGGATGAGATGGCTGGATGGCATCACCGACTCGATGGATGTGAGTATGAGTGAACTCCGGGAGTTGGTGATGGACAGGGAGGCCTGGCGTGCTGCGATTCATGGGGTCGCAAAGAGTCGGACATGAATGAGCAACTGAACTGAACTGAACTAATTACTTCTTTGCCAGTTTTACTAAATGTCCTATGGTCATCTAATAATGTATGAGATAAAAATTTTTAAATATATTTGTTTAGGATATTATTAATATAAATTAAATATAAATCTATTACATTTAAACTATTAATGACATCATTCAAGATGCTCCTATTCTCATTTTTTCTCCACTTGATAAAGCATTTTCAGAGAAATGTTAATATGTCTCACTGCAATTCTATATTTTTTCTTTTCCCTATTTCTTATTTTTGCTCTATGAATCTTTGTTTCTTTGTTGTTAAGGTGTCCAATGGTTTATGATGTCTATCTTCTTTGTGAATTGTATCTTTTAACATTAAAATATTCATCTTTGTTTTATTTAAGATTAATCAATTAAAAAATAATTCATCTAATTAGATTGGTCCCATCTGGATAATTCATAGTAATTTCCTGATCCCATGGCCCTTAATCACATCTATGAAGTCCTTTAGGCAAATTAACATATTTATAGGTTACAGGGATTAGTGCATAAAGATTTTTTTGGGGTAAGGGTGTGTGAGAAAGGAGGGAGGCATTATTTTGAAAATCATACTATGGAACTCATTGTACCACAATACAATTACAGCTTAATCAGACAGGGACAGAAAATATTCTGTTTATGATGAATCAGGTAAAAATGAGAATACAGCATTTCTTTACTTAGTGGGTTAAAAAATAAATAAATAAAGATCTCAATTTAAGGAGTGATTAGCTCACTCATAATAAACAGGTATGCACACATTCTATACTGTGGCATTTCCCAACTAAGTAATAATTTCAGATTTTGTAAAGGATTGAAGAAAGCTATAAGGCCAACTTTGAAGTTATTTCCAAATAAAAAATAAAATTAAAACTCATCTTCTATCCAGTCTCTCCTCCACGAGTAGATATTCTCTAGGAGAGTATTACACTTGAGATCAGTTACAAAAGAGATAGTGTATCTTCTTTTTTTTTTTTTAATTTTATTTTATTTTTAAACTTTACATAATTGTATTAGTTTTGCCAATTTGTTGTATCTTCTAACACTAACAAAATTGGGATGAATAATTTAGGAAACTGGCAGAAGAAAATGATTTTTTTTTCAAAAATTGTAAGCAAAATATAGACAGTGAAACTCAAAGTTATTTCACCAAAATCTGTGGGCACTTGCATGAGTTCTTAAGTATTTGGAGAAAAAAAAATAGTATAAACAAAACAAAGTCATACTCCAACCAGCTCCTGTGGTTGGTGTCCCAAAATCCATTTCCAGTCTTTCATTTCCGTTCTGCTTTAAACTACAGATGTTTGAAATAAAAAACTCTGTATTTCCTAACCTACCTACTACAGTTCGGCATAGTCAGGATATATAATTTAGGTGTGTAAGATAAAGTTTAGGTCATCTGTAAAATTCGAATGGATAACACATCATTTTCTTGATGTGTTACTATTATTTTTACTATTATAGTTATGGCCCTACTGTTTTTCCCTTCTTCTTGTCTTAGATGAGATAAGGAGGCTTAGAACTGAGAGAGTAATACTGTTACCATATTGTCATGCAAGGAGAATTGCAAAGGTTCTGGCACTGACAGCATGAATCCCACAGAAACTGCCTATCATTTCACTCAGTTCAGTTCAGTTCAGTCTCTCAGTCGTGTCCGACTCTTTGCAACCCCATGAATCGTAGCACGCCAGGCCTCCCTGTCCATCACCAACTCCCGGAGTTCACTCAGACTCACATCCATCGAGTCAGTGATGCCATCCAGCCATCTCATCCTCTGTCGTCCCCTCTCCTCCTGCCCCCATTCCCTCCCAGCATCAGTCTTTTCCAATGAGTCAACTCTTCACTTGAGGTGGCCAAAGTACTGGAGCTTCAGCCTCAGCATTATTCCCTCCAAAGAAATCCCAGGGCTGATCTCCTTCAGAATGGACTGGTTGGATCTCCTTGCAGTCCAAGGGACTCTCAAGAGTCTTCTCCAACACCACAGTTCAAAAGCATCAATTCTTCAGTGTTCAGCTTTCTTCATAGTCCAACTCTCACATCCATACATGACCACTGGAAAAACCATAGCCCTGACTAGATGGACCTTTGTTGGCAAAGTAATGTCTCTGCTTTTCAATATGCTATCTAGGTTGGTCATAACTTTCCTTCCAAGGAGTAAGCGTCTTTTAACTTCATGGCTACAATCACCATCTGCAGTGATTTTGGAGCCCAAAAAATTAAAGTCTGACACTGGTTCCACTGTTTCCCCATCTATTTCCCATGAAGTGATGGGACCAGATGCCATGATCTTCGTTTTCTGAATGTTGAGCTTTAAGCCAACTTTTTCACTCTCCACTTTCACTTTCATCAAGAAGGTTCTTAGTTCCTCTTCACATTCTGCCATAAAGGTGGTGTCATCTGCATATCTGAGATTATTGATATTTCTCCCAGCAATCTTGATTCCAGCTTGTGCTTCATCCAGCCCAGCATTTCTCATGATGTACTCTGCATATAAGTTAAATAAGCAGCGTGCCAATATACAGCCTTGACATACTCCTTTTCCTATTTGGAACCAGTCTGTTGTTCCATGTCTGGTTCTAACTGTTGCTTCCTGACCTGCATATAGGTTTCTCAAGGGGCAGGTCAGGTGGTCTGATATTCCCATCTCTTTCAGAATTTTCCACAGTTTATTGTGATCCACACAGTCAAAGGCTTTGGCATAGTCAATAAAGCAGAAATAGATGTTTTTAGCCACTGTAAATCAAATCTTTTTTGAGTCTAATGTTAATGTGTTGCTAATTAATAAATCCAGTGAAAGATTTATGGTAATTTTAGTTTTATAAAAATATTTAGAGAAATGAATGAATGCTGAAGATCTCAACAGGATGCAGGGAAGGGCTTTGCTATGTGCTTAGTCTCTCAGTCCTATCCGACTCTTTGCAACCCAATGGATTGTAGCCTGCCAGGCTCCTCTGCCCATGGGGATTCTTCATGCAAGAATACTGGAGTGGGTTGCCATTACTTCCTCCAAGGGATCTTCTCAACCCAGGGATCAAACCCAGTTCTCCCACATTGCAGGCAGATTCTTCACCATCTGAGCCACCAGGGAAACCTGCAGGGAAGGGCAACCAATTCCTGATTACTGGATATTGAATCATTGAATATTTTTCTTAATATATATTGATGTAGGACCTCTATCAATTATAGACAGCTGAGCTAAGCAAGGGATAAGGGGGGCAGACCCAACTCATGCTATTGGGAAAAAATATATAATTACCAACATCATGGTGAATAGAAAAAAACAAGAAAAAAATGTAATCAGAGAGTAAAGGGCATAGTCTTTAAGAATAGTGATCTTAGAGAGAAATAATTATTTTTCTCTGTTTCATCAAACATGCATGAATTGTATTCTGTCAATTTTACAAATTAATTAATTTTTTTATAAAACTTTCATACCTTTTGCAATTGTCCTTTCATTGGAGATGTCACATTCATGGAAAGAATTTTGTCACCTTATTTTCAAGGGAACCTGGACTGTACTCAAAGTGTCAGCAGCCTTCCTGACTTTAACAGGGTCTTATTCATATCAAGTAGACTGCAAGAGAAATAGCAGACACCTGGACAAATGCCGGGTTGAACATTCTTTACTTGGGAAAGACAGAAACAATAAAACTGTATATTCTACAAAATAAGATGTCTCCCACTGTGGCATCTGATAAGCTTTAAAATATCTCTGCAATGATTCAGCTTTACACGCAGAAGTCCTCTGACTGCTTTGCATGTAACTGAGGGAATAATTGACACTATTCTAGTTTATAGGGAAGGAATAGATTCTGGCTCTATGGGACCATTAATTTGGTAAATGGCTATGAAGCACTTCCGCCCCTCCTTAAGGACCGTCACCACTAAACTCTACTGCCACCATTTGGGTGTTTGATTTGGGCAATTCCGCATGCTCCATAAGAAGTAATTTAGTATGTCTCTGAGATAGATGACAGGGTTTGGATCTTTTCTCCTGGGAGATGTAACCTGGAAATTCTTTTTAATGCTAATGGCAGTTATTCATGTCAAGGCTGGCATATTGATGGAGGAATACACTCCTAAATCTGTTTTTACAGTTTGTGTATACTTGGAAGGATTTTACCACCATATGGTCCTTAAGGATTTGTTGTCAGTCGACCCATAGTGCTTACAAAATAACATATATATCGTTCTTACAGGCACTCCACACCTCTATTCTGGGAAAGAAATCTACAATAAAGATGTTAACAGCTAGAGGAAAGGGAAGATATGTAACCTGTGTGATAAGATAGACTCTCACTTTTCCAATAGCAACCTGGAGAGATGTAGATGGTCATTGGATGAGTGATGTATACATTTTTCCTTATCTTGTGTCTGTGTCTGTGTATGTGTGTGTGCACACACACACAGTCGTGTCCAACTCTTTGAGACCCCATGGACTGTAGCCTGTCAGCCTCCCCTGTCCATGGAATTTTCCAGGCAAGAATACTGGAGTGGGTTTCCATCTCCTACTCCAGGGTATCTTCCCAATCCAGGGATTGAACCCGCATCTCTTACATCTCCTGAATTGGCAGGTAGGTTCCTTACCACTAGTGCACCTGAAAAGCCCTTATCGTGTGTCTTCAAATGGGTGAAATAAAGGAAGGTTGATGGTGCAAACTTTTGCTTCCTAGGATGAAAGTCTGGAAATGATATACAGCTTACTTGTTAACAGACAGGGCTGACAAGTTTCAAATTCTATCCATGCTCTTCTAATCATGTCATCTTAACAACAGTTATTTAATACCTGTTTGTTTCAGGTCTCTTATAGGTAAAGTTGGTAAATAATAATCTACCAACTTTGAATTAAAATAAGCTTATCTTTCACATGTTGTAAGAAGGCAATTATTCTTACAGACATGCATCTCCGTTTTCTGGGGATGTCAGAAGAAGAAACTGACAATACATATGAGAAAATTTGGAAGAATAAATAGTAATGCAAATGTAAGTCGGATTACTGACTTTGTTGTCTCTCATCTATGAGGTAACTGATTTAAATTCAAAGACATCACATCTAAAAGAGTTTACTCATTTCTTCTTTTAAGCCAAATTTCTGCATAAAAAAATCACTTGTTTTGTATGATTTTATCTGTTGTTGTTTAGTCGTGAAGTTGGGTCTGATTCTTTTGCAACCCCATGGACTATATATAGCCTGCCAGGCTCCTCTGTCTATGGGATTTCTCAGGTAAAAATACTGGAGTTGGCTGCCATTTCCTTCTCTAGGGATCTTCCCAATTCAGGAATTGAACCCACATCTCCTGCATTGGCAGGTGGATTCTTTACCACTGCATTACCTGGGAAGCCCATGATTTTACCTAAATATTGCGTGTTCTGTTAGTCATTCTTATTTATTCAGTTTTCATCCAGAAATCTGGTGTGCTATCAAATATACCCCCACAGAGTCCATCTCCGTTCTCTCCTATTGTAACCACTAAAAATAATCTTACTAGTTTTCCCTTCAAAATTTACTTATCAATGTTTCAAACAATAGCAATAATAATAAATTAGAAAGCATCTGATGACTTACACGGAGTAAGACTTTAAAGTATCTGCACAATGTGGATTGGATTTTGTAATAGTTGGGGTGGTGGGCAGAACAATGATGCCATAAAAATGTCACACTCTAATGCCACAAATCTGTGAGTATGGTATATAGCAGAGTGTATTTTAAAGACGCAATTAAGGTTATAGACCTGAGATGGTGAGATTATATTGGATTTTCCAGATGGCCCAATGCAAGCACACAAATCCTTAAAGTCAGAGACCATTTCCCAGTTTTGGTGAGAGAGACATGATAGTGGAGGGAAAGACAGAGAGATCCAAGTGAGAAAGGGACTCAATTCACCGTTGACGGCTTTACAGTGGAGGAAGGCTCATGAACCAAGGAATGTGTGTGCAGTTTCTAGAAACCAGGAATGTCCCTTAATTGACAGACAACAAGGAATAGAAGACTCCATTCCTACAACCACAAGAAGGTAAATTCTGACAACAATTAGAATGAGTGAGGAAACAGATTAGTCTTGCTAACACACTGAACAGCTGATCATCAGAAGTCTATTATGAAATTTATGTTTTTAAGTCTCTGAATATGTGGTGATTTATTATAGCAATAATAGGAAATACAGTTGACATTTAGCGTACTCTATGAGTTTATTATTTTTGTTATTTTGCTAGCTACATTATTACTAATTAATTTAGAAAAACCACGTGATATCTAGGACAACTCTTGGTCTTCAGTTTACATATGTAACCCATCCTGTGGATCGGTATTTCAGCTTTGCTATATATGCTTCTTTTGGGATATTCACAGAAGTAGTGATTACACTAAAAATTATACTTAAAAGTGTAATTCTTTAAAATAAGCCAAAAGAGAGTAGAATTAACCTTGGAACAAGTGACTACTCTGGGGATGGATATAACTTCAGTTGCTAACCATATACAACTGAGAGCTAACTTTAAGAAGGCCATCAAGACTGTTTCTTTTAGAAAACTCTAGAGGCTCCTCAAAAATTGGATTCCTTGATATATCTGGTGCCCTGAAAAAGTTAACCAATTCTAAAGTTGGAATTAGTTCAACAAGAACCATCATTCCCAACTGCTTTCTGGTCCACAGTAGCATTTAAGTTGGTCCCCGAAATATCACTTCAGTCACGCTTGATAGCATCATGTTGAGAACTTGGGAGATGAGCTGTGCCCAGGATACTAGAAAATGGCAAGCATGGGGCACTAGTGAGAACTTCCTCAGTCACTCTATCTAAATGGCAGCCTTGCCAAAACCCTTGATTGCTCTGACTTACTACATCTTCCTCAGCACACTCACAATATAATATATATGTAGTGAGGAGTTTGACACTATTTTTTGATGTTTGACTGCTGACAACTTTGAAACCTTACCGCTTCTCTTTTTGTCTTGTGTCCCACATCTGGGCAATGATAAGAAAGCTTGAGTGATCCCTCTTAACACAAACAGGAGATTCAAATTATGCAAGCTCCTTCCCACACATGAAAACTCTTTGCCAGTCCTTGCCTTTAACCACAACAAAAGTCCAGGCCACTTCCTTTCTATGCTCACTCAAAACATTACAGACCTGTTTGAGAGTCCTGTTCTGCTCTCCTTGGAGAATCCACTCAGATAATAGATCTTTTTACAGCCTCATTGGGCATCCCAGGTGATACTAGTGGTAAAGAACCCACCTGCCAATGCAGAAGATGTTAGAGACATGGGTAAGAGACACGAGTAAGACACCTGGGTTCAATCCCTGGATCTGGATTGGGAAGGTCCCCTGAAGGAGGGCATGGTAACCCACTGTGGTATTCTTGCCTGAAGAATCCTATGGACAGAAGAGCCTGGCAGACTATGGTCCAAAGGGTCTCAAAGAGTCAGACATGACTAAAGTGACTTAGCCATATGCGTAGCCTCTTTATGTGTGTGTAACATCATCAATCTTAACACCTCAACCAAATCTTGAGTGGAGTTTCCTCCAGATTTTGCAGGGTGATCATGTAAAATATATTTACTAATTTATTTTCTGCTCTAACATTAGAATATAAGCCCCTTGAGGAAAAATGAAACATTCACCGTGTTGTCCACTGCAACTAGAACAGTGCGTCCCCTTCTTCTCCTGCCCCCAATCCCTCCCAGCATCAGAGTCTTTTCCAATGAGTCAACACTTCGCATGAGGTGGCTAAAGTATTGGAGTTTCAGCTTTAGCATCAGTCCTTCCAAAGAACACCCAGGACTGATTTCCTTTAGAATGGCCTGATTAGATCTCCTTGCAGTCCAAGGGACTCTCAAGAGTCTTCTCCAATACCACAGTTCAAAAGCATCAATTCTTCGGTGCTTGGCATTCTTCACAGTCCAACTCTCGCATCCATACATGACCACTGGGAAAACCATAGCCCTGACTAGATGGACCTTTGTTGGCAGAGTAAGGTCTCTGCTTTTGAATATGCTATCTAGGTTGGTCATAACTTTCCTTCCAAGGAGTAAGCGTCTTTTAATTTCATGGCTACAATCACCATCTGCAGTGATTTTGGAGCCCAAAAAAATAGTCTGACACTGGTTCCACTGTTTCCCCATCTATTTCCCATGAAGTGATGGGACCAGATGCCATGATCTTCATTTTCTGAATGTTGAGCTTTAAGCCAACTTTTTCACTCTCCTCTTTCATCAAGAGGCTTTTTAGTTCCTCTTCACGTTCTGCCATAAAGGTGGTATCATCTGCATATCTGAAGTTATTGATATTTCTCCTGGCAGTCTTGATTCCAGCTTGTGCTTCATCCAGCCCAGCATTTCTCATGATGTACTCTGCATAGTAGTTAAATAAGCAGGGTGACAATATACAGCCTTGACGTACTCCTTTTCCTATTTGGAACCAGTCTGTTGTTCCATGTCCAGTTCTAACTGTTGCTTCCTGACCTGCATATAGGTTTCTCAAGAGGCAGGTCAGGTGGTCTGGTATTCCCATCTCTTTCAGAATTTTCCACAGTGTATTGTGGTCTTAGTAAGGTAAATATTCAAGCAGCAAAAATAATTACCTTAATTATTCACTTATATTTTTGCAATGAAAAAAATAAGAAAAATTAAAATGACTTCATAAAATCCCATCCGGCTTCCCCCCAAAAAGTCAACTATATCTAAGAACTAGAGTATGTCAAATAAGAGAAATGTGGTTCTATTATATATCTTCAACTATTTAGGAAATATTTTTAAGCATTATAAGATTAGTATTTTAAGTACCAGGGTGCCTGTGATAAATAAGACAGATAAGTGTCTTGATCTCATGGACCTGAGAAGTATAATTCTAATATGCTTCTCTTTTCTGAAATGTGATGGTAATTAAATTTTGAACTCTACCAACCTGAGACCCATGTTTAAATTTTAAGAAGTAATACCCTTCCTCAGTAAAATTACTTGTTTTTTATTCACTTGTTCAATACCAGGTTGATCACTGAGGCAGAGGCAAGTTTATCCCAATTTTCCTTCTTATTGAGTGTGCAACAAGACTACATTTCCAGCACCTAGATGGACAGACATGACTGAATTCAGTCCTAAACAGGAGGAAGAAGTAAATTGTAAGTTCTTTCCATGCCAAGCCTCAAAAATTACACTGAAATATTCTTTCCTTTCCATCACTATCCTAGATATCCTGAGTTTCAGATGATTTCATCATAGTACAAACTGTCTGGACCAGCAGATCACCCTTTGGAGAAGGTGGAGATTGACTATAGCTCTCTATTGAATGACTGTCAAAAGAGCAAGGACTAAAAATTTGTTATGTTAAGATGTAAGGGATGATTATTACTGCAGCAGAGCCTGGACTAGACTAGCAGGTAAAGTAAATGAGATATTTATTTCTCTGCTTAGTCTAATACCTAATACAATTGTTGGCCATATTATCTCCAATGATATTTTCATGTCAGCAAACATATTGACCACTTACTATTTTTGAGAATATTGTTAAGAACAACTAGTGCAGATATAAATGAAATTATTCAATCTTTATTCATTTTTAGACTGCTATATTAACACATCAGTGAGCAGTAGTAAAGAATCCAACTACCAATGAAGGAGGTGCAAGAGATGCAGGTTTGATCCCTGGGTCAGGAAGATTCCCTGGTGTAGGAAATGACAACCTAGTCTAGTATTCCTGCCTGGAAAATTCTATGAACAGAGAAGCCTGGCGAGCTACAGTCCATGTAACATTCCATTGAGTCACAAAGAGTTAGACAAGACTGAGTGAATGACAAGGCAGCATGGCACTGTTGACTGGATTAACTGTTAAATTTGCGTGGATTAAAAGCTGGATATTTCAAAGAAGAACAAATATATATCACTCGGTATTTCACTACATGACAGAGATGTAAAAAATAAAGACACAACCTTAAATATTACCATCGCTCAGTTGGTTCCCTTCTGATTTTTCATTAGCTGCAGGGAATTGCCCTCTAAATGACTAATTAAGGCCGATGTCCTGAGGTACCCAGCACTCCTAAGTGATAATTACTTGAGATTAAAAGCCAAAGACCAACAGGCTTTAAAGTGTTTAATGGGGCAAAGTAACAAGGCTGATGTATGTGCATTCCTGGACTTGTCACAGATATGGTCTAGAAAACATAGATGATTCTAGCTTCCTAGGGAGACTATCAATTTCAACCCATGCTGCTCAAATATCATGAATCTCACGGAGACAATAAGTCAAAAGTTCTATTTCAGAGGAAGCACTTGAACAAAAGTCTGAAGCACATCTCTTAGTGACATCTCTTAAAAATGTGTCAATGAAAGTTTTCTCAATTAATTTTTACTTTAAACCCATAACATTTCCATGATATCATGGGGCTATTTTCATAAGTACATATTTTGGATTATATTACACAATTCTGCAATAAGACTTGGCAGCCTTGTTATATCCTTGTTGTAATCCTTTGATCTCCTAGGGACAGGCTAATTGCAGTATTTAATTTTTGAAAGGTAGTTTGTCTCAAATATTAGGAGCTGGGATTCAGAGGTCCTATTGAATTTGTCTTCATAGTTTAAGCTGAGACATAGGTTAACTGTTGGTGGACATCTTCTACCTTGTCTCTGGAGAAAAAAGACCACAAATTAATAGGGACAGAACATTTAAGAAGTGGAAATGATGGACTACACACTCCCACAGAAAAGGACACTAAAGTGTAACTATTTTGGTTTTGATTTCTAATAATAGCTAGATTTCTCTGAACCTGAATGTGGTGCAATGTCCATAGGGGTTTCTTATTTTTTAATGTGGGGCATTTTTAAAGTCCTTATTGATTTTTTTTTTACAATTTTGCTTCTATTGTTTATGTTCTGGTTATTTGCCTGTGAGGTATGTGGGATCTTATCTCCCTGACCAGGGATCAAACCCTCACCCCTGCATGGGGAGGTGAAGCCTTAACCACTGGACTGCTGGAAAAGTACCCATATGGTACATACTTTTTTTTGCCTACATGTTGAAATAGGCTTTTACCACTAGCACCACCACCACCACCAACAAAACACTAAGAGGTGAGAAGATTTTAAGTTAACTTAGGCATAATATCTAAGATTGTCTCATATCATTTTCTGACAGTGAAATGATCATTTAACTTCACTCATTATCTGCCATGGAGAATCTAGATACTGAGTATAAAATGGACAATAATTAATCCTAGACACAAAAGAACACCTGTTATTGTTGTTCAGTCACTAAGTCATGTCCAACTCTTTGCAACCCCATGGACTGCAACATGCCAGGCTTCCCGGTCCTCTACCATCTCCCAGAGTTTGCTCAAGTTCATATCCATTGAATCAGTGATGCGATCTAACCATCTCATCCTCTGCTGCCCTCTTCTCCTTTTGCCTTCAATCTTTCCCAGCATCAGGGGCTTTTCCAATGAGTTGGCTCTTCGCATCAGGTGACCAAATTATTGGAGTTTCAGTCCTTCCAATGAATGTTCAAGGTTGATTTACTTTAGGAAATCAGGAAGGAACACCTAGTCAATGGTAAATTCATGAGGAAAAAATCATGATTATTCATGATGGAATCAATGTGACTTGGATGGATTAGTCATTGGAGACTGGAAACTAAAAGATGCACAATAGTTTTAAATTTTTTTCCCTAGTTCTTGTTATGTTTAGTTCTTTGCAGTGAGTTTCCCCCACAAAGGGAAAAGCAACAACGAATGTTACAATTTGGGAATCTGCTTTCTAATTTCAATGTTCAGCAACCACAGCACCAGCTGAGATATATTTGCAGCAAGGAAACTGTTTGGGGAACATAATTTTTACAGGACATACAGCACTATATGCTTTTCACAGTTTCCACTGGTAACATTTGTGATACTTCAGGGGAAAGTGCAGACTTTTATAAAGCCACAAAACAGGCCTCTAAGGGGGCTCATTTTATCTCAGTTAATAAAAGGTTTCAGAGTGTTTCAAGTTTTTTTAAAAAAAGGCATAGCGTGGCAATCAAGATAGGATGATTCTTTCAAAATAAATTACCCTGGATCCCAGAAGAGGGGAGAGATGAAAATTGGCATCAATACATGAAGAACTTATATGCAACTCCCAGAGTGTTTTTTCTAAACTATTTTTTATTTAATTTTATACTGGAGTTATATAGAGAAAAGTTAAAGGAGTTTTTCAGACTTATTGTTCCTTAACATTAGGTTGGAGTGATACATTTATACAAAATAAAATCTAAAAGAAAGAAAGTAAAAGAAAAGGAGAAATTTGGGGAACAGCTATTGGAAATTCTACTCAAGCATTCTCAGAAGAATGGTGTTACAATGAGAAGTCATAAAGGGAAAATAAAGTGCTATAATTTCACTTTTGCTATGTAGGACATTATAGTTCATAAATATAATTTTGCAGTTGATTAAGAAAGACCTTAGACTAGAAATCATATAAGTAGCTGTGAAAAAAAATTGTCAAGTTAAACAACTTTTCTGGGCTTTAGTTTTTACCTTTGTTAAATGGAAAACAGGAAATTCAAACTAACACTTTTACCTGAATTTGATCTTAATTATATTCAATAAACATTTTGCATGTCTTATTTATAGTAGTAAGTGTTTCAAAATAGTTTATACAAACTTCAAAAAATATTCTAGCCTTGGTAATACCAGCATTAAATTAATTTTGAGGATTAAGATTTGGAAGCATGTAATATAGTCAGAGTTAGAAACAGAATTCCAAAATATTGGATATATTCTAAATATGACTCAAGTGAGGAGTTCATTTAAATTGTACTATTTTCTTCTAACATAAATCTGAATGTGAATAGTCTTAAAATATATCCCTGAAACAGAGAGGTATAAACCTATAAACATACCTATAAAAGTATGTTCAAGGCTTCATAGACAGGGAGACTGAAAATTCAAACCTAATGTGTATAAATTCAATACTGTCTCATTTTACCAATCTTCTAATAATATATGGAATGATGTCTGTTAAAATGTTTTCTGAAGTGAAAATAGTGCAAAAAAGTATATGTATATTCATTTAAGAATGATTCAATAATTCATTCTTTTGATCAATTACTATTCTACATATATGTACCTGACAAGCACTGTGGTAGCATAAGGAACACATGATCAGAAGACAAAATTCCTTCCATCTTCCAGCAGTAACACATGAGTGAATAAATAGAGAAAACAGATGCAAAATAATGTGGTATGAACTAGAGTAGAGGCATATTCTAGGTTCTATAGGAATACAGAGGTATGAAACTGCCTAGACCTTTTGGTGGAAATAAAGGTAAAAAAGGATGTGTTGAAAGCTTCCCAAAGATGATGATTATTGACTTTCCCCTCTACTGTATTGAAATTTAACTGACAAAAAATTATATGTATTTAATGTATACAGTAGAATGATTTGATACATGTATACCTTGTGAAATGTTTACCACAGTCAACTTACACATCCATTACTTCATATAATCACCACATGTGTGTGTTTGTGTGTGTATGTGTGTGTGTGTGTGTTCGTGTGTATGTACGGTGAGATCTATACTCTTAACAAAATTTCAGTGTACAATACATAATACTATTTTCACTATGCCGTCCATCATATCCTCAGAAATTATCTCTTATAACTTAAAGTCTCTACAAATTTGTAACCGAGGCAGCTAGAACCAAATTCAGGTTCAGCTGCTCTTTGCTCAAAAGTCAATGTTCAAGAAATAAGGGCTGGTGGAAAATGAAAAATGCTTTATTCAGGAAGCCAACAACCCAGGGATACTGCAGACTAGTATCCAATAAACCATTTTGCAGCTGCTGACCAGGTGGCAAGAGTTGTTAAAGGAAAGTTTCAAGGATGTGAAGTTGGGGACTACTTGCGAAACAGCATAGTTAGTTCCAAAAAAGCATCTTGAAATTGGTCATGTGGTGGTCTCTTCAGTGTCATCTTGATTGTTTTAAGCATAGTTAGCCTTCAACCCCAGACTTAATTTATTGCCATTTCCTTGAGGCCAGTTCTTGGAATTACACAAGCTATAGCCTCAAGATGGAGCAACTTATGTCATGGCTACATTCTGGTCATCACGTAGGTAGCTTTTCCCTCTGGTGGTTGCTTTAGTGCCTGCAAAACCACTCAGAAATATCCCTGGATTCTGTTATCTATGTCCTTCAGAGAGAAACTAAAGACTGTATGCCTCTATTATCCTAGTTATGAACTGCTTCAGCCTGCTCTTCTGTGACTCAGGGAAGGCCTGGAGAGACTACAGATCTTCTACAAACAGGAGACAGGGGACACAGAAGCATTTTTGTACCTGGAGGGGCCCAGTGGGGTCCTGTTCGGTTTCATTTTGACCAACATCTCCCCATTTTCCCCACTTTCCACCTTGTAGCAACCTGTATTATGCTAAACAGAATAAACCAGACAAACAAGGTATAAGTATCATACAAAATACCATGTAATGGCCAGAGAGTAAAGTCAAGTTCTAAATATGGGTGATTCTCTTCTATCTGTTGCTTTTTTGAGTTAAGCATACCTAGGCATACCCAGACTTATTATTCCTCCTATAATTCTTAACCTAGTGACAAGATAAGTCACCCATCCCCTAGTATCAGAGTTTAAGTGTTGCTTTGACCTAGTTCATGTGTTCACTTTCCTCTAGGTAGATAATTCAAACCAGAGATATCACTGTACATTCACACATCTTAGATTAAGGGCAAAAGATATTAGTGTATCAGAGAGTTGTGAGACAAGTAGCACATATAGTGTCAAGTATACTCTTTTGCAGCGTCAGGATACATAAACAATGTATAATCTGGGACTGCCCTGGTGGTTCAGTGGTGAAGAATCTGTCTTCTAATGCAGGGGATGCAGGTTTAATCCCTGGTAAGGGAACTAAGATCCCATGCACCTGGACAAAGTTCTCCTCCTTGACACCCTAGTCACCCCTCTGGCCTAACCCCTGAACACACCCCTACTTTGGCCCCATATAAGGAACCAGCTCACCCTCCATGACACCTTAGTGAGCCATGCAGAAAGCCCATGAGCGGCAACTAAGACCTGACAGAGCTAAATAAATACATTTTAAAAGCAGTGTATAAAGTCCAAAGCAGAAATCACAGGAAAGTTGTATTAAACCAAACTGACAAAGGAGACTCTGAAAGCAGAGTCACTACAGAGTAACTGCTAATAAACTAATAAGGGTGTCAGCCTCTAGTTTCCTCTGACATGTCGTCCTTAAGTGATACCTAAGAAGAATCTTGAAGTAAGATTCAATCAGCAGGATTTTCCTCCCACAGTATAAACTCTGCTAGCTAGGATGTGGGGGAGGTGATAATGACTCATTTCCGTGTCCGACTCTTCGCAACTTCATGGACTGTAGCCCACAGGGCTCCTCTGCCTGCAGAATTCTCCTGACAAGAATACTGGATTGGGTAGGCATTCCTTTCTCGAGGGGATCTTCCCAACCCAAGGATCGAACCCAGGTCTCCCACATTGCAGGCAGATTCTTTACTGTCTGAGACTAGCATGAGTGCTAAAGTTAAGGGGAAATGCTCAAATTCCTTGATGGATATTGGTGTACAATAATCATCATGATATGAAACTGTTCATCCAAATTATTAGGACAATCAAAAAGATAATTTGTCTTTTGCACATACACACACAAAATAAACAGAATAAAAAGTCGATTGACAGAATGGGAGAAAATGTTTGCAAATCATACATCAGATAAAGGATTAATAGCCAGAATATATAAACAACTCTCAAAACTCAACAAAAAGTCAAATTGAAAAAAAAAATAGACAAAGGAATTGAATAGATATTTCTTCATAAAAGATATACAATTGGCCAATAAGCATATAAAATGTGTTTAAAATAAAGATAAAAGGCAAATCACAGCAAGATGGTATATCATACTCATTAGGATGGCTATCAGAATAATAAATAAATAAGTAAAATAACAAGTGTTTGTGAGAATGTAGAGAAATTGGAACTCTTAGGCATTATTGGTGGAAAATAAAATAATGCAGCCACTGTAGAAAACAGTAGAACTGATTCTGAAAAAATTAAAATTACTATAGGATTCCCTGGTGGCTGATTCCCTGGTGGCTTAGACAGTAAAGAATCTGCCTGCATTGTGGGAGACCCGGGTTTGATCCCTGGGTTGGAAAGATCCCCTGGAGAAGGGAATGGCAACCCACTCTAGTATTCTTGCCTGGAGAACTCCAAGGACAGAGGAGCCTGGCAGGCTACAGTCCATGGAGCCATAAAGAGTCAGACATGACTGAGTGACTAACACACACACTCATAGGATTCAGCAATCCCACGTCCAAGTATTATTAGAAGGGAAAATCTTTTTTTCTACCCCCTTAGATTTGGAGTCTAGGGACTAGCAGTTTAAACTAAAAGAAAGATTAACAAGAGAAAAGGCATACAATTTGCATTAATATTTTACAGGCACAGACATTATGCAAAAGAGATGAAGCTCAGAGTAGTTAGATTTGGGGACTTATTTACCATTTTAACAAAGGAAAGAGGGCTTGGACTTTGAGGCAGGTTAAATCATTGGCCAGTTATTAGAAAGTCTATGGGAAAGTTAATGAAAGATATGAGATTTTTCAGAAAGGTTTATTTATGCAGACTCATGTTGGTGCTGACTCTGTCTCTATATCTGACTCTGGTATAGAAAAGAAGTGGGTACTTTCAATAAGGAAATTTATGCCTCATTCACAAAGGGAAACTAGCCCTACTTCAGGCAAATAAAGGGAAAACAGACCTCCTCTGTATCTGCTGATTTTCAGGTTCCTTAATCTCAAAATATTCCTTATGTCAAAGTGTCATCTCCTTAATTGCATTCACTAAATTGCGCAACAAATTTCCAGAACTTTTTCCTCTTGCAAATCTAAAACTCTATGCCCATGACAAAGTAGCTCTTCATTTTTTCCTTTTCTCCAACCCCTGGCAATCACCATTCCATTTTTTATCTACCTTAATTTGACTCCTCTGGGGAAACTTCTATGAATACAATCATAAAGGATTTGTCTTTTCATGACTGGCTTATTTCAGTTTAGCATGGTGTCCTCAAGGCCCATCCATGTTGTCAGAGTTCCCTTCCTTTTTAATTTGCTTATTCACATTTACCTCCTTGCTGTCATCTCCCAGTGGATATATATATCACATTTTGTTTATCTATTTATCTGTCAATCAACACTTAGGCTGCTTCTACCTTTTAGGTTATTGTGAATAATGCTACAGTGAACATTAGTCCAAATATCTGTTGGAAAGTCTTCCTTTAAATTATTTAGGGTATATATATGCTACATTAAAGAAGTCAGTCACAAAAGACTGCATATTGCATGAGTCTATCTATATAAAATGTTCAGATTAGGCAAATCAAGACTGATAGAAAGTCTATTAGTGTATTCATAGGGCAAAAGGGATGGAGTGACTAAGAGGAGTCAGATATGGGGTTTATTTGTGGTGGGTGATGAAAATGGTCTAATATTGATTCTGGTGATAAATTGTATAACTCTGTGAATACAATAAAAATTATTGAATTAGACACCTCAAATGGGTGGATTTTGCCTTTATATATATATATACGTATATATATATATATGTAATTTAATTTTCTCTTTCTCTCTCTTTTAAATATACACACACAAATATATATACACACATATATGTACATAAATGTGTGTATACACACACACACACACACACACACACACACACATACACATCATGCTTTCCTGGTGGCTCAGACAGTAAAGAATCTGCTGGCAACGCAGGAGACCCAGGTTTGATCCTTAGGTTAGGAAGATCCCCTAGAGAAGAGAATGGCTACCTACTCCAGTATTCTTGCTTAGAGAAGTCCATGGACAGAGGAGCCTGGCAAGCTAAAGTCCATGGGGTCACAAAGAGTTGGATATGACTGAGAAGCTAACACACACATACATACATATATTTGAGTTTTTAAAATGATTTCATGGCATCCAATGTTAAATACATTAAAGATATATAGATTTCTGATAATAAATGCCTTACAGCAAAACTGTCATCAGTGGGTCTTCCTGGGCCCTATGAAACTGTAATCAAGGGAGTAAGAAGCTAAGCTGCTATTTTCCTTTCATCCTTCTGATTGTAAACTGAGATGTTTCACACTTGCAAATTCTCACTAGTGGGGCTTTCTGAGGTGGTACAGGGTTCAACCAACCACGTGCTGGTTTGAAGACTGGATTCTGTAGGAAACGCATTGCAGGTGGCATGCAGTCAAAGTGGTAGTATTTGCTCCTGGAAAGTCATGTTACTACTGAGAATGAAGGTGAAAACTATAACATGGAGAGAGTGCGTGGATCTCCCCTCTTACTTATCGCTTACCATATTGTGAGGGTGTGGGGCTGGGAAGCACAGAAGACAAGAGGAGGGAATGCAGAAGGTATTATGGCAATTTGCATTCAATCAAAGTTTGTGGAGAACAATGAACTTTAATAGAAGATACCAGGGCTTTCTCCTATGGCAGGAGCCAAGGATGATAAACAGTTATGGGTCCTGTAGACCCAGCCTAGAGAAAACTTCAGCCTTACCTGGGTATAATTTTAACTAGGATCCCTTTCATATTAGATCAGATCAGATCAGTCGCTCAGTCGTGCCCGACTCTTTGCGACCCCGTGAATTGCAGCACGCCAGGCCTCCCTGTCCATCACCAACTCCTGGAGTTCACCGAGACTCACGTCCATCGAGTCAGTGATGCCATCCAGCCATCTCATCCTCTGTCGTCCCCTTCTCCTCCTGCCCCCAATCCCTCCCAGCATCAGAGTCTTTTCCAAGGAGTCAACTCTTCGATATACTCAGCAGTAAAGAATCTGCCTGCAATGCAGGAGATGCAGATTTGATCCCTGGGTCAGGAAGATCCCCTGGATGATGAAGTGGCAACCCACTCCAGTATTCTTGCCTGAAAAATTACATGAACAGATGAGCCTGGCAGGCTACAACTCATGAGGTCATCAAAGGTCAGACATGATCAAGTGACTGAGCACTTTCATATAAGAATTATTTTCCAGGGAAACACCTGAGATTAGGATTTAGAAGTGGAAGCTACCTTGATACTTTCATGAGTCCTTTGCACCATGACCTCATAGCTTGTCACATATTATTTTGCAAAAATGTGCTTCTTCTAAGTGCCTGATGCTTTGTAAATCTAGTTAAAAGTATAGTTAAGTGCTGACATTATTAGGTCAACCCAGGAGAAAAATAGTCATGGCTGACTGGACTGTAAAATATCGCCTTCTATAAATTAATGAAGAAAAAAATACTGTGACTTTCTCTAAGCTAATAATTCAGTTGACAAGAGCAAGCCTGATGGGTTTGACAGTAGAATTTTCCTCTCAGCAGTCATTACCATCCCTTCAAATCTAGATTGAGGTCCCAGGATAAAAATGACAAGAAAGATATGAAGATTTTTTTTAGGATTTTGGTTGTTTTTTTTAGGATTTTGGTTGGTGTTCACTTGTGCTTATATATATATTTGCTTAGATACTACTACAGACAGAAAATTTTATCACATGAAACTGTGGTTTAATAACAGGTGTTTCTAGAAACTTCACCATCTCTCTCTTCACTTATGTAAATTCCTTTATTTTTTAGATTTTTTAAAAATGTGGGTCATTTTTTAAAGCTTCTATTGAATTTGTTACAATATTGCTTCTCTTTTATAATTTGGTTTTTCAACTGTGAGGCATGTGGCATCTTAGCTCCCCAAATAGGTGTCAAATCCATACTCCTGCATTGGAAGGTGAAGTCTTAACCACTGGACCACCAGGGAAGAGGGAAGTCCCATAAACGCTTCATCTATTAAAAACAAAACAAAAACAAAAAAAACTCGAGATTCTGTTTTTCATGGAGACTATGACTACCAGCACTAACAGATCTTAACTTTCTCCCAACATCTTAATATTTGCAATGAAATATTAAGTTGTTATGTATTCTTTTCTAATGATGTCTTCTCCATGAATCTGTTTATGTTTTACCATTGTAATAGAATGTCCCTTTGTTTTATAAGTCTAGATCACTGATGTGCAAATCAGGGAACTAGAATCCTATGAGAGGAAAATGTGTGCATCCCCGTTAAAATGTTTAGTTCAGTTCAGTTCAGTTGCTCAGTTGTGCCCGAATCTTTGAGACCCCATGGACTGCAGCATGCCAGGCTTCCCTATCCTTCACCAACTTCTGGAGCTTGCTCAAACTCATATCCATCCATTTAGTGATGTCAACCAACCATCTCATCCTCTGTAATCCCCTTCTCCTCCCGCCTTCAATATTTCCCAGCATTAGGGTCCTTTCCAATAAATCAATTCTTCACATCAGGTGGCCAAAGTATTGGAGCTTCCGCTTCAGCATCAGTCCTTCCAATGAATATTCAGGACTGATTTCCTGTAGTATTGGCTGGTTTGATTTCCTTGCAGTCCAAGAGACTCTCTAGAGTCTTCTCCAACACCACAGTTCAGATGCATCAATTCTTTGGTGCTCAGCTTTTAAAATCCCTAATGAGGTGGATGAAACTGGAGCCTATTATACAGAGTGAAGTAAGCCAGAAAGAAAAACACCAATACAGTATACTAATGCATATATATGGAATTTAGAAAGATGGTAACAATAACCCTGTATACGAGACAGCAAAAGAGACACTGATGTATAGAACAGTCTTTTGGGCTCTATGGGAAGGGAGAGGGTGGGATGATTTGGGAGGATGGCATTGAAACATGCATAATATCATATATGAAACGAGGCACCAGTCCAGGTTTGATGCACGATACTGGATGCTTGGGGCTGGTGCACTGGGACGACCCAGAGGGATGGTATGGGGAGGGAGGAGGGAGGAGGGTTCAGGATGGGGAACACGTTGTATACCTGTGGTGGATTCATGTTGATATATGGCAAAACCAATGCAATATTGTAAAGCTAAAAAATAAATAAATAAATAAATAATAAAAAAATAAAATCCCATGGACCGAGGAGCCTGGTGGGCTACAGTCCATGCGGTCGCAAAGAGTCGGACACGACTGAGCGACTTCACTTCACTTCACTTTCTTTATGGTCCAACTCTCACATCCATACATGACTACTGGAAAAACCATAGCTTTAACTAGACAGACCTTTGTTGGCAAAGTAATATCTCTGCTTTTTAATATGCTGTCTATGTTGGTCATAGCTTTTCTTTCAAGGAGCAAGAGTCTTTGAATTTCATGGCTGCAGTCACCATTTGCAGTGACTTTGGAGCCCCCCCCCAAAATAGTCTCTCATTGTTTCCTTTGTTTCCCTATCTATTTGCCATGACATGATGGGACTAGATGCCATGATCTTAGTTTTCTGAATGTTGAGTTTTAAGCCAATCTTTTCATTCTCTTCTTCACTTTCATCAAGAGGATCTTTATTTCTTCACTTTCTGTCATTTGGGTGGTGTCATCTGCATATCTGTGGTTATTGATATTTCTCCCAGCAATCTTGATTCCAGCTTGTGCTTCATCCAGCCCAGCATTTCACATGATGTACTCTTCATATCAGTTAAATAAGCAGGGTGGCAGTATACAACCTTGACTGACTCATTTCCTGATTTGAAACCAATCTGTTGTTCCATGTGCAGTTCTAACTGTTGCTCCTTGACCTGCATACAGATTTCTCAAGAGGCAGGTCAAGTGATCTGGTACTCGCATCTCTTTAAGAATTTTCCACAGTTTGTTCTGATCCAAACAGCAAAGGCTTTGGCATAGTCAATAAAGCAGAAGTTGATTTTTTTTTTTCCTGGAACTCTGTTGTTTTTTCAATGATCCAAAGGATGTTGGTTATTTGATTTTGGGTTCCTTTGCCCGTTCTAAATCCAGCTTGAACATCTGGAAGTTCATGGTTCACGTACTGTTGAATCCTAGCTTGGAGAATTTTGAGCATTACTTTGCTAGTGTGTGAGATGAGTGCAGTTTTGTGGTAGTTTGAGCATTCTTTGTCATTGCCTTTCTTTGAGATTTGAATGAAAACTGACCTTTTCCAGTCCTGTGGCCACTGCTGAGTTTTACAAATTTGCTGGCTAATTGAGTGCAGCACTTTCACAGAATCATCTTTTAGGATTTTAAATAGCTCAACTGGAATTCCATCACCTCTACTAGCTTTGCTTGTAGTAATGCTTCCTAAGGCCCACTTGACTTCACATTCCAGGATGTCTAGCTCTATAGGTGAGTGATCACACCATTGTGGTTATTTGGGTCATGAAGATAGTTTTTGTATAGTTTTTCTGTGTATTCTTGGCACTTCTTAATATCTTCTGCTTCTGTTCAGTTCAGTTCAGTCGCTCAGTCATGTCTGACTCTGCAACACCATGGACTGCAGCACACTAGGCTTCCCTGTCCATCACCAGCTCCCAGAGGCTGCCATTTCTGTCCTTGATTGTTCCCATCTTTACATTAGCATGGAGGGAAAAAAAAGTATGGTGTTCTAGTGTTCATCAATTCTGTCATTTTAAGTCCTGGGAATCAACTCTTAAACTTAGTTTTATTTTTGTTTTTCAGTTTTATTTTTACACTAACCACTTTCCCAAAGCTTTTCTTTGTAGTCTTTCTCTGTTCTGGATTGTCTCAGCTATTGTCTAGTTTATCAAGCCCTGGTCTTTAGGTCAGTGTCAACATTGGATTAATTGAGTCGACTTTCTGTCCAAAACAACTTGACTTGTGGCAGGAAAACTTTTATTACATGCATAATCTTCATGCTGCCAACCATGATAATTTTGAGCATATAATGACAAATTGAAATATTTTCATTTAATTAGGTGTTTGAAATTCAATGAAGCAAACCGGGAAAGCAAACAAACAATTTTGTTTACTAGGCTTCAAAAGTAGTTTTAATAGATTCTCATTCTTCTGATGAGTTGATTGAATTGATCAGTGGCCCTGGTTGTGTGTGGATATAACCTAAATGAACCTGCGTACTTAGTGGATCATTGGCATGGAAAATCCTTTGTTGTCTCTTGAGTGTACAGAAAGAACAAGGAAAGAGCAATAGAACAGTGCATACAATGTTGCATCTGCTACTGTAATTACATGTTGTCATGACTGATGCTGGTTTTCTAAGCCTCTGAGGGACTAGGCAAAAAGAATACACATTACTTCAAACTTAATATGTGGTGAGAAGCAAGGTCTCCCCTCTCCAGAGAGCAGCTATTTTTCCTTTCTGTCACTTTCCAGCAAGCATTTTGTATTTCTTTGAGGTAGCAATTGTCATTGTTTGTTTTACACTTACCGACTTGATAATAAAACAAGTGCCCAGCTAGGTATCCTAGCAACGCAGTACCTTTTTTATTTCTCTCTGGTGCTTATTTATTAGATCACTGGAGCCTTTTCTCAAGCTATTAAGGGACATATATGGCTAATCTAGAGTAACACACTTCATCTTGGTCTAACTTACTGGAAATCAATATTCATTACCAAGAATTATTCACCTCAAAACAGGATACTCTTGGCCCTGAAAGATATCATGAGGCTGGAAATAACTCCAAAATGGTGTTAACATAGACACCTTGAGGAAAGCAAGGCCAAGTTAGAAAGGGGTGATGTCTCATTCTCTCCAGGGCCCTGTCTCTCATTACCTTGGCAGTAGGTGGCAATCCCAGATCTAAGGATGTAGGAATCAGTCCAATTAAACATGACCCCTGCTCTGTCATATTAAAAGATGCTTGTTCCTTGGAAGAAAAGCTATGACAAACCTAGACAGTGCTTTAAAAGGCTGAGAAAGGTCTGTACAGTTAAAGCAGTGGTTTTTCCAGTAGCCATGTTTGGATGTGAAAATTGGACCACGAAGAAGGCTCAGCACAAAATAATTGATGCTTTGAAACTGTGGTGCTGGAGAAGAGTCTTGAGAGTCTGTTGGACTGCAAAGAGATCAAACCAGTCAATCTATAGGAAATCAACCCTGAATATTCATTGGAAGGACTGATGCTGATGCTGAAGCTCCAATTCTTTGGCCATCTGATGTGAAGAGCTGACTTACTGGAAAAGATCCTGATTCTGGGAAAGATTGAAGGCAGCAGGAGAAGGGAATGGCAGAGGATGAGATGGTTGGATGGCATCACTGGCTCAATGGACATGAGTTTGAGCGAACTCTAGGAGATAGTGAAGGTCAGGGAAGCCTCATGTGCTGCAGTCAATGGGGCTGCAAAGAGTCAGACACAACTTTGCAACTGAACAGCTCTATCACTAATAAATTCTATGATTTTCAAAAGGTAACTTTTGTTATCTTAAGTTACAAGTAGCTTAAGCTCAGATTATGCATGATTTAGTCCAAGAGAAGGCAGTGTCAGTTATCTGAAGAAACTTACTGGACAGCCTGGCACCCTGTGTATCCTCTGAGGTGCTGACAAAAAACCCAAGACAAAAACAATCAATGGTAGAGAATATCTATAACAGGACAGATAAATGTAAAATGAAAATGTGAGGATGATAGCATCAGTTGGGGAAAGGGGCTTGGGCAAGGAGCTTTTAGAATGACCCAAATCTCAGGTTCCAGACAGAATGTTTCTTTCTTCAGTACCAGAGGAAAACAGAGGTAGTCCTAGACTTTTAAAAGTGTAGGGGAGTGGCTGCTATTACTTTATATAAGGGTCACTTGTGAAGTTTTCAGAAATTTTGCTACCTTGTTGTTAAACCTACCATTGTTAAAATTAAATTTTATAAACTTACAATAAAAAATTCATTAGAACACAACACCCAATACTGTTGAGGATATGGAACATTGCTGGTTAAGAATGCAAAACGGTGCAGTCAAATTGGAAGACAGTTTGTTTGTTCTTAAAAAGTCAAATATACTCTAACCATGAAATTTAACAATCACACTTCTTGCTATTTAGCCAATGGAGTTGAAAACTTATGTGCCCGTGCTAAGTCACTTCAGTCATATCTGACTCTTTGTGACCCTATGGACCATAACCCAACAGGCTCCTCTGTCCATGGGATTCTCTAGGCAAGAATACTGAAACAGTTTGTCATGCCCTCCTCCAGGGGATATTCCTGACCCACGGATTGAACCAACATCTCTTAGGTCTCCTGAATTGACAGGTGGGTTTTCTACCATTAGTGCCACCTGGGGTGAAAATATATGACCCCACATAAACCTGCACATGGATGTTTGCAGCAGCTTTATTCATAATTTCCAAACTTTGGAAGCAATTTAGATGTCCTTCAGTAGGTGAATAAACAAAATAAGTTGTGGTGCACCCAGTGTTCAAAAGAAAGGAGGTATCATGCCATGACAAGCCATGGAGGGATCTTCAATGTATATCACTAATGAATGAAGCCAATCTGGAAAGTCTACATACTGTATGATTCCAATCTTATGATGTTCTAGAAAAGACAGAGTTATGGAAACAATAAAAATATCAGTGATTTCCATGGCTTAGAGAGAAGAGAAAAATAAATAAGCAGGGCACAGAGGATTTTTAGGGCAGTGAAAATACTATGTACAACACTATAATGCTGGATACGTGTCATTACACATATGTCCAGACCCAAAGAATATACAACTCCTAGAGGGGACCTTAAGATACTATGGACTTTGGGTAATTATGATGTGGCAATGTAGGTTAATTCTTGGGAACAAATGTACCACACTAGTGGGGGATATTGATATTGACAACAGGGGAGGCTATACCAATGAATGAAGACAGGGAGCAGATGGGAAATTTCTGTATTTTCTGCTCAGTGTTGCTGTAAACCAAAAACTGCTCTTTAAAAAGTTAAAAAAAATTAAACAAAGGTAACATACTCAAACTAATCAGTCCCTTATTATTTTATTTCAGTAATATCTATGTATTGGTGTTACTTACACTGTGTGTGCTTGTGTGCTATGTCACTTCAGTTATGTCCAACTCTTTGTGACTCTATGGACTGTAGCCCTCCAGGCTCCTCTATCCATAGGATTCTCCAGGCAAGAATCCTGGAGAGGGCTGCCATGCCCTCCTCCAGGGGATCTCCTTGACCAAGAGATTGAACCCATGTCTGTTATATCTTCTGCATTGGCAGGTGGGTTCTTCACCACTAATGCCACCTGGGAAAAAATGCTAGAAATTAGGGTTTTGGGAGGACAATGATGTATTGATTTCAGAGCACTTTTCAGACATCTTATTGAAAGGATGTTGCTGAACCACAAAAGAGGCCGGGATTCTTGGCCTCCTGAGGAGAAGAATTCAATCCAGGGCCAGAGATGAAGCTTGGTCACTCAGAGGTTTTGTGTAATAAAGTTTTATTAAAGTATAAAAAAGATAGAGAAAGCTTCTGACATGGATATCAGAAGGGGGCAGAAAGAGTCCCTCCCTGCTAGTCTTTAGCTGGATGTTATATAGCTACTAGCAGTCTACTAATTAAAGAAAGGAAATATGTCAAAACTCAGAGAATGGCACCAGGTGAGTCATCCAGGGCCATAAAATGATAGACATGAATCTTGAAGAAAAGCAGATTTCCATACAAATATATAGTTTCATTAACATAGATTAGGAGAACAATGTATGAGTATAACATACTGGTTTGTCAAGTTGGTTCTGAGGGTTCTGAGCCTTTAGGTGGAGCCAACTTGAAGACAATGCATAGCACAATGCATATGCTAGGGTAAATGCATAGCACATTAACATAGCTTAAGACAAACATTTCCATAAGAAAAATGCATTGGTTTGCTCAAAGTTTGAGAAAATTTAAGTTCACGTGGAACCAGGTGTCATTATGGCAACACAAAATTTTAAGAGAAAACTTTTTTAAATTTGTATGCTGCTGCTACTAAGTCACTTCAGTCGTGTCTGACTCTGTGTGACCCCATAGACGGCAGCCCACCAGGCTCCCCCATCCCTGGGATTCTCCAGGCAAGAACACTGGAGTGGGTTGCCATTTCCTTCTCCAATGCATGAAAGTGAAAAATGAAAGTGAAGTCGCTCAGTCGTGTCCGACCCTTCAGCAATTCCATGGACTGCAGCCTACCAGTCTCCTCTGTCCATGAGATTTTCCAGGCAGGAGTACTGGAGTGGGGTGCCATTGCCTTCTCCGAAATTTGTATAGAGACAGGGAAAAAATATAACACTAGTTTGTTTCCTCCTGCCTCTTAAGAGAGAGATTAAGAAAATATCTGACACTTGCAGCCTATTTCCTCCATTTGGAGACCCCTGGCCTTCCTGCCTGTTATCCTTTCACTGTGAGGCAATCAATGTGATGACCATCATCATCTTATTACTGATGTAGAAGTTAATTTATGTGACTTGTTTGAGTCATATCATAAGCAGCTGCACAGAGATGGAATCTTAAGTCTCCTAATTCTTAGTCCACAAATATAACTTTTCCATCTCACACTCCTTTTGTTTTTCTTTTCAACAGAGACCTAAAAGTAGACCATTGGTGATTTCATGCTACCCATTGAGGTTGTTTAGAAGAATATTATGTTACCTCGTCTGCTGCTGCTGCTGCTGCTATGTCGCTTCAGTTGTGTCCAACTCTGTGTGAACCCATAGACGGCAGCCCACCAGGCTCTGCCATCCCTGGGACTCTCCAGGCAAGAATAGTGGAGTGGGTTGCCATTTCCTTCTCCAACGCATGAAAGTGAAAAGTGAAAGTGAAGTCGCTCAGTCGTGTCTGACTCTTCGAAACCCCATGGACTGCAGCCCACCAGGCTCCACCATCCATGGGATTTTCCAGGCAAAAGTAATGGAGTGGAGTGCCATTGTCTTCTCCATCGTCTGAGACATGCCTAATTCTGTGTTACTCTCTGGGCCATATATTCCACTTTCCTCAAGCATAATAATATCTCCCCTATCTACCTTACAGGTTGATTGTGAGAAAGAAGTGAGAAATGGACAGGAAAATTCTTTGGAATAAATATAGTGCTATTAAAATTTTTGGAGTATTTTTACTAAATATTCTTAATTTTTATTATCATCTCCCAGTTATAAGAATTACATTACTAATAAAAAGACACTGCTGCTGCTGCTGCTGCTAAGTCACTTCAGTCGTGTCTGACTCTGTGCAACCCCATAGACTGCAGCCCACCAGGCTTCCCTGTCCCTGGGATTCTCCAGTCAAGAACACTGGAGTGGGTTGCCATTTCCTTCTCCAATGCATGAAAGTGAAAAGTGAAAGTGAAGTTACTCAGTTGTGTCCGACTCTAGTGACCCCATGGAATGTAGCCTTCCAGGCTCCTCCTTCCATGGGATTTTCTAGGCAAAAGTACTGAAGTGGGGTGCCATTGCCTTCTCCCATTAAAAAAAAAAAAAAAACACAAATGGTGTTTATTGTTGGTAGTGAAAAAGAAAAATAAATTTGACACATGAATTTTCTGCCACATTCTCTCTTCCCTCAAAATATTAGACTCATTTTGCAGGTAGAGTGAGTTTGTTGCTCAAGCTGAAGGAAGTGGTAGAGGTAAACGGAAAAAAAAAGTGGGTGATTTGGTAGTTTTTATTAAATTAAATAAGTAATTTAATTGAAGGTTATAACAATAAGAGACAGAAAAAGTGAAAAGTAAATTAAGCTGTGACCAATATGGAAGGCAAATGTTTCTTAGCAATATTAATTTTTCCTTGAGCGGAAGCTGTAGGGAGGAGTCCAGAAGAAATATAGTATGTGGTTAAGTTGTCTAGGGCTTGTAAAACTCAAAATTGACCTCCATTAATCTGAATTTCTGTAAGAGGAAAGAAATTGTACCTAAAATGCAAAATTTCACCAGGTATCTGGATTTTCAGATAAGGGTATTACAGATACGGGAAAGGAAACCTTTACTTTGACCCAACTGTTTGAACTATCCTGGTTGGATCTGAAAATCAAAGTCACAAAGACAGATAACAGGAGAAAAACACAGAGTTATTTATGCTTTACATGATACCAGAGGCTTCAGAATAAAATAAAGATCCAAAGATACAATTAGAGCTGAGAAGTTTTTCTATATTTAATGAAGGATTGATGGCTGTGAAGGAATATAACAGCAAAGGACAATGAGGTAAATGCAGTAATCTTAAGGAAATTTACCAAAACCTCTTTGGATTCTTCTTAGCATCCCTTTGTTTTCAGAGACATGGAAGCACTTTTCCTCTGTGTAGGGAGAGCATCTCTTAAATAAGGCTTTTACGAACTGTTTCAGGAGAGAAGGGTAAGGAGGAAGTTCAGAGTGACCTCCTGCTTCTGCTGTTTTCTGAGTCTCTTTCAGTTTAAATTCAGCATGCCAAGATGCCATATTTCATGGTACTCTGTCTTGAGTCCCATCACAGGCTAAAGCTAAAAAATGTCAATTTAAGTAGAAAAAAAATCAGCTTTAGTTCTGACAACCTTCACAAAATTATGGATTTGGAATAAAGGAGGGAAAAATTTGTTGATAGTTTTCAGCATCAAAAGAACATTTTTACATTTCCTCATTGAGCTTTTTCTTTCTTCTCCTACTTTTATGTCCATTGCATGCATATTTTCATTAACATCTATAGCTTCATGTAATGTTAAATACTAACAAAGTTTGGGGATTCATAAATTAATTTTCAGCCTCACATATAGGCAGTAGATTATAATTGAAGATATAATGGCCAAACTTTTTTCCTCCCAAAATTAATAGAAGTCAAGAAAATACATACCCAAAAGACTCAAAGAGTACATCAAGATGAATATAAAAACAGACTCAAACACACACACACACACACACACACACACACACACCCCTAGAACTGTCATTGCTAAGGGGCAAAAATCAAAGATAAAGAGAAAAATCTTCATTGCAGTCAAAGGTGGGGGAAAAAAGAAACACTGCAAATAGAATAGCAAAATTAAGAATTGCAAAACTCCCCATCAGAAGGAAATGAAATGACTTTTTTTTTTTTAATTCTGAAAGAAGGGGAAAAAAATCTATTAACATTCTAAACTGATAAAAAAAAATCTTTCATAAATGAAAGTGAAATAGTGAATTTTCCAGACAAACAAAAGCTGAGAGATATCAGTCTTATCAGCATATTCTTCATGCAGAATGAATATGATATTAGACCAAAATTTGGTTATACACAAAGAAATGAAGAGCACAGAGTATAGTGAAAAATAGGGTTAATATACAAATTTTAATTTTTCTGTTATTATGTGTAATGACTTTAAAGACTCCACAAAGCTAATAAAGTAATAATATGTTGAGGATTTTTAGTGTATTTTAAATAAAATGTATGACAAAAAGTAGCAAAGATGAAGGAAGAAATTAAACTATATATTTACCAAAGGGATGGTATGGGGAGGGAGGTGGGAGGGGGGTTCAGGTTGGGGAACACATGTACACCCGTGGTGGATTCATGTTGATGTATGGCAAAACCAATACAGTATTGTAAAGTAATTAGCCTCCAATTAAAATAAATAAATTTATATTTTAAAAAAAGTCTTCTCTTTCCTGGTGGCTCAGATGGTAAAGCTTCTGCCTACTATGTGGGAGACCAGGGTTCAATCCCTGGGTTGAAAAGATCTCCTGGAGAAGGAAATGGAAACCCACTCCAGTATTCTTGCCTGGAAATCCCATGGACGAAGGAATCTGGTAGGCTACAGTCCATGGGGTGACAAAGAGTCAAACATGACTGAGTGATTTCACTTACGTATATAAAGACATAGATCAACCACTAAAAATGTGCAAATCAGGTAAAAAGTCATAAGACAAAGTGAAGATAACATGAAGCTAATAATAAATTCTCAATACAGGAGATGGCCAGAAAATAAAGGGAAAAGAATATAGAACAGATGAAACAAATAGAAAAAAATAGTATCATGAAGATAAATTTAAACTGTGTATCAATAATGTGGATATCTATAAATGATCTAAACTTTCCAAGCCAAATCAGAGATTGTCAGATCTGACAAAGAAAGTGAGACTTTATTATATCCTCAAAGATTTTTAATAATGTAAACTGATTCTGAGACAAAAAAAAAACAAAACCACTTTGAGAACAGCTTATTTATCAAGTGCCTTTTAATTTCATTAATTTTATTTGTTTTCTAGTTGCTGAGTTGTGTGAGACTACTTGCAATCCCATGAACTGTAGCCTGCCAGGTTCCTCTGTCCATGGGATTTCCCAGGCAAGCATGCTGGAGTGGGTTGATATTGCCTTCTCCAATTTATTTTATATATGGAGGCTCCCTAAGTGGCACTAGTGGTAAGAAACTCATCTGCCAAGGCAGGAGACATAAGAAACACAGGTTCAGTTCCTGGGTCAGGAAGATCCCCTAAAGGAGGCATGGCATTATTATGGCATAATAATGGCACTCCATTATTCTTGCCTGGAGAATCCCATGGACAGGGGAGTCTGCTGGGCTACAGTCCAAAGGATCACAAAGAGTCAGACATGACTGATGAAACTTATTTGGTTGGGAAGGAAATGCAGACAATATTGAATTAAGATTTCTATAATTTTAATATAATTTCCATAACAAAGCAAAAATGAAGAATATAATTCCAGATCTACAGTAAATCTTGGAATTGAGAAGGGGAAACTATTAATGGTATGTTATATTACATGTCTGTCATCTATCCTTTACCTACCCAAGGGGAAGGTAAAGCCACTTCTTTTATGCATATACACTCATGTGTATTTTTGGACAACTTACTGATGAACATTACTCTAACAGAGAATACATAGACACCCAAATCAGTGCATCAGCACTGACATAAAAATAGCTACAACAATCCTTTTAATTAGACATCTTCTGATTTTACGGATGAGAATGGGCAAATTTAATTCAGAAGACGATTATATCTACTACTGTGGGCAAGAATCCCATAGAAGAAATGGAGTAGCCCTCATAATCAACAAAAGAGTCCAAAATGCAGTAATCAGGTGCAACCTCAAAAATGATAATATGATCTCAGTTCATTTCCAAGGCAAGTCATTTAACATCACAGTAATTCATTCAACACTACCACCAATGCTGAAGAAGCTGCTGTTGATCAGTACTATGAAGATCTAGAAGACCTCCTAGAACTAACACCAGAAAAAAATGTTTCATTCATCATTGGGGATTGGAATGCAAAAGTAGAAGTCAAGAGATACCTGGAGTAACAGGCAAGTTTGGCCTTAGAGAACAAAATGCAGCTGAAGGGTAATTGAATTCTGCCAAGAGAATGCACTGGTCATAACAAATACCCTCTAGCAACAACACAAGAGATGACTTTACACATAGACATCACTTAATGGTCAATACCAAAATCAAACTGATCACATTCTTTGTAGCTGAAGATGGAGAAGCTGTATACAGTCAGCAAAAATAAGACCTGGAGCTGACTGTGGCTGAGATCTTCTGCTTCTCATAGCAAAATTCAGGTTTAAACTAAAGAAAGTGGGGAAAACCACTAGGCCAGCCATCTAAAACTTAAAACCAAATGTCCTATGCACTGGAGGTCACAAATAGATTCAAGGGATTAGATCTAGTAAACAGTGTGTCTAAAGAACTGTGGATGGAGGTCCATAATATTGTACAGGAGGCACCAAACCATCCCACAGAAAAAGAAGAGCAAGCAGGCAAAGTTGTTATCTGAGGAGGATTTACAAATAGCATAAGAAAGAATAGAAGTGAAAAGAAAGGGAGAAAGGGAAAGGTACATCCAAGTAAATGCAGCCTTCCAAAGAATAGCAAGGAGAGACAAGAAGACCTTCTTTAATGAACAGTCCATAAAAATAGACAAGAAAAAACAGAAGGGGATAGATTAGAGATCTCTTCAGGAAAATTGGAAATATCAAGGGAACATTTCACCCAAAGATGGGCACAATAAAGAACAGAATCGGTAGAGACCCTAGTAAACTTAGAAGAGATCAAGAAGAGCCAGAAAGAATACTCAGAAGAACCATACAAAAAAGATCTTAATGAACCGTATGACTATGATGGTGTGGTCTCTCACCAGGTGCCAGACCTTCTGGAGTGTGAAGTCAAGTGGGTCTTAGGAAGCACTGCTGTCACCGAAGCTAGTGGATCCAATGGAATACCAGTAGAGCTTTTCAAAATCCTGAAGGATGATGATATCAAAGTGCTGCACTCAGTATGTTAGCAAATCTGGAAGACCCAGCAGTGGCCACAGGGGTCGAAAAGGTCAATCCTCATCCCAGTTCCCAAGAAGGGTAGTACTAAAGAATGTGCTAACCATCAGACAGTTGTACTCATCTCCCATACTATTAAGGTCATGCCTAAAATCTTGCACGCTAGGCTTGAGCATTATGTGAACCATGAACTTCCAGATGTCCAAGATGGGTTTAGAAAAGGAAGAACTGCAGATCAGATTGCCAACATTTGCTGGATTATAGAGAAAACAAGGGAATTTCAGAAAAACATCTCTCTCTGTTTCATTGACTATGCTAAAGCCTTTGACTGTGTGGTTCATAACAAACTGTGGAAATCTCTTAGAGAGATGAGAATACCAGACCATCTTACCTGTCTCCTGAGAAACCTATATTCAGGCCAAGAAGCAACAGTTAGAACCCTGTGTGTAACAGCTGATTGGTTCAAGATTGAGAAAGGAGTATGACAGGGCTGTCTGGGCTGTCTATTCTGTTTACTTAACCTATACACTGAGTACAGCATGGAGAATGCCAGGCTGGATGAGTTACAAGCTGGAATCATAATGGTTGGGAGAAACATCACCAACCTCAGATATGTGGGTGATACCACTCTAATGACAGAAAATGAAAAGGAACTAAAGAACCTCTTGAGAGGGTAAAGGAGGAGAGTGAAAGAGCTGGCTTAAAACTAGATATTGAAAAAAAAAAACAAAACTAAGGTCATGTCATCCGGCCCCATTACTTCATGGCGAATAGTGGGGGAGAAAGTAGAAGTAGTGACAGATTTCCTCTTCTTGGGCTCCAAAATCACGAGGACAGTGACTGCAGCCATGACATCAGAAGACAATTGCTTACTGGCAGGAAAGCTATGACACACCTAGGCAGTGTGTTGAAAAGCAGAGACATCACTTTGCAGACACATGTCTGTATAGTCAAGGCTATGTTCTTCCCAGTGACTATGTACAGTTGTGACAGCTGGACTGTAAAGAAGGCAGAGCACCAAAAATTGATGCCTTTGAACTGTGGTACTAGAAAAGACTTCTGAGAGTTACTTGGACAGCAAGCAGATCAAACCAGCCATCTTAAGGGAAATCAACCCTGAATACTCATTAGAAGGACTGATACTGAAGCTGAAGCTCCAGTATTTTGGTCACCTGATGTGAACAGCTCATTGGAAAAGTCCCTGATGCCAGGAAAGACTAAGGGCAGAAGGAGAAGAGGGCATCAGAGGATGAGATGGCTGGATGGCATCACTGATGTAATACACACGAACTTTAGCAAACTTTAGGAGGTTGTGAGGGACAGGGAGACCTGGCCTTCTGCAGTTCATGGGGTTGCAGAAAGTTGGACATGGCTGCATGGCTGAACAACAATCCTTTTAATTATGATTATATAGGGACAACTGTCCTGGAGAAGACTTAACTCATAAAATCAAAGTCCTTGCCCAGAGAACATTCAATCAGGCATACTGTTTACACTATAGCACTTCTATGTTAAGTTTTGTTTGACCAGAGTGTCCAGTTTTATAAATGTTCTCCATGGGGAGGCAGAATGGGAAAAGGAACAAAACTAAGACTAGCTATGGAACACTGAGTAGAAATGAGAGGGTTTGAATTAGAAAGTTGGGAAAAATAAAGTTGTATTGATAAGGTGAATCGAATTGGAACAGATGCTCTTAATGTGCACTTCAAATATCAGGTGATAAAGTGAGGAAGAGTGACCATAACAGATAAGATTAGAGAGAATATTTGAGAGATAAGGATATTATGAGAGGAATATGTTTGGTTCATTTTTTCATTTATTAATTTACTGAGTTAAGGGAATGAGCTAGATACTTCTCCAAAATTCCAGGAATACAAAATTAACACACCACAGAACTTTTCTTTGAGATTTAGGAATGAGACTACTATACTTTACTAGGCACCAGAATTGATTACAATGAAATATATCATTCAGTCTAAAGTGATTAAACCCTAAATAAGATTGCTCACCAAAGCATATTTTCATCAAGAGTTTATCTTGATGTCTTTCATTTTTTATGTGAATTCTGCAGGAGATTAATTTTTGACATCTGACTCTCTCTTCCCCAGCAGACCTTGGAAGAAATCTCTTTGGCTTCAAATAAGACTAGTAAAAATGGCAGAAAAATTGTTGCCTCAAGGTCTATTTTGTCACAGAGATGAAAAACAGTGACCTTATCTTTGTTCTCTATTAGAACAGAACAGAACAGTCCTGATATGACCACTCCCCACCTCCCCATTTCACCATGAAAGTCAGTGCAAAATATCTGGTTAGAAGTTAAATTATATTCATGTACTGCAAAATATAAAACACTTCCCAGAAGTGTGATAATAAAAATCTATTTTTTAAAACAATTTGGAAAAGACTCTTCCCCAATTGAATTGAGTTACCTGCCAGAAAGTTTCAATTAAAAATTCATGTTCAATATTTAAAATGAAAAATAAGGACTGGCACTAGAGAATTAATGTTAGGAAATGGAGACCATATAAAACATGCTTTGGTTTTCATGGTGGAATAATTAAATCCTCACAAACAAGGGTCTTCCAATCACTGACTTTCATTCTCATCTTGGTTAAAATTTTCCTTCAAGACTTCATGTGAAGCAGTCACTAACAAAGCTTTCAAAATTATTTAAAAAATTATTTAAACACACACACACACACCAGAGAGAAGAGACTGAAAATAAAGCCAGAAGATAGATTGGCAAGAAAACTTATTATCAAGGAAAACTTCTATATAGATGAAGACTCACATTTACCCACATGGAGGAGGAGCTCACTAAAATTATGGAAAAATTTGAATTCAGTCCTAGTCACTATTTTGGTCAATAACCTCATATATTCTTCACTTAATTTGTGCTACTCCAAGTCGGCCCTTACTGATGTGATGTGCTGATGATCAATGGCTTCTTCAATGATTCCTTCATAAACATCTGTACATATGTGCTAAGTCGCTTCAGTTGAGTTTGACTCTTTACAACCCTATAGACTATAGCCCTCCATGCTGCTCAGTCTATGAAACACTCCAGGCAAGAATACTGGAGTAGGTTGCCCTGCATTCCTCCAGGAGATCTTCCCAAACCAGGAAACAAACTTGCATCTCTTATGTCTCCTGCATTGGTAGGCAGGTTATTTACCACTAGAGCCACCTGGGAAGCCCTTCATAAACATGCTTCACACTAAAATTGTCAAGTTCCACCCTCCCCCCACCCCCGACTCCAGGGGGTCTCTCCTATAATCCAGTGAAACACATTCTGTCTGGTAAAAAAAGAAGAGCAGTGGAGTCAATGGACTAATCTCTGTAATTGCCTATATTTCACTCTTAAGGGAGATCTTAAATTCAAAGCGATGTATTTTTATTGCGGTGAATTCCTATGCCACACAATTATCTATTGTGGTATTGTCGAAGGCATGCTATCACAGGCAGAAGCATTTAATGCATTCATGATGTTGTGCATCCACCATTTCTATCTTGTTCCATGCATTTTCTTCAGCACAAAAGGAAACTCCATTAAGCAGTTGCTTTGAATTATCCCCTATGCCCAGCCCCTGGCAATGCCCAATTTGCATTCTGTCTCTATGGATTTACCTATTCAGAACATTTTATATAAATGAAATCATACAATATGTCATCCATCTCTGATTTCATTCACTTGATGTTTTTGAAGTTCACCCGTATTGTAGCATGGGTCAATACTTGATTCTTTTTTATGGCTAAATAGTATTTATCATTTGTATATACTGTGATTTATTTATCCATTCATCCATTGATGGACATTGTCCTGCTTCGACCCTGTAGCTCTCATGAATTTTGCTGCTGTGAACTAGTGTGCCCATGTATTCTTTTGAGTATCAGCTTTTAATTATTTGGGGTATATACATAGGAGCATAGCTACTGGGTCGTGTAGTAATTTTAGGGGTTTCTCTGAGGGCTCAGATGGTAAAGAATTTGCCTGCAGTGCAGGAAAACCAGGTTTGATCCCTAGGTCAAGAAGATCCCTTGGAGAAGGGAATGGCAACCCACTCCAGTATTCTTGCCTGGAGAATCCCATTGACAGAGGAGCCTGGTGGGCTACAGTCCATAGGGATGCAAATTCTATGCTTAACTTTTGAGAAACTGAAAAACTGTTTTCTACAATGATTATTTTACATTCCCATTATTTTTTTAAATTTTATTTTATTTTTAAACTTTACATAATTGTATACATTCCAATTATTAACATACCAAGATTCTAATCAATTTCTCCATCACTTTACCAAATCTTGTTGCCGAGGTCCAGCCCAAGCTGATCCAGAGTATTCGAAGGAGAGACGGCGTAGGCGAGGGTCAGGGAACAACTGCTTAATTAAACGTTTATTAAGGATATAAAGAGTAATAGAATGAGGATAGCTCAGTAGGAAAATTCAGTGGAGAAAAGAGGCTGAGTAGCTTGGTTTACGCGGGGGACCAATAAAACTTCAAGACAAGAAGCTTGCACCACTTACGTAGGCTGCAGGCATCCTTCCGTTCTCCCGAAGGAGAGGAGACACTGAGGCCTCCCCGGTCGGATCTTAGAAGCCCAGGCATAATTAGTAAGCATGGTGGGTTCCGCGCTCCAGATGGAGACTCAACCAGAGTGAGAGAGAGAGAGACATGGGGAGACCACAGTCTTTCGAGGAACTGATCCCAATTCTTTATTTTCCATGGTCTACTTTTATACACTGAGAAGTTATGCAAAAGTCATGCGGGGTCAGCAGTCCTGACTTTTATCAAAGTCAGGTGCTTCATACAAATGTATACAGAGGTCTTAGGGGTGTTACATCATCTTCTGGCCAGGGGGCCTGCTGACAATTTACGACCCTCTCCTTGTGACAGCGGTCAGTCAACCAGGACACTTATTTCTCCAGGGGTGATTATTCTTAAAACAGACGCCACCCAAATAAAGTTACATTCCTATAGTGTGAGGGTGTAGTGGGTTTTAGTTAAGGAAAGAATTTACTTAGCCTAAGGTCTAACGTGATTTATATCAAAGGTTAATACTTATTTCTTTTATATATTCATTAATATGTGTAAGGGCAGGGGATATGGAGACTTAGCAACAAACATTGGCTCAACAAATGAAAAAACCCTTCACCAATACAATTTCTAATCAGCCCATTATACTTATACTAATAGCTTTCTAACTTTTCTAAGGAACCTGTTTTTAGAAGGTTTAAAGCATCTCGTGCCTCTCACAGGTGGGAGGCTGTGAGCAATCACATGTGGCCGGACAAGCCTGTCAGGTAGGCTAGAGAACCTTCAGAGGAGTTTGTAGGTTAAAACACTCTTGTCACGCCCAGGAGTTTTTATTAACTGGAGCTCTAAGTTAACTCCTTCTCCGAAAGAGGTGGTGGGGGACAGCCCCCGTAAAGCCAGAGGTGTAGGTGAGAGCACAAAGTAGTAAAGTAGGCAGGCTCTGGTTATGGGGGTAGATGCTCGAGGATTTCCAGGGGGACTCCTGAGGCTCGATCCCGCCTTTGCGTATGTCAAGCCTCCTTCCTCATGACCTTTGCCATGGGCGGAGTGCCTCACGCCGGCCCCCAACATCTTGTTACTTGCCTTTTTAAAAATTATAACCAACTCACTGGTTGTGAAGTTCCACCTCCTTGTAGTTTTAATTTGCTTCCCTAATGACTACTGATGTTGAGAATCTTCTTGCATGTTCACTTGTCATTGTATATCATTTTCAGAGAAATGTTTATTCATATTTATCTGCTGTGAATGTCCCAGTTTATATTACTGTTCACTTCTCCTCTCTAAAACTCTTATGATAAGGTCTCATCATTTACACATGATTGGTTACTAGCTCCATTTCCAGCCCCTCTCCCCTTCCTGGAAGATGGAGGTGGAGTGGCCCAAACTTTTGTACTTCTAATCATGACTTGATCTTTCTGGTGAGGAGGGCCCATCCAGGAGCCCATCAGAAGTCACTTTATTAGAACAAAAGATGCTTTGCTCACACAGGAAATTTAAAGAGATTTGAGAGCTCAGTGTAAGTTGCTTTTATCACTCAGAAATTAAAAATGTTTTAGGAGCTATGTGTTAAGAACTGGAGTCAAAGACTAAGTGTTAAAACATACGATTCTTTAGCTCAGTTACAGGAAATGGAGGTGGCAACTCAAATATACATTTCTCACATCCAGATATATAATGATGTTTAACATTATAAATATTCATAAGTAAGGTAACAGTGTGGTAGATTTTCCCATGGAAATAGCAGAATGATAAACAAACATGAGTACTAGATTGAATCCACTCATTAAATACACAATTCACATGGAAAATGGCAGAACTCTTAACACTTGGTGATAGGACATTTGTTTCATTAAGGCAGTAGTATCCAAACATGGTTAACCACCTGGTAAGATTTTTTAAGTAAAATCTCTCAGATATATCCCCAGATACACAGTCTTTGGATTGCTATAGAAAGGATTTTAAAACCTGTATTTTAGAGAGCCCTCCAGTTAAGGGCTTCCCTTGTAGCTCAGTTGGTAGAGAATCCTCCTACAATGCAGGAGACCTGGGTTCGGTTCCTTGGTTGGGAAGATCCCCTGGAGAAGGAAATGGCAACCCACTCCAGTATTCTTGCCTGGAGAATCCCATGGGCTGTAGCCTGCCAGGCTCCTCTGTCCATGGGATCACAAGAGTCGTACATGGTGTAGTGACTAAACCACCAACCAACCACCACCAGTTAAAGCAAACTACCTAGTTGAGTAATGCTCGTTATACTCTGATTGGCTAAGTTAAAATTTCTGTTAGAACAGAAAGGAATGTCTTCTCTCTTTTTTAACTCTTCTAACTGCTGCTGCTGCTGCGTCACTTTAGTCGTGTCTGACTCTGTGTGACCCCAGAGACGTCAGCCCACCAGGCTCCTCTGTCCCTGGGATTCTCCAGGCAAGAACACTGGAGTGGGTTGCCATTTCCTTCTCCAATGCATGAAAGTGAAAAGTGAAAGTGAAGTCACTCAGTCATGTCCGACTCTTAGCGACCCCATGGACTGCAGCCTACCAGGCTCCTCCATCCATGGGATTTTCCAGGCAAGAGTACTGGAGTGGGGTGCCACTGCCTTCTCCACTCTTCTAACTAGTGACTCACAAAGTCCCTTTAATTATTTAATAATCATAGCCAGAACAACAGTGTAAGCCTGTGAAAAGTACTTTATCTGTGTTAGTTTCATTCTCACAACCAAAAAACTGGGTATCAACTTTTTAGTTTACAGATGAAAAAATAAAATTTAAGTGGTTGAGTAGATGTCCCAGGTCAAAATGAATAAATTTTAGAACCTTAATTCATTGTCTGATGTAGCAGACAGAGATAGCCTCCCTTCACCCTCCTTCAAAATAAGATTTGTGGCCACAAGTGATGGGAGTGCTGACAGCAGACAGTATCCAGTTGAAGCTTCAGGGCTTGTCTCAGCTGTGACCCAAGGGCACACTCCTCCTAGAGCTGCCCATATCCGACCTTTGATGAAAGCATAAAGACTGATCATTCCTGCAAAAGTTAGACAATGCTCCAGACACTCCAGTGGGATTGGCCAAGGTGTTGATCCCTAATAAGTAGCATGCAGGTCAAATTCTGTCCCAGCATCTGTTCTGGAGGTAACAATTGGTAAATACCAGGCAAACCTGACTTCTGAACCCACTGTTTCAAACTTCATGTCCCTCTTGCTCTTTCACCTTTCTCTTATTCTCCATTGGGCTGACCATAAGTAATTCAGAAATAAACCCTGAGAAATAAATTGGTACCTAGGAGATGTACTAGAAAGTATGCTCAAGATCAACACATGTGTCCTCAAGGGGGAACAGGACTGAGGAGAGAGAGGCATGACAGGCAGTGCAGTCACAATAAACTCCAACTGGACCCACAGAGCTCAGGACGTGGAATAATGGATCAGAGTCCTCTGTGTTGAGGAAAAGGGGCCACACCATTAAGTCCTCAGTAAGAACCACGTTCAGGCTGGTTCACTACCCTGCCTAGGAAGAGAGCAAAAGTTGCTCAACTCAATTGAGGGTAATTTCTAAAGAAGGCATAAGCTGAGAATTATCAGATCACCAACAGTGCCATCTGCAGATAGAATACAAGCTTCAGTTCTGTAAGGGGGAGTGGGGTGGAGATCTGGGTGGTCTAGACATGGGCGGTCTACCAAAAGAATCCTCAATAATCCACCCTTACTCTACTTGAATTCACTAGACAGCTTAAGCTGTTTTAAGAACAGCTATTTTTCAGGAGTCTGATAACCTCTTTCATAGGAAAACTTAGAAGAAAAAGTTTAGTGGATCAACTATAACCCCTTTTCACTGCATTATATATTATTTGCTTGTTTGTTTTACCGGGAAGATTTCACTTTCAGAGGTTTTTATTTCTTAGCTAATGCTCAACATACTTTCTTTTCTACCAATTTTTCATTATCTTCACCATCAGCTAGAAACTCTAACGAGGAGACCCAGACCTTCATCCATTAGGTCAGCATAGCTTTTTCAGGCCATAGCTGCTAAATTTATCTATCTACCATCATAATTAGGATAGGGAATAAGAAGACCCCCAAATGTACATCATCTGGATGCCAACGATTTTCTTCCCTGCACCTACCATGTAACAACCTTCTCTTGGTGATCAGGGTTAATTATACCTGCCAGGGTGATGATTTCTTTCCCTGCCAGATAGTCTCTTGGTACAAGGAGCTCAAAGGGACTGAGTAGAAGCTATGGCTTAAAGTGTAAGAAAGTTCTCCCATTGTAAAACATTTCCTTCTGGAAATTATGATCTCTAAATTCACAAAGCCCAGAGTTGTGGGGAAAATGCACAGATTCCCCAAGAGTGTCATTGAAATTTATGGTAAACAAAGACACTTCTATTTTTACTCTTTGATCTGCTGACCCATCTATTTTTCCTATTGAGAACACACCATCATTGATTTAGGATAGATACTGAGACCTGGAGAATGGCAACACATCTACATAAGATAGCATCTCCAGTTGGGTTCTCAGCCATAAGTCAGGTGTACCATATATCTGTCTAGCTAGCTGCTTCCAAATGATATAACAATGCAATATCTTATCAGACCAGTTGACTCCATTGTCTAGAGTCTATTGCTATACTGTGCTGCCTACTGTGGTTTACTTATTACCTGCTACCCTGCTCTTGTTTGATCTTAGATGTAATATTTTCATCTTAGGTCATATTAATCTATTCTAACAAGGATATAGCATATCTGTCACAACAGCTACAATGGGAACTACTAGTAGGTTGCATTTTCAGCAATCCACTGTCAACCTCCAGGATCATTTAATTTTGGGGAGACAGATTGCTGATGTGAATGGAAACATTGTTATCACTGTTTGTGCATATTTTATTTCCAGGTGGCTCAGTTGTAAAGAATCCACCTGCCAGTGCCGGAGAGGCAGGAGACAAGAGTTTAATCCCTGGGTCAGGAAGATCCCTTGGAGTAGGATGGCAACCCACTCCAGTATTCTTGCTTGGAAAATTCCATGGGCAGAGGAACCTGGTGGGCTACAGTCCATGGAGTCACAAAGAGCTGACTGAGCATGCACATATTATGATGTCAAGGCTAACATCAATTTCATCCATTCTACCTGGAATGTCATATATTTTTGAAAATTTGCTCTCCAGACTGAAGGGTAGTCAGTTTCATAAGGGAACTTCTACTTAGCCTTTTCTACTATAATTGTACTCAGCCACTCTTACTACAACTTACATCAGTCAGGTTTCAAAAGAAACAGAACTAAAAGGCTTTATACACACAAACAAGTTGTATATATTAATATATTGCTATGAAGATTCTAAATTACTGAGTCTCAAATTACATTTTTATTTCCATGTTACCTAGAATACAGGAGGAATGTTGAAAGGCTTTAAATGAATAAATAAGTTTATTTTTAATACAAAGTTATATTCTGTCCACATATTGACTCATTTAACTTGGGTATTTTTCATTTGATCTCCAGGTCCCTTAACCTTGCATTTAAAATACCCTCTTACAATATCAGTAAGAGGTAATTGTACCACTGGACTTTGTAATGCTCAAAATTTAGTTGATCTTTTAAATCATTTAAGGCCTATTCTTTGAAAGGAGCACTAAAAAGCTAGAGTTAAAATGAGGATATAGGCAAGAATGGTAAAACACCAAACATAATACTCAGAGGAAAGCAATAGTGGCTCATCAGCCTGAAGATATTGCATGTTATTGGGCAAAGGAGGACGCGAAAGAAAGATAGTTTGACATCTTTAAAGAGTTCCTTCATGTGTTTTGAAAGAGTAAAACTAGGCTCAAGGGAAAGATGCAGAGAGAAAGCTTGAAGTTTAGAAGGGGAAAACTATCCTAAGGAAAAGCTTAAAATAGAATGGCTGGCTCAAATTTAATTTTCTCATTCATTCATTTGTTAAACATTTATATTGATTGCATACTTTGTACTAAGCCTTTGTTAGAAAGATTGGACACAGAAATGAATCAAGTTTGGCTGATTTATACTGTTAAGGTCTGCATAGTCTCTAGGAGTGAAGCATACAGATAAATAATAGCAAGTGAGTACTGCGCATTCAGGGATTCCCAGGTGGCGTTAGTAGTAAAGAGCCCACTTGCCAATGCAGGGAACTTAAGAGATGCAGGTTTGACCCCTGGGTCAGGAAGATCCCCTGGAGGATCCCTGGAAGAGGACATGGCAACCCACTCCAGCGTTTTTGCCTGGAGAATCCCATGGATAGAGGAGCCTGGTGGGCCACAGTCCCCAGCATCACAAAGAGTTGGACACAACTGAACCGACTTAGCATGCTTGCACTGTACATTTAATAATAAGAATTGGGCAGATCTCATGATATGTGGGTTGGGGATATGCGGTGGGAATGATTTGCCCACTAAGGAAAAATTTCAGGGGGTAAAATATTTGCAATTAGAGGCAAAATGATTAATTAAAGGCAAAACTTCCTTCAGGAGTTATTGAATCAAAGCTGAAAGCAGCCTCTCTAGCCCACTAATTTTTTCCATTTTCTTCCTAGAATTGATAACCAAATGAAATTATCTCATACATGTTTATTAATATACTTATTACTATTCCCTCACCCTGCTAGGAAGCAATCTTGGTCAGGGCTAAGTCATCTGGTTCACAGTTCAGTCACCAGTGTTCAGATCACTGCCTGGCAAGTATTGGTGCTCAATAAATGCCTGTTGAATGAAAAAATAAAAATCATTTCAGATTTTCCTTTGACTAATAGCCTATAACTCTATGGTCCTTTGTAAAAGGTATAAATATTAATTTTCATAGCAACAGTCAAAAATGCAAATATAAAAACTCCATTCTGAAGAGCAGTCACATCAGGGTGTTGTTTTACATTAAAATGTGCAATTTTAATTCAGTGGCAATTAGACTTAAAGCTTGGCTAAATTGATTAAAGAGCAGCAAACTGCAGCTCTATGGTCATAGCTATTAAGCATTCAAGCCAAGTAGTCATGATTAATTGGGAAACAGCATGTGGATCTATGTGTCCTTAGGCTCAACTATGTAGACAGGAATGCAGGTTTTCATAGAGAGGCACGTGTTTCTCATTTTTTTTTTTTAACTCTCAGTGCCTAATTTATTTTATTTTCATACCAAGAACATATGCCACCAAATTAGGTTTCTTCCAAAGTCGCAAATAAAAGATCTTTCATCCTAAGGCACCTCCCACAAAGGTATCTGGACAAACTATCCTTCCCTGGGGGTTAGACAATGAAGAATCTTCCTTCAATCCAGGAGACCCCAGGTTCCATCCCTTAGTTGGGAAGATCTCCCAGAGAAGGGAATGGCAATCCACTCCAGTATCCTTGCCTGGAAAATCCCATGGACATAGGAGCCTGGTGGGCTACAGTCCATGGGGCCGCAACTAAGCAACTGAGCACTATGGAATTCAACCAATGAACAACTTGTGTATCTGGAAAATTTGGTGAATAGCACAGAAACTGAGTACTGTCTATAGCTCTCTAAATTCTCTGATAGATCCAGAAGCAGTTCCGAAAGATGGTTTATTTACTTTCTTTAAAAAAATATGTATTTTAAAGTGATTGGGTAAGTGGGAGGTTCTGATATACTTACGTTCTATGTGTGCCATATGTCTTAATTTATAACTGTTCAACCACAGGACCTTGGAAATCAGCATTTCCAAGCACACAGCACAGCCCGATTGACCTCCTCTGGCTTGGTTCCCTGTTGCTAATTATTTGGCTCCCAGAAACAGCATGCAACAGCCCCCAAATGAGACTGTATCAGAGGAGGGGGCAGTTCAAGATGGTACCCATATAGTAGTAGCCACAATCTAATTGTTATTCTCTCACTGATTTGGGAAGGGGGAAAAAAAAAAAAACACCAGCCAATGATTCCAATTTGAAGATTTTCTTCTTTCTAAAAGAGTACTTACTCAGGACCAGAAATCTCTCTGACAAAGAACTGATGTAGCAAAGCAGACATGTTTCACAGGCCTATGATTTCTGTGTTGGTCCTCTCCTGAAAGTGAGTGAGTTACGCAATTTCCTCTTCTATTTCAAACATTCTTCATGGTCATTCTCTTTTTCAAGGAGACCAAAATAATTCTGAATACCTCTTCTCCGTCTGCTCATGTACTACTTGATTCAGTCTTGGCTTTCTACTGAGGTAGTAATTTAGGTCATTTGTCTCTTTGATGTATTCCCAGATAAGTATATTAGATCTACATAGTCTACAGGCAAGAGGCTTAGGCAAGAGAGCTTTAATTATCTGTATACTTTTAGTATATGGTTTTTGGAAGCAGCATATTTTAGTGAAAATATTATGGGCTTTAGTTTCCAAAATGATTAGCGTTTAAGTTCCACTTCTGCCTTTTTCTAATAGCCCTATGCTGGTTATTTATTTAACCACTTGAGATTTGTTTAATTTTTCATATAAATTACTATATATAAAGCATTAGATACACAAACTTAAGTTAAGCATGCTCCTTGTTTTCAAAACATCAAAACATGTGGTGAAAATGAAAGATACATAAATATTTTAATACAATAAAATTCTAAGATATTTGCAGGCATTAGGATGTAATAGAATAAGAGAATAATTTTCTAAGTAAGATACTTTTATATAAGTTTAGTTCTTAATTCACAGAATAAAGATGCTCTCTATATGTATTTCCTTTCAATAATATCTAGCATCGACTCTTCAAGACTGCAATATAAGTGTGTTCATCCTTCAAAATGCAGTTACAGTTAGCAGTTCACCATGAAATCTATGTGGTCTTTTCTTTCTGCATTTCTAACTCCTTTCTTCCAAAGCCATTGACACCACACCAGCAGTAACTCATGTGAATTCTATCTCTTATTCCTATGCTGCTTTTGGATTTATGTTAACTGCTCAATCTGTCTTTTCTCTACAATGAAATTAAAAATTTCTAGGAAGCATAAGCACACATGGAATTCATTTTATATCCTTCCACTGTACAACAAAAAAATGGCTCTAGGAAATGCTTATGATAATTAGAAAGAAGATAGGTAAGAAAATAGAGAACCTGAAAAACACTACAAACCAACTAGCTATAATTGACTGTATATAGTGAACACTGACAAACAGCAGAATATATATTCTATTCAATGTACATTGAACATCCTCCTGGATAAGCTTTATATTAGGGCACAAAACAAGTCTCAATAAATTTAAAACAATTGAAATGAAGTGACCTTTCAAATGGCAATTAGATGAATGTAGAAATTAATAACAATTAAAATTAAACACAGATATATGGAAATTAGCCAACACATTTTTAAACTTCAGTGGGTCAAATAAGAAATCATAAAAAAATTACAAAATAGAGAAGAATAAATTAAAATATAATAAACCATAATTTATGGGATGTAGTGATATCACTGCTAAGGGAATTTATAGCTATAAAACATAAGTTAATAAAGAACATCTCAAATTAATAATTAACTGTACACCTAAAGGAATAAAAAAGAAGAGAAAACTGAACCCAAAAGGATTAAAAGAAAAAAAATAAAAATTAGGGTAGAAGTAAAACAAATAGGCATTATAAAAGTAATAGAAGGGATTTAAAAGTAAAAATCTTGTTCTTTGAAAAAAATCACAAGAATTGACCTTTAGCTAGATTGACTATAAAAGTGAAAAAAAAATAAAATAAAAAAAGTGTAAATCGAGTGTAAGTTGCTCAGTCCTGTCTGACTCTTTGTGCTCCCATGAATTATACAGTCCATGGAATTCTCCAGACCAGAATACTGAAGTGGTTAGCCTTTCCCTCCAGGTGATCTTCCCAACCCAGGGATGGAACCCAGGTCTCCCACATTGCAGACAGATTCTTTACCAGCTGAGCCACAAGGGAAGCCCAAGAACAAGAAGCCCAAAGAGTGGGTAGACTATCCCTTCTCCAGTGGATCTTCCCGACCCAGGAATCAAACCAGAGTCTCCTGCTTGCAGGTAGATTCTTTACCAACTGAGCTATCAGGGAAGCCCTATAAAAATGAAAGGTACCAAATAACTTATTAGAAATGAAAATAGGGGCATTATTACCAATCAGTAATACTGATTTTAAGAGAAGACTGTGGACAATTATATGCCAACAAATTAAATAATCTAGATCAAATAAATAAATTTTTATAAATGTATACTTAACAAAACTGATTCAAGAAGAAATAGAAAATTTGAAATGACTTGTTACAGGTAAAGTGATTGAAATGGTGATCAGCAACTTCTTAAAGAGAAAGCACAGGATAAGTTGGCTTCACTGGTAAATTCTACCAACATTTGAAGAAGGAGTAACACTAATCCTTTCCAAATTCATCCAAATATTTGGATTCATCTAAATCCTTTCCAATTCATCCAAATCAAAAAAATATAAGTGAACCCTTCCTAACCCATTCTGTGAGGTCAATATTACCCTGATACAAAAGCAGAAAATGAATGAAAGTACAAGAAAACTACAGATTAATATTACTAATAAATTTAGATGCCAAAATCTTCAATTAAAACATTAATTAAATCCTCAATTAAAACATTAGCAAACTAAATCCAGCAACATATTAAAGCACTACATACTCCATGACTAAATGAAACTCATAGCAAGAAACAGTATTTCAGTGTAAAAAAATCAATCCATGAAATGATGGGGAGAGGGGAAAGGCACAGGATTAATTCAGTTGATGCATTAAAAGCATTTGACAAATCATAACACCATTTTGTGCCTAAACACACACATACTGTAAACTAGAAAAAAAATAAAACTTTCTCAACATCATAAAAAACATTTATGAATTGAAAATCATACACAGTGGTGTATGATTAATATACACAATGATATCTAAATCACATCTGAAATCACACACAGTGGTGAAAGACACTGCTTTCTCTTTAAAATCAGAAAGCAGTCAAAAATGGCTGCTTTCATCACTGCTATTGACATCACTATTTAACATTGTATGTAAATACAGTAGGAATAGAGATTATTCATTGACTCAAAAATACGGACTTCTACTCACTGAGGCCACACTTAGCTATGGCCTCTGTTGAGCACTCAATCTGACACCAACAGAAACCAATGCTGAGCACTTGATATGACACCATCCTTGGGGTGATCAGTCAGTTACTAGTGGAAGATTGATTACACTGAACCACTTTCATTGTGAAAAGGACAGCATTTTGTTGTTACTGGAATAGACACTTACTCTGGATATGGACTTATCTTCCTTGTGCTCAATGCTTTCACCAAAACTACCATCCATTGACTTGACCGTTTGGCTTATGTACCACTAGGGCATTCCATGCAGCATTGTTTTGAATCAAGGACTTCACTTTACAATAACAGAAGTGCAGCAATGAGCCCATGCTCACAGAATTCACTGATTTTAACATGTACCCCACCATCCTGAAGTAGTGGGCTTGTTAGAATAATGAAATACCATTTTGAAGACTTAGTTACAATGCCAGATATGTAGTAATATCTTGCAGGGACGGTGCAAGTTTATCCAGAAAGTTGTATATGCTTTGAATCACCACAATTACAACAGAATTCAGTTACAAAAGTGAGGGGGCTTCCCTGATAGCTCAGCTGGTAAAGAATCCACCTGCAATGCAGGAAACCCCAGTTCAATTCATGGGTTGTGAAGATCCCTTGGAGAAGGGATAGGCTACTCACTCCAGTATTCTTGGGCTTCCCTTGTAGCTCAGCTGGTAAAGAATCTCCCTGCAATGTAGGAGACCTGGATTCGATCCCTAGGTTGTGAAGATCCTGTGTAGAAGGGAACAACTATCCACTCGGAGAATTCCATGAACTGTCTAGTCCATGGGGTCATAAAGAGTCAAACATAACTGAGTGACTTTCACAAAAGTGAGGACTATAATTGTCATGAGTATTTCCTCCTTATCTTATTGTCACACACCCTGGCAGCTCAGCAGGTAAAGAACCTGCCTGCAATGCAAGAGACCCAGGTTCTAACCCTAGGTCCTGAAGATCTCCCGGAGAAAGGAATGGCAACCCACTCCAGTATTTTTGCTTGGAGAATTCCATGGACAAAGGAGTCTGGTGGGCTACAATTCATGAGGTCACAAAGAGTCAGACAAGACTGAGTGACTAACACTTTCACTATATACATATTCCCTGGTGGCTCAGAGGTAAAGCCTCTGCCTGCAATGTGGGAGACTCAGGTTTGATCCCTGGGTCAGGAAGATTCCCCTGGAGAAGGAAATGGCAACCCACTCCAGTACTCTTGTCTGGAAAATTCCGTGGGCTAAAATCCATGGGGTCTCAAAGAGTTGGACATGACTGGGTGACTTCACTTTCACTTTTCATATGAAAAAGTGAAACATTTTTGCTTTTACTTTGGGCTTCCCTGGTAGCTCAGCTGGTAAATAATACGCCTGCAATGCAGGAGACCTGTGTTCAATCCCTGGGTTGGGAAGATGCCCTGGAGGAGGACATGCCAACTCACTCCAGTATTCTTGCCTGGAGAATCCCCATGAACAGAGGAGCCTGGCATGCTGCAGACCATGGGGTCACAAAGAGTCGGACATGACTGAGTGACTAAGCACATATGTACATGTCAATTTTATATCAGAGTATCTAACTTATGGGATATCAGGAATAGCAGACATCACTCAAAGACTTGACTTTACTCCCCCTTCTAGAGAATGAGTTAGTACACTTTTGGTTGGATGCAAGATAAATGTGTTAGGCAACATTATTGCTATTTCTTTATTTGTAAATTAAGTATGGTTTAAGGAGATGCATTAAAAGGACTTCCCAGGTATGGCACCCCACTCCAGTACTCTTGCCTGGAAAATCCCATGGACGGGGGAGCTAGGTAGGCTGCAGTCCATGGGGTCGCTAAGAGTCAGACATGACTAAGCGACTTCACTTTCACTTTTCACTAATGCATTGGTGAAGGAAATGGCAACCCACTCCAGTGTTCTTGCCTGGAGAATCCCAGGGATGGGGGAGCCTGGTGGGCTGCCGTCTATGGGGTCACACAGAGTCGGACATGACTGAAGCAACTTAGCAGTAGCAGCAGGTGGTGTTAGTGGTAAAGAATCCACCTGCCAATGCAAGAGACATAAAAGACGTGGATTTGATCCCTGGGTCAGGAAGATCCCCTGGAGGAAGGCACGGCAACACACTCCGGTATTCTTGCTTGGAGAATCCCACAGACAGAGGAGACTGGAGGACTACAGTCCATGGGGTCGCAAAGAGGCAGATAGTACTGAAGCAAATTAGCACACATGCATTCAAGGAGATGCATATGGGTGGCAAGTTGACAAGGGGTGGACTTATAAATTATTAATTGTATATGTCAACTTGACTGGCCACAAGGTACCCAGATTAAATGTTATTTCTAGGTGTGTCTATGAAGATGTTTCCACATAAGATTACATTTGAATCAATGAACTCAGTAGATTGCCCTCCTCAACATAGATGACCATCATTCAGTCCACTAGCACCTTACTAGAACAAAAGGTGTAGGAAGAATTTGATTCTTTTTTTTTTTTTCCCCTTGAGCTGAAACATCTCATCTTATTTTCTCTTGCCCTAGGGTTTGTACTAAATTATACCATCTGTTTTCCTGGGGGTCTGTAGCTTATAGATAATAAATTGCGAGACTTCTCAATCTTCATAAATGTGTGAGTCAGTTTCTCCTAATCTCTCTCTTTCATATATGTTTGTATATACACATACATGAGGCTTTCTCAAGTAACTCAGTGGTAGAGAACCTGGTGCAACTTATTTTTTCTACTTCTTTGGCTTTGGAGAACATTAAGATTTTTAATCATTTTAAGTCTGAAATAATTATCACAGTCTCTCCAATCTAATGCAAACAATATTTAAATTATGTGTCCATGGATTATAATTACACAATTTATTGAGAGATATTTGATCCAAGATATAGTTTCTCAGATTACAAATATAATTGATGTTCTCTTTAAAGTGCTATTATCTATAGATATTTTAAGCCTAAATATGTCTCTCTCTCTCTCTTTTACACACACACACACACACACCCCTTTAGAAAGCCAATGAAATTATGGTATCAATATATAGTAGCAGTATCTTCTCCAATTGTAGAAAAAGTAAAACAACCTACAGAAGGCATTATTCTAGTATAAAGAAATGTGAAGGGAGTTAGCATCAAATGATATGAGGTGAAAATATTTTCACATTCAGCTGAGGAGCTGAAGGGCAAATAACTCCATTTGTGGAATTTGATGAGCCCTAAAATGTGAGTAATTTCCTTTTATCTCTAAAGAGAGCTGTGAAAGTCTCACATAAGTCTAGCTTCCATTTGGTCCTCCTGTCAACATGATTAACTGAAGTCTTTAAGTGGTTATTATGAGTTCTAATAAGGAGCCTGTGAGTGAATATTTTGTCTTTTAGAGTAACACTTCTGCTTACTCAACTCTGAAGCAAACATTACAAGGCAACAGACACAAGACTGCTAGTAAAAGTTAGTTTTCTAAGATATCACAATCCACTCCTTGAACACAGAGTGTGTTGTTGAGAGAAGACTATTTTTGCCTGGAAAATTCCATGGACAAAGGAACCTGGCAGGTCACAATCCATAGTGTCACAGAGTCAGACACAACTGAGTGACCACACACACACACCTGATACCTTTCATTTGTTTCTTCCCAGGTCCAGGTCAGGAGAGTCACATGAGCAGTTGAAATCTCAAGGGCTCCTACAACCACTTGGGTTACCATGATTCTCCAGGTATGTGTTGCCTTCAAACACTGATTCCCAAAGCCTGCACTGCATCTTGCTGAGTTTTTATATGCCACTTATTGAATAGAAAGTGAAAATAATTGAAAAATATTGAAATTAATTGAAATTATTAATTATTGAAAATAATTGAAAAATAGTAAGCAACTAGTGAAAAATCCAAACTTTAATTTGGCCAGCTCAGGGAGCCTTCTGTGTACCTCACCTTCTAAATTGAAATTCCTTATTTTAAAATAATTAGATATCAGTTCACTCTCTTTAGGTTTTTCAAACTTCTTTAGCTAAAACCGAACGTTCATTCATTTGTTTCAAAAAGGAATTTGAGTATGTATAGTCTTGCAAATTATAAAATTCCATTTTTATAATCTATTTTTACATTAATCTTTTTATAAAATGAATTGTATTTAATATTATCATTAAAAATATATTTATGCAGATATACACCTACACACATATGCACACACACCCACTACAGATCAACCCAAGAACAACCCTCATGTTGATTTTCAATTTTATTCCACTCTTAGCTTTGTACTTGAAACAATTAACATAAGGTGCAATACACTGCAGTGAAACATTGAAATAGTTTTAGAAAAATGATGGCTTGAGAAGAAAGGGTAAAACCAGCATTTGCATATCATAACATTTTAGCCTCTTCTTTTCTATATTCTTATGTAAAAAAATGCCGGTTTTTCCTGATGTTTCTTTTAAAATATCTTTTTATTATCTTTTTCAGTGGGTAAACTGATTTACTGGCTTGCTACCTAAGCACTCCAATACTTTGGCCACCTGATGCAAAAAAGTGACTCATTGGAAAATAACCTGATGCTGGGAAAGATAGAAGGCAGGAGGAGAAGAGGATGATAGAGGATGAGATGGTTGGATGGCATCACTGACTCAATGGACATGAGCTTGAGGAAGCTCCGGGAGTTGGTGACAGACAGGGAAGCCTGGCGTCCATGGGGTCATAAAGAGTCAGACACGACTGAGCAACTGAATTGACTGACTGACCTAAGCACTGCTACTGGTGAATGGACCTTATCTATGGCTTTAAATATTGAAAAAAATTTTCTGTTGTTATCGTTATTTTGTTTTTTACTTTATTTTGATTTTGGACACCTGGATCTCCTTGTCTGTTAATGTTAATGGGAGTGACAGGAAAACATGAAATACAGAAACTATTTTATACAGATAATTTAGAACTTTTGTATCTTTAGAACACATATAAAGACATAGTGAAAAAAAGTAAAATTTTTTTGAAGGAAAGCTTGTAATTTGTTTTTTTTTTTCTATTCAAAACAAAGGGAGATTTGACCAATATTTATCCTATCTGATATCATCAGTCTTACCTGATTTCATTATACCATGTATTTCCAATTGCACACATGAATCTGAAACATTCTATGATTTCCCAAAGTAGAAGCCATATTATGAAATTAAAAAGGTTTCATCAAGTTACCTTCTCTGATAGCTCAGTTGGTAAAGAATCCACCTACAATGCAAGAGGCCCCAGTTCGATTCCTGGGTCAGGGAGATCTTCTGGAGAAGGGATAGTCTACCCACGCCAGTATTCTTCAGCTTCCCTTGTGGCTCAGCTGGTAAAGAATCTGCCTGCAATGTGGGAGACCTGGGTTTGATCCCTGGGTTGGGCAATTCCCTGGAGAAAGGAAAGGCTACTGACTCCAGTATTCTGGCCTAGAGAACTCCATGGACTCAATAGTCCATGGGGTCGCAAAGAGTTGGACATGACTGAGTGACTTTCATGTTCACTTTCATCAAGTTACTATATCTATCAGTGAACATGCTGAAATAAAATCATTATTTTCTAAGTGAGGTCAAACCTCACCCTGGCAGGCAAATCACCTTGCCAGATCTGTACCACACAGTACAGATGTCTCAGATGATGCCACAGTGAAGAGACGGCATACGTCTGATCTGCTTTGGTAATGAATTAGCCCAACTCTAGAATGTATTTGCAGTCTATACCAGTCTGAGAGACTGTGGATGGTAAATGAGAAAAAAATTGAATTAAGAGAATTTAGTTATGATCTCCAAAGGTCCTTCAATACCTGGGTTACATGATTCTAAAACTCTTGCCAAGAAAACGTCTGATTTAATTGACTAGATAATTTAATTGACCAAATATATCTGTCTATTCAAATCAAAAGATACAGCAGATGTGAGTCCTGCACTGGAGAATTGATAAGGTTAATTATGTGTGTGTTTTCTTTCCAGACAGACCATGAAGAGAGTTAATCATTAAAAGCTTTTTGAAAGTGGAGGATATGGGATAATACAGCTCAATATTCTACCTAAATCACACTATTCTTGAATGCTATTAATATTAGCTTTTTTCCATATACCCTTTCATATGATTTCATTAGCCAAACCTGATCAGGATAGAATCCTACTCATGTTTTTAATCATGTTAAGTTTTAAAAGAAGCATCTATAGTATATAAATAAATCTTTATATACATTCAATATTTAAGGGTAAAACAACAATATCTATTTTATATCTAACACCTCTCATTTGCCTGATGTTTTCAATATCTTTAAAAAATATCTTTTAATCCTTAAATTCTGGTTTCATCCTGCATTTCCCCAAGTAATATATTTGGAGAAGAAAACAAGTAATTTATCCTGTATAGTTTCCTGTAGTCTGGAGATACTAATTTTTACTAAGTAGTCAACCAAAATGCTTTTAACACAATGCTATATGTGCATTGCATGCATGCTCAATTGTGTCTGATTCTTTGTGACTGCATGGATTGTAGCCTCCATTTAGCATTATATTTCACTTGCTATTTTTCCAAAGTTCTTTTATGGGATCTGATTTAATCTGCTTGGTCCATGCATCATAAGTAAAATCATTAATTAAAATGGCCCCTCTAGGGAACGATAATGAAATACAGGGTTAAAGAAGCCAGGTCAATGCATTGGTTTAGATTTATGGCAGGCCTGTCCTCCTGGGCCTCTCATAGTGTCCCATGCCAGAGCAAACTGGCCCTGAACCATTGCCTGGCCTCTGCCCATAGGCTGCATACACTAGAGTGCTTTGACAGAGGAGAAAAAGAAAAAGAAAATAAAAAAGTATAAACCAGGTCAGACTGATCACATGTTTATACTGAGTTGCTTGAGGTTGAGTCTAAAGACTGAGTTGCCATCAAGGTGAGAGCCCGAGTATCCTTATCAAACTTTAGTGACAATAAGCAAGGCAAAATTATTTTAAACAAAAATTAATATTAAAATTTAAAGCCATAGAAGATGTAATTTCAACAAGATGCAGATTGTGAGAAGATTTTAACAAGCAATTTAGGAGAGGATATAGCCAGTACCAGTATATTAGAAACTTAATTTTATGGGCTATTTCCTCTAAGGCCAAATTTGAAGGTTTATATAAATCATAGTGAACTGGGCCTGAGGGACAGGGAGGCCTGGCGTGCTGCAGGCCATGAGGTTGCAAAGAGTCAAACATGACAGGGTGACTGAACAACAACGATGAACTGGTCACTTACTAGATTACGTTGGAAATCCAAGTATTATTGTCCTAATTTTATGGAGAAAGTATTAAGTTCAGATTGATTTTTTACTTGAATGAGTCTTTAATTTTAACATTCTTTAATTCTTTACCATACTCTTTTTAAATGATCTTACTGTTTTTAACCCTAAAACATACTATGTTGTCTAGACCGAGAAAAATATAAGAATCCCTAATAAACAGTTTGATACTTACAAAATCAACTATAAGAAAACTTTTTTTTTTTTAATTCTGAGTTTGTTAATCAACCAAGGTTGGAATCCACTGCTTAGCTTATATCACACCAAACCTCACAGTTCTACCTCATTCTATTTTATTGTTTGTTGACATATTTAAATGATAGCCATCAGAGGTAACAAGATGTACAGGAAACTTTTTCACTCTTTGGAGTTAACCTTGTTTTTCAACCGTGGGCAAATCAGCTTCTTTACCTTTCCTTTTCTTTAAAATAGAAATTTGAATACCCACCTTGATGATGAATATTAAATTGAATAACATAAGAGATTGGATGATAGAAAGTACTCAGTAAATGCTACTGTTCATTCTTCTTTTAATCACTGATGCATTGATTTAAAAAACAAGTGCACAAATGGCTACACTAAATACAGGCATAATTTTGCTACAAATTATTTGTAAAAATAAAAGAAGCAATGAGTAGATTTATTTTAATTCATTTTTAACATATAGGTCTTGCTGTTGAGTTTATTAATTCATGTATTTATGTTCAGAGTAAATAAATGTCCTCTAGAGAATCAAGGGGTATTTTCTTTATTCAATAATGAATCATATCTAAAAGGGGAACTTAAAAAGCATCTGTAAGCTTTGAAGATTATAACATTTGCTGTTGTAAACATGGGAGGAAACATGTAATATTTATTATAAGTGGCCTGTTGGTCAAAGAAATAAGAGTGCTCCCCGAGGTAAAATAACCATGAGAAGCACACCTAACAAGAAATAAGTAAGGAAAGAATTTTCCATGATCTTATCTCTTCTAGTCCCATCTAGTGTATTAATCACTCAGACAATGAGACACACACTGAACAGCTGGTCTGAATATCCTGTGAAGTCCTGAAAATTTTGTAATTGGTATTGGCTCTCAGCACTAGCCCAGGGATATTCAGGATGGCACAGTGAACGTGGAGATGCAAAAGATTTCTCCATTTATCTGACCCTCTGGGGAATCATATGTTTAGAACTTGGAACTAACTGGGCTTTTCTGTTCTCCAAGTAGCATTTGGGTTATTTAGCCACCCTCAGCATGGGTCAGGCTTGCCAAGGAAAACCACCCTGCTACAAATTCTAAGATTCTCCTTGATACTTAAACTTCACATCTGGTAGCACATTGGAAGTTTTCCAATCTCTACACAATTTTTATTTTTTTTTTTTTTCTGGAAAAGGAGACTACTCACCATGTAATTCAAAGTAATATTATCCTTTTCTACAGAATTAATGAGAAACTATAATTGCCAACACTGTTTACCTGCTACTCTGGGAGTATATTTCCAAGGCACATGAATTAGCCATTGCCAGCTTTCTAATTAGCCTGTGACAACTTTAATTCTAAAGGCATGTTTAATCAACAGCAACAGATGGAAATGCGCCTGGTGGTAAGTCATTGCGTTCACCGCTCCTAAGAGCACGTTTGTCCCAATGGCTCTGAATTATAAGCTATTTAGCATAGTAAGTGCTAAATTACTGGTAATGTTCTCCATCTTTTTTAGGCTATCAGATTTACAATACATGAAAGTAATTATTATCACTGACATATATGAATACTTACTACATACTAAACACTATTATTAGGGAGAGGGTGGGAAGATTTGGGAGAATGGCATTGAAACATGTAAAATATCATGTATGAAATGAGTTGCCAGTCCCGGTTCGATGCACGATACTGGATGCTTGGGGCTAGTGCACTGGGACGACCCAGAGGGATGGTATGGGGAGGGAGGAGGGAGGAGGGTTCAGGATGGGGAACACATGTATACCTGTGGCGGATTCATTTAGATATTTGGCAAAACTAATACAATTTTGTAAAGTTTAAAAATAAAATAAAATAAAAAAAAAGAAAAACACACCATAAAAAAAAATAAACTATTATTAAATTTAATGAAGCCTCTAAATAACACCTCATGTTAGGGGATTTTTATATTCCCATTTTACAGATGAGGGAATTGAGCCTCAGAAAAATCAAAATGACTTGCCATAATTTCCACAGGTCTTAGCAGGAGGGTTGAAATTTAAATTAACCATGATCATGTGGTAATAAAATCTTGGTTGTTCTTAGTCATATGTGGCTATTCACTGTAGTGGTTTTAGACTTTGCTGACAAAATTGTGTTATTCTGTGGATCTTGTGATTATAAGATCCAATTTTTTTAACTTTTCTCCTCATAAGGATCAGTAATATACACAGAGGGCAGAAGCTGTCTACTTTGTCCTAATTTTACAAATATATATTAATTCAGAGTGAGTCACTGTACAAAGTTGGACTCATCATTATCTATCTTAAAAACAGCTCCAGAGACTTTCAGACAACTCTCTCAGTGATGTTCAGAGGTTCACTGGAGGGACCTTCACCAAGACACCCATAAGTATACACTTGGTGACTTTACCTCCAGCACCCATCAGCCAGCCTTTCTAGAATTTCATCACTGCCAGAGAAAGACAATCCAACAGGCTCCGATTGCCTTTTCTTAAAGTTCCCTGACTTAATATATCAAAGTGGGTTGCCATGCCCACTGGAGAATATATCAAAGTGGAGGATGCCATACCATCCTCCAGGGGATCTTCCTGCATCTCCAGTGTCTCCTGCATTGGCAGACAGGTTCTTTACCACTAGCACCATCTGGGAAACTCAGATGCAGGGAAGGGATGCCAGTTTAGGAATTTGGATCACCTTGACCTGTCCTTTTCAAAACACAATTTCTTCTTTGCCTCTCTATCTCAATGGACAGTACAGATTAAAAATATCTAGACCTAGTATTTGAGGAATCTAAACAATAACTTCAGCCTGTGTGTCCAAATCGATACTAGTTATTCAAAAATCTCTTGAGGTGAGATCTGCACATCTGTCACTGTGAAAACATCCCATGTAAATGTCATATATAGCTAGGGTTGGGATGTATAGCTTTACACAGTCAGGCCTTGACCACTGGATGTGAGGAGCCTACTCACTGGAAAAGACCCTAATGCTGGGAAAGAATGAGGGCAAGAGGAGAAGGGGCAACAGAGGATGAGATGGTTGGATGGCATCACAGACTCAATGGACTTTAGTTCGGGCAATCTCAGGAAGATGATGAAGGACAGGGAAGCCTGGTGTGCTGAGATTCATGGGGTCACAAAGAGTCAGAAATGATTTGTGATTGAACAACAACAATTCAAGCACAGAGGGTTCTTCAATGTTTTTCTAAAGAAAGAAGTTATGGGCTTATATTAAGTCCTAAAACTCACTGATAAATTGCCTACACTGTTCGTTTCTTAGGCACAGAAAGTGGAATCTGGAAAGGTTCTGGCCTCTATAATGATTCTCAGTGTTTTGTCCCTTCTAATTAGGAATGTATTATTGTTGGAGAAGTGACAACTGTGATGTGATCTGAACAGATACCACTTTCATTTCTTTGTAATTAACCCCAGAGAAGACCTTTATTCATTTTGGAAATGTAGACATATCTAGCTACCAAACATGGTTTAATCATCTTAGAATAAATTAGACTTTTTCTGTTCCTCAATGATCATTGGCTTTTTCTCTTTCATTTGGTTAACAAATAGTAACTGTAAGAGGTTCAGGTCTACTGCTTGATCTTTCTTTCCATCCTGAGTGAAATTCTTTAAAACATAGGCACACACGCACACATATGTACACGCACACACACACATCATATCATATTAGTAACAAAGGGCCTTTAGAGACCTTTAACTTACAAATGGGGAAACATCCATTATTTTTCAAATCAAATAGTTTTATTCACTTACAGTAACACACATAATAAGAATTATTCAGTTTAAACTTAATTGGATTGATTCACTGAAAGTCAGGTATATGTTAGTAATATAACCTAAATGTAACAGTCAATGTACCAGGTAGTCTTCTTGAATTTGAATAATAAAACACCCTATACATTACTAATTGGCCTATAGATTAAATTAGGCTAGTCTAAGATTATAAAATGACTATTTCATCTTGAAAAAATAAAATATATCATTAAAACACTATTTTGTGCCATGCACTCAACTAATTTGTCCCTGTGAATTAGTTTGCCCAAACTAATTCTATCTGGTCACATGGAATAATGTATAGGCATGCATTTCTTTATCACAAGACACTAAAACATTTATAAAGCTAAAGGAGGAAATAATCACAAGTACAACAATAATACAAATAATATTTCTACAGTGTGTTGTCAGTTTTTTAAAGGATGAAAGGATACCTTGACATAGATCTTTTGACATTGACCCCTTCTCTCCAAGGCCCCCTTTATCTGTGTTTACTGCACAGGTCCCTGTACCCCAAAGGGTCCATTCTTGGTTCAGTACTCTTCTGTCACCATCTTGAAATTCTTAATATACATAAGGTCCTTGTACTGTTATTTTGCATAGTCCCTACAAGTTATGTAGCCATTCCCCTCCATCCCTGCTGTTCAGTATTGCAATTAACAAGTTTATGCTTATGATGTCTCTGATATTTCTTGGTTAAGCTCAAAGCTTGGTGGCAGAACTTAACTTTTGACTCTCTCACGTAAGATCAACACATATTTCCCCTTGCTCTGTACTCCTGATTGCTCCTGGTATTCTCACACCTCACCAACCTCAGGAGACCTGAGGACACAGGCCAGTGTCAGGGCGCTGATCTGTAATGTCTGCTGGGTTTGCTCAAACTCACCTTATCACCCACCCAAGCCACTGATAAGATCAAGCCCCCAATTAAAAGCTGGAAATTATTCCTTACAAAACTACAGACCAAAAAATTACTTCTATCTATTTTCTATGCTTTTTTTTTTTTAAAGCATTACACCCACATTGAAGCTTTGTAGTTAGTATCCTTGTTTCTTTGACAATACACTGAGAAGTCATCTCAGAATGAGCCCATTCTGCTCCCTTTAATCTTAGTTCTCTTAGTGTCTGTGTCAGAAAATGACACATTCTTGCTTTTTCCTCAAATTCTAGTCAGATACTGTGTTTCCAATGTTAATATACACAGACAGCACACATATGCAGTCATTCTAAAGGTTAAAACATTTTCTCTTTCTATGAAAAGAGGCATATTTTTTTCTTGTTAAAAAAAGTAATTTCTTAAAAGGCAACCAGCTCTTTGGATTGGGGCAATTGAAGTATCTTTACCCTAACAAAATGACTTACGCACACATACACACGTGCACATTCTCCACTTGGGAAATTAATATAGCCTATTTTTAAAATCTTTAGTATTTTCAGCCATGCTGACAAATTAAGTTATCAAGGGCAGAGCTGAAAACAAGAAAATCATCCCATAGCCCCTTTATTAATATAAAGAAACACTTCAATATGTGAATGGTCCCAAATTCAGAAAGAGTTTGTAAATATTTTTTCAAGGAAATTATTCGAATCCCATGAAGATATGCATAAGAAATAAGAGCAAATGGCAGAGGATACAGGGTTTCTGTGAATAATATCCAGGTTGCAAGCATATTTCTATGTCACTGATTATGCATTCAAAATGAAATTTACTACTCCCAAAATGACTGGCATTTTTTTTTCTTGGACTATACATCTTCTTATTTTTTTACTCATCAAACTGCTAATATCATAAGATTTTTTTAAAAAAACCTTTCTGATTTTATTAAATTGAAAAGCTAGTCTGTATGCAAATAGCTGGGTGTGTCTGAGACCGTAAAAGTGGTATCTGCAGAGTCAGTTTCTATGATTTAAAACTCTGAAATTGTATTCATTTGTTTTGTAGCATATGTGTGTATCCTAAGTGCTCATGTATTCAAATCCTCTGCTATATTGCACAAGTTTTTATTGCTAAGATGGTCTTATTAAATGATTCAAACAAACCAAATTCAACTGAAAGACAGCCTTTGAGCACTTTATATTGATGTGGTCAGGAATTAGGACAATTCTCTAGGAAAAGACACATATCCCCATGTTATAGTCATTGTGTCTCTCAAGTTCAGAGTTGCTGGCCAGATTCTGAAAATAGGGGAGGAAAACAACATGAGTCTAAGTATTGTTTGAGATACAAGATTATATGGTCAATCTTACTAACTTGCTTAACTGCCATTTAGCACATTGGTCAAAAGCTATGTTTGAATATTAAAACTTTATTTATTTTATTTTATTTTATTTTTAAACTTTACATAATTGTATTAGTTTTGCCAAATATCAAAATGAATCCGCCACAGGCATACATGTGTTCCCCATCCTGAACCCTCCTCCCTCCTCCCTCCCCATACCCTCCCTTTGGGTCATCCCAGTGCACCAGCCCCAAGCATCCAGTATTGTGCATCGAACCGGGACTGGCAACTCGTTTCATACATGATATTTTACATGTTTCAATGCCATTCTCCCAAATCTTCCCACCCTCTCCCTCTCCCACAGGGTCCATAGGACTGTTCTCTACATCAGTGTCTCTTTTGCTGTCTTGTACACAGGGTTATTGTTACAATCTTTCTAAATTCCATATATATGCGTTAGTATACTGTATTGGTGTTTTTCTTTCTAAAAGGAAGAAATGAAGAACCCCAGGGTTAGTAGAAGGAAAGAAATCTTAAAACTTAGAGCAGAAATAAATGCAAAAGAAACAAAAGAGATCATAGCAAAAATCAACAAAACCAAAAGCTGGTTTTTTGAAAGGATAAATAAAATTGACAAACCATTAGCCAGACTCATCAAGAAACAAAGGGAGAAAAATCAAATCAATAAAATTAGAAATGAAAATGGAGAGATCACAACAGACAACACAGAAGTACAAAGGATCATAAGAGAGTACTATCAACAATTATATACCAATAAAATGGACAACGTGGAAGAAATGGACAAATTCTTAGAAAAGTACAACTTTCCAAAACTGGACCAGGAAGAAATAGAAAATCTTAACAGACCCATCACAAGCACGGAAATTGAAACTGTAATCAAAAATCTTCCAGCAAACAAAAGCCCAGGTCCAGACAGCTTCACAGCTGAATTCTATCAAAAATTTAGAGAAGAGCTAACACCTATCCTGCTCAAACTCTTGCAGAAAATTGCAGAGGATGGTAAACTTCCAAACTCATTCTATGAGGCCACCATCACCCTAATACCAAAACCTGACAAAGATCCCACAAAAAAAGAAAACTACAGGCCAATATCACTGATGAACATAGATGCAAAAATCCTTAACAAAATTCTAGCAATCAGAATCCAACAACACATTAAAAAGATCATACACCATGACCAAGTGGGCTTTATCCCAGGGATGCAAGGATTCTTCAATATCTGCAAATCAATCAATGCAATACACCACATTAACAAATTGAAAATAAAAACCATATGATTATCTCAATAGATGCAGAGAAAGCCTTTGACAAAATTCAACATCCATTTATGATAAAAAGTCTCCAGAAAGCAGGAATAGAAGGAACATACCTCAACATAATAAAAGCTATATATGACAAACCCACAGCAAACATTATCCTCAATGGTGAAAAATTGAAAGCATTTCCTCTAAAGTCAGGAACAAGACAAGGGTGCCCACTTTCACCATTACTATTCAACATAGTTTTGGAAGTTTTGGCCACAGCAATCAGAACAGAAAAAGAAATAAAAGGAATCCAAATTGGAAAAGAAGAAGTAAAGCTCTCACTATTTGCAGATGACATGATCCTCTACATAGAAAACCCTAAAGACTCCACCAGAAAATTACTATAACTAATCAATGACTATAGTAAAGTTGCAGGATATAAAATCAACACACAGAAATCCCTTGCATTCCTATACACTAATAATGAATATTAAAACTTTAGAAGCAGGATAGTTTAATAAGCCATGTAAGGCAAGGTGTGGAAGAGAGGACCAGAAATGACAGTAACAAAAGTGTTTTTTACTACAGGTCATTATGTTAAGTGGTAAATACATGTTTATTTTTAAGACCTCTGAAAATAAGGTCAACTGGTGTGACTGACGTTTACTCTGAATGTGAGAAAACAAGACAATAGCTGTTAGTGAAGAATAAAACAGAATCACCAGCTACATCTTACAGAACAACTGCTTTATCAGTCTACCTGACTTTACACAAAATATTACCTGTCCAAATATACCATTTTGCCCACTAAGGATTATTTTAATTCATAGAAATAAATAGTGCTACTATTAAGACTGAGCAACTTTCTAAGTGTTACTGACAATAGTACCTTTCTTTTTACGAAGAACTTCACAATTACAGCAGTTTTAGTAATAAAGCTACCCACTCCAGGGTTCTTGCCTGGAGAATCCCATGGACGGAGAAGCCTGGTAGGCTGCAGTCCATGGGGTCACACAGAGTCGGACATGACTGAAGCAACTTAGCAGCAGCAGCAGCAGTAATAAAGCATAACTTTTTATAACTTGAATACCCAGGAATTTCAAAAACTAATTGATAAAAATTAAATTCCCCAGAAGAAAAGGTTGTACTTCTGCTACCTTATTTAACATGTAAGATATTTTTTATGTTGTTCTCAGCAGTAGCATATTGTCATTCATTGGGGAGGATTTGCATTGAAAGGATAGCTTGAATTTATGTAAAAGTGTGACGAATATGAAAACGATCAAGCAATAAAATTCTGTTCTCATCTTTAAAATATATATACTTACATAGCATGTGCTGTGCATTTATTATTTTTATTTAAGTTATTAAATCCCATAAGTTTGAAACACAGAAACACACACACACACAAACAGGGTGTCAGAATGCTTTAGGCAAGTTCAACTTATTCTGTATGCTCACCTATTATGCGCATTCACAAAGAAAATGGGAAGACTTACCCTAGAGTAATTTCTGGATTCATTTGTTTACCATGAATCTTCCTAAATTTTACTGTTATTCTAGCAACATGTAATAAACAAGCCAAAATGTGTCATACTATGTTATTGAATAATTATAAGGCAGCACGGCAACTGTATAATTTCTTGGTAAGAAAGAATAAAAATAATCAAAGCAACAGAAAAACAGAGCAGAAAGGAATTTGAAAATATTTCCTTTCTAATAAAACATGGGCCCTTCACAATTATATACACATTTAAATTTGTGTGCTGTTCTCTTATTAGTTCTGAGAACTGTTACAGTTGGATACAGAGTTGAATATACCTGATGAACTTGCAATCAATTAAATAGTGCTAAATAATTTAAAATTGTCAAAAATATTTACATTATAAGTACAGTCTAAACCACGAGGCTATGAGAACTTCAGAATGGCTTTAAGGAAAATTCCTTGGATGGATGTAATGTTTTAGCTCCTCTCGCAGGGCAAGTGGAATAAAATAGCTTAAGGATGCATGGATGTTGGTGAATCACAATGTAATTACTTAATATTGGGCTTCTCAGCTAGACTCTAAGATCTCCAAGCTGAGGACAGGACAAATATCTATCCTCTCCTGCTTTCTTAATGGTTGGCAAAGAGTAGATATTTAATAGCATCTGTTGAATGGATAAATGAAATGCAATAGTCTGCATTTTTATGTCAAAAGAAAGGGAGAGATTCAGTATAGAATTTTTCTGGAAGCATAAAATTTGATGAAATGCCTGTTGTTTGTAGAAAAGAAAGTTTAGAGCCTTTGGTTTCTGGAGGTTAAATTAAATGTAACACAGATTGGGATTTGGTGCTACCATTAGTATAAACAGTCAGGAAAAAAAGTGTCTTGAGTCCATAGGAGAAGAATTTAAGTTCAGGATGTATCGAATTTAGAAATGCAAAGTATCATATATTACAAACAGATCAGTAGTTCAAAATGCACTACTGGATGCCTAAAGAGATAGCTAAGCTTTAAATGATAGATTTTTGGAACTACAATTGCATACAACCATGATAGATAGATAGATAGGGATTCAATTCAATTCAATTCAGTAGTTCAGTCGTGTCCGACTCTTTGGGACCCCATGAACCGAAGCACGCCAGGCCTCCCTGTCCAGCACCAACTCCCAGAGTCTGCCATACCCATGTCCATTGAGTCAGTGATGCCATCCAATCATCTCATCTTTTGTCGTCCTCTTCTCCTCCTGCCCTCAATCTTTCCCAGCATCAGGGTCTATCCAGTGAGTCAACTCTTTGCATCAGGTGGCCAAAGTATTGGAGTTTCAGCTTCAGCTTCAGTCCTTCCAATGAACATCCAGGACAGATCTCCTTTAGGATGGACTGGTTGGATCTCCTTGCAGTCCAAGGGACTCTCAAGAGTCTTCTTCAGCACCACAGTTCAAAAGCATCAGTTCTTTGGTGATCAGCTTTCTTTATAGTCCAAGTCTCACATTCATACATAACCACTGGAAAAACCATAGTCTTGACTAGATGGACCTTTGTTGACAAAGTAATGTCTCTGCTTTTTAATATGCTATCTAGGTTGGTCATAACTTTCCTTCCAAGGAGTAAGTGTCTTTTAATGTCATGGCTTCAATCACCATCTGCAGTGATTTTGGAACCAGAAAAATAAAGTCAGCCACTGTATCCACTGCGTCCCCATCTATTTGCCATGAAGTGATGGGACTGGATGCCATGATCTTAGTTTTCTGTATGTTGAGCTTTAAGCCAACTTTTTCACTCTCCTTTTGCACTTTCATCAAGAGGCTCTTTAGTTCTTCACTTTCTGCCACAAGGGTGGTGTCATCTGCATATCTGATGTTATTAATGTTTCTCCTGGCAATCTTGATTCCAGCCTGTGCTTCTTCCAGCCCAGAATTTCTCATGATGTACTCTTCATATAAGTTAAATAAGCAGGGTGACAATATACAGCCTTGATAAACTCCTTTTCCTATTTGGAACCAGTCTATTGTTCCATGTCCAGTTCTGACTGTTGCTTCCTGACCTGCATATAGGTTTCTCAAGAGGCAGGTCAGGTAGTCTGGTATTCCCAACTCTTTCAGAATTTCCCACAGTTTATTGTGATCCACACAGTCAAAGGCTTTGGCATAGTCAATTAAGCAGAAATAGATGTTTTTCTGGAACTCTCTTGCTTTTTCCATGATCCAGCGTATGTTGGTAATTTGATCTCTGGTTCCTCTGCCTTTTCTAAAAACAGCTTGAACATCTGGAAGTTCATGGTTCACATATACTGAAAGATGAACTCCCCAGGTCGGTAGATAGGGATAGAGATGCAGAAACTATAAATTCAGATTTAGAGGTTGGTATAGGTCTAAATATAGATTTCCATTTATTTAGCTAAATATCCTATCACTTCATGGCAAACAGACAGGGAAACAGTGGAAACAGTGAGAGACTTTATTTTGGGGGGCTCCAAAATCACTGCAGATGGTGATTGCAGCCATGAAACTAAAAGATACTTGCTCCTTGAAGGAAAGTTATGACCAAGCTAGACAGCATATTCAAAAGCAGAGACATTACTTTTCCAACAAACGTCTATCTAGTCAAAGCTATGGTTTTTCCAGTAGTCATGTGTGGATGTTAGAGTTGGACTATAAAGAAAGCTGAGTGCTGAAGAATTGATGCTTTTGAAGTGTGGTGTTGGAGAAGACTCTTGAGAGTCCCATGGACTGCAAGGATATCCAACCAGTCCATTCTGAAGGAGATCAGACATGGGATTTCTTTGGAAGGAATGATGCTAAAGCTGAAACTCCAGTACTTTGGCCACCTCATGCGAAGAGTTGACTCATTGGAAAAGACTCTGATGCTGGGAGGGATTGGGGGCAGGAGGAGAAGGGGACGACAGAGGATGAGATGGCATCACTGGCTTTAATGCACATAAGTTTGAGTAAACTTTGGGAGTTGGTGATGGACAGGGAGGCCTGGCGTGCTGCAGTCCATGGGGTTGCAAAGAGTCAGACTGACTGAGCGACTGAACTGATACATTTTAAATGTTTAAACACTTCAAACCACATGGTAGAAGGTAATAATTAAAACTGATGGAATGAATAAAATTTATAAATGTAGAAATTATTTGGAATACAATTTATAGTAAAACATAATGTTATAATTAAAATAACATATCATTTAATTATGAATAAATTTAATAAACAATATTTTAATATATGTAAATCAAAAATAGTATAAAGAACATGCAAGTATCTTATAACCTTATAGAATTAAACACATTTTCCCTATTTTATGAAGTGGTTTTTTGTTGTTGTTGTTCATACCTAAGTCTAAACTAAAAAGTTTATATGAGGGAGAAAAACAGAAACTAATTTTTCCTAACAGTAGCAGTTGATATTTTAAATCAACAGCTTTTGATTTATTGATTCAGCTTCCTTCAAATGTTTTGAGCCCATCCTGTTAATGAAAAATTAATAATTTAAGAACACAAATGGCAAAGTATATGACGTTTTCATTTCTTTTTTTTTTTCTATTTATTTAGGAAGTGTCCTTATCAAATGATTTCTTGCATAAGGACAGCTCCAACAAGCTAGTGCTTATTTTTGCTTTCTACAATAAATTATACTATAAAATGTCACCTCAGGACATAAAAGAATCTGTGAAGGAAATTCAACTGAAATCAAATTTCTAAAAGTGTTTTCCCATTGTTGTAACTAGTCAAAATAGTCCTAAAAGTTTGTAGAATAAAAATTTTAACACCTCAAGTTGAAATATAAAGGAAAAAGGGATTTGCCCTCTCTTCTATAGAACATGTACTTACTAAAGTATTGTTAAATGAATAAATGAATGAATGAATGAATTAAAAGAAAAGCCAGGAGAGTTGCAAGAGGCTTGGTAAGACCCTTCTGATACAGTGTGCAAAGGGAAGGCCTAAAGATCATGATGTGACAGAGAGAAAAATCCCATGGCAATATAGCTCCCACACCAAACATGGGGTATGTAGATAAATGTAAAAGTAGTGGACCTGTGACGGCAACCACAGTATTAAATCTCAAACCCAACCTAATTCCCAAATAACTTAAAGCAAAGCCCCATTAAAAAAGACAAAGGAGATAGAAAGGCATTCTGCCTAATTATTAGGTATAAGATCTATTTACCTTAGTCACTACTGTCCCATTCTAGAGGTCTCCATTTAAAGAACAAGATTATAAGGCACATGAAAAGACAAAGCAAGAAACAAAACAAACTGAAAAACCCAATAACAAACTGCCAAGAGACAAAGTAATCATCTAAACGCGCTCATGTCTTACACAAATATTAAGACTCTGACAAGAAATTTAAAATGAAAGATTAAGAGTTTAAGAACACAAATAGAAAAGTACTTGAGACAAGATCAGATGGGAAATTTTAGCAGACATAACACAACTACATGAAATTATGATTTTCTCAGGGTAAATGAATAGTCATGGGATTGCTGGGCCACATGACAGTTTTATACGTACCCCAGTGTTCATTGCAGCACTATTTACAATAGCCAGGACAGAAAGCGACTTAAATGTCCACTGACAAATGAATGGATGAAGAAGATATGGTACATATATACAAAGGAATATTACCCAGCCATTAGAAGGAACAAAACTAGGTCATTTGTAGTGATGTGGATGAACTTAGAGTTCCACATCATAAAGGAAATATTTGAAAAAATGAAGAGGAAGAATTCTAAAAAAACATATAGCCAGATAGATTCAAGAACCATTAAGTTCAACAAGAAAGCAAACAAGTTATATGATTTTTGTAAGTTTTATCACTTTGGTAGCAGATACATACTTTTTTTTTTCCAGGCTCATATACAACTTCTTAGCCTTTTAATGCTGTGACTAAGAATATGCAGATTTCACTTCCCAGGCTCCCTTGACACCTGGCTTCTTATTAGTTACCACCAATAAGAGGGATTGATGGGAGATCAGATGGCAGGAGCATGAGGGAAGCCACTTTCTTCATCTCTATTTTGTCTGGCAGCATTTCTAGATGTGTGCATCTGCTAAGAATTTCTAGTTTCAACCACAAGACTTAATTTTCTTGTTCCACCAAAATGGTAGCTGCACTCTAATAATTCCAAAACTGGCCATGTGGCGCCTGCTTCTATGAAAACTCTCACACCTTGTCATGCATGGGATGTCAACAGCCACTGGGTGTCACTGGCTGGGTTACAGGGGCCAGTTGGCTGCTACTTATCAAGATACTAGCATCTAGGTTAATTTGTTGCTCCCTTCTCTCTCTCTCTCTCTCTGAACTTTGAACATGCAACTGATATTCTTTATACTTGTTTCAGTTTTCCTGACAGAATACTAACTTAAAAAAAAAAGATCCACAAGAGTATAAGGTAGCTTCCTGCTCTTGCTTGCTCAGTTGTATGTTGTTAAAACCAAATTCATGGCTTTCCAAAGGGAGCAGTGGTAAAGAATCTGCCTACCAGTGCAGGAGATGCAGGAGACACAGGAATGATCCCTGGGTGGGAAAGATCCCCCGGGTAGGAAATGGCAACTCACTCCAGTATTCTTGTCTGGAAAATTCCATGGACAGAAGAGCCTGATAGGCTACAGTCCATCAGATCACAGAGTCAGACATGACTGAGCAACTGAGAACTAAAGCCAAATTCAAATATAAGTGATTTCTGAGCAAGAAGGAAATACTAAAATTAATCATAAACTGAATATGAGTGTGTGCTTCTGTTACAAGGGAGATGTGAGTTAAAATACTTAGTGTGCTACTAAAAGCATATTATCATTGTATGTTTCTAAAAAAGCATGTAGGTCTCCACATCCCAGTTTGAGAAGGACTCCCAAACTTATTGGTGGGAAGTACCCTGTGATTGAGGGGGAAAAAAAGGCAACTAATTTTGATTGAGTTTTTTTATTTTTGCTAGAGTTTCATGCATATTTGATTTAATTCTACCACTCCCTCATTTACAAAGACTTATATTCTAATCCTCTTTTGTGGAGACTTTTATATAATTGTCTCTCTTCAATGTAAACCAGATTCTGCATGACTTCAAATTTCATGTTGCTTCTATTATAACATTAGTTTTTGATTAGTTCTGTAACTTTTCTGGCTTTGGATGAACCATTCTGCAGACAAGTAATGTCAAAGATTGTATAAAGCACACATAATAAGATATAAGGTCTAAAACTGCTCTTAAACATGGTAAACATGAGTTCCATGTAGCTATTTAGATTTAAAGTGAATTAGATTTGTGTGTGTGTGTGTACATGCTCAGTCATGGTTGACTCTTTGCGACCCCATGGACTGTAGCCTGCCAAGCTCCTTTGTCCATGGAATTTTCCAGGCAAGAATACAGGAGCAGGTTAACATACCCTCCTCCAGGGGTCTTCCCAACTCAAGCATCGAACCCTTGGGTCTCCTGCATTGGCAGGCAGATTTGCTCCCACTGAGTCACCTAGGAAAACCTAATTAGATTTAGGAAATATGAAAAATTTAGATTTTGATTAGTACTAGTCACATTTCAGGTACTCAGTAGGTACAATGTGGCTCTTGACTACCACATTGACTAACAGCATAGTTATACAAATTTTTTTCCATCATCAGATAATGCTATTGAATAACATTGATAGAATATAAGGCACTCAAGGAAAAAAAGCAAACACGTCCTTTGTAGTTTCTTATGAATTCTACATCAGTTCTAATGTCGTTCTTCCATACATTTCAAGGGCATGCCACAGAATTTCTAAAATTAATTTTCAAGTGATAAAGTAAAAAGAATAAGCTCCTAAGGCTGGATGCCCCCAAAACCTAAAATCCAATATTGCATGAAGATTTCTTGAACATATTGACAAATAAGCAGATGGAGTAGTCAGGATTCAGATACCATTTCTCACACTGGAAACAATAAATAAAATGCAGAAGAAGATGAACACATACAAGAAATTATTATCTAGAATCTGTAAAATATGAAATAGCAATCATTGCCTTAAAGACAGAGGAATAAATCATTCAAATCACTTTGATTCCAGAGTAAGAAAACTGTTCTTAAGAATGTTAAAACTCACCTTCAATCCTAGTAGGTTGGTATCATGCTTAGAATAACCACATTGAAGAATGCTTTTAAAAGACAGATAAATTCTTACCATGAACAACCAAAAAAGAGCTGCCACTTTTCTCTGGCAATAAGTATCAATACGTGGATTGATGGCAATATGAAAGATTAAAAAGTTATTAGTCACACCCAAGTTAATAATGGCAGCACCAGGAACTCCCTGATGGTCTAGTGGTAAAGGGGCTTTCCAGGTGGTGCAGTGGTAAAGAACCCTCTTGATGATGCAGGAGGCACAGGACATGTGTGTTCAATCCCTGGGTGAGATAGACCCCTTGGAGAAGGAAATGACAACCTGCTCCAGTATTCTTGCCTGGATAATCCCATGGACAGAAGAGCCTGGCAGGCTACAGACCAAGGAACCAAAACGTGTTGGCCAAGGCTAAGGAACTGAGCATGCAGGAACAGAACATAACCAGTGATTATAACTCCAGGCTTCTATTCCAGGGAACATGGGCTCCATCCCTGTTCAGGAAACTAAGATCCCGCAAGAGGTATGGCCAAAATATTAATAGTATTAATGGCAGCACCAAGGGAGGCAGGATGACCACTGCCACCCGCACAGTGTGAAACAAGTGACACTTGATTCCACCTCGAGGGGAGGAGTTCCACATTGTGGAATACAGCAAAAAGCATAATAATGCCTACCAGCAGTCTCAGGATGGCGACCCCACCACAAGTCTTGCAGGTTCGGAGGCTGCCAAAAAAAGAAAGGATTCACACAGTATCGGGTGGGACAACTCTTTACTCAGAGAAGAGGCAGAGCAAGATCAGCATCTATAGTGAGGTTGGTCCCTCATGACCAAAAAGTTCCATCCTTCAGCCAATTCAGGGAATTGGTCTCAGCACACCACTCTTGGGCTTCAGGCAAAAGGTCACCGTCAGCAACAGATAGATATAGCAGTGGAGTTAGCCCCATGCCATCACAACACAGGCAGAACAAAGACATACACATCAAGTGTAATACAGAAAAAATATGATAATACCAAACAAGGAAAAATGCCCAGCACAGGCTCTGAAGACTCTTTATATCCACTTAAGAGAATGTTCCAGAGTGGTAGCACAATCGTATGCAATCATACAAGAGTGCCAGGCTCTGCACACTGCCTTTCTCACACACAGTCTCAAGTTGCCTGCTTTTCTTCTCTTCCTTAGTTTCTCTGTATGTGTTTTAGGAAGATAATTATATATATATATAATCTCTCTTAGACTATATGTCTATGTGTGTGTGTGTGTGTGTGTGAGAGAGAGAGAAAGAGAAATCGCTTCAGTTGTATATGACTCTTTGTGACCCTATGGACTCTAGCCAGCCAGCCTCCTTTATCCATGGGATTCTCCAGGCAAGAATACTGTGTGGGTTGCCAGACCTCCTCCATGATTTTCCTGACCCAGGGGTCAAATCAAGTCTCTTATGTCTCCTGCATTGGCAGGTGGATTCTTTACCACTAGCACTAGCTGCTAAGTCGCTTCAGGTGTACCCAACTCTTTGCAACTCTATGGACTGTAACTTGCCAGGTTCCTCTGCCCATAGGGTTTCCCAGGCAAGAATAATGGACTGGGTTGTCATTTTCCTCTTCCAGGGGATCTTCTTGACCCAGGAATCGAACCAACTTCTCCTGCAGCTCTTGCACTCAGCTCAGCAGGTGGATTCTTTACTGCTGAGCCACTGAGGAAGTGTGTGTATACACACACACACACAGAGTACAATAAACTCAAATTTTTCAAACCAAGTGATGCCATTTGAAAACAAGCTTTTGCTATGAGTTCAAAGTCTGAATTGGGCAGTTTCTCGTTAAGAACATAAATGTATCAAAAGTAAGGTGATAGAATTGAACCTACTCATCACTGACTAATATATTTACTTTCCTGATTCTTGTCATCCATTGGTAAATTACTTCTTAGACTAAACCCTCAGATGGATATTACTATCTCTATCATACAATAAAGAATCCTTGCTTTATAATGGTATATATGTATAAAAGACATATACATATCTCACTCCTAATTTCAGGCTCTTTCCAAAAAATTACTGACTCAGGGAAACTGCATTCGTGGATTTAACTACTTCTAGCTATCTCTCCAAATTTTACCACAGGACCTTGATTATAATTTCCTACTGGAAAAAAAATGTAGAAAGTTAATTAGCAGGTTTATTTGAGAGAAGATAAAATCAAAGCAAAAATGAAATTATGATGAAGAAAATGTACACAAAGCAGATTACTGACATCAGTGGTAGACAGAAGAAAAAAGATGTAACAAATCTAGATCAATAAGATTATATCTGATAGATGAAAAATTTAAATGAAATAAATAAAAGCTTACATTTGGCAATCGATGCTATTTATAAAATGCAATATATGAACTGGTAAGTCTATACAAAATTGGGCAACAGCACTATTTGGAATAAAAATAAAAGTGGCCACTTGCAACTTGTATTTTGAGAATCTATAAAATGAAATTGAAAAGGGGGTTTCAAGCTACAAACAACACCATCTAACTTTTATAATGTCCATTGCAATTTATGTTGGAGAGAAAATGGTCCAGATTCTCTTACCTGATCAAGTTGGAGTTACAGTCACAGTACTCAGTGATGGGGGCCAGGTACAGTGTGTGGAGAGAAGAAGGGAAGAATTTTGCCCAATATAAAAATACATTGCTTTTCCTGGTTACAAAGTAAGATGTTTTCCTATTAAATGGTATGGTATTTCAACACGAACTACCTCTTTATGACTTGTTATCAAGGAACACCACAGGAGTGCAGTCTTATACACGAAAGGATGAAATAAATTTAGAGAAAAAATTAAATCCTCAGTAGTTTTTGGAGGAAAATGTAGATTTATCTGCTAAAAAAGTGTATTACTTTTATCTTGAAAAATTTAAAAAAAATGATTATTCCTTGGAACCATCTCAAAATGAAATATAACACTCTGTAATCTGGAGACTTGGGTTCAATTTTGAAAACCACCCAGACAAGTCCTAAAACTTTGACCAAATAACCCTTTAAATTCAGTACAGCCTGAACTCCAATAGTAGTACCTTAGTGGTCTTTTGAGAAGTTTGTGTGATACAATGTTAAAAGACAGCAACAGCAGCAAGAAGTTTGAAAAACTGTAAATCATTTGAATATATATCATTATTATTATTTTCAATTGAAGAACCAGTAATTGAGGATTACCTTACCTGAGGTTTGAAGAACTGGCAACATTTGCTAGCCAAAGACCCAAGGACCATGTCTGGAGTTGATAAAACCAAGTTTCCTCAGCTTGCCACAACAAGGGATAGACAAGGCATGTGGGGCGCACACACTGGGGAACTTTGGGCCATTTTGATAAGGTGGAGTTGGGAGACTGAATAATTTTTTTAAACAACAGTTCAGTTGTATATATGTACCACATCCTCTTTATCCATTCCTCTGTCAGGGGACATTTAAGGTGCCTCCATGTCCTGGCTATTGTAAACAGTGCTGTAGTGGACACAGGGGCCCATGTATCTTTTATAGTTATGGTTTTCTCCAGGTATATATGTCAAGGAGTGGGATTGCTGGGTCCTAAATGGGAAGAAATTCCAAAAAAGGGGATATATGTATATGGAGAGATGCTTCACTTTGATGTCCAGCAGAAACTGATACAACATTGTAAAGCAACTATACACCAATATTTTTTTTGCTGCTGCTGCTGAGTCACTTCAGTCTACACATCACAAAATTCACCCTTTAAAGCACACAATTCAGTGGTGTTTAGTATATTTAGCAAATTGTGCAACCATTGCTACTCTGCAATTTCAGATCATCTTCATTACTCCAAAATGTATTAATAACTTAAAAACTGTTAGCAGTCAGTCCCTACTTCCCAAGGTACTTAAACCCTGGCAACCATAAATTTGCTTCTGTCTTTATGGATCTACCTATTCTATTCATTTCATGTCAATGTTATCAAACAATATGTGAACTTTTTCTAACTAGATTCTTTCAATTAATAACAGTTTCAAGGTCCATACATGCTGTAGTATACTTCATTCTATTTTACTGTGGATAATATTCTATTGAGTAGATAAATAACATTTTGTTGATGTAAACTTGGGTTGTTTCCACTTCTCAGTTCAGTTCAGTTCAGTTGCTCAGTCATGTGCTACCCTTTACAACCCCATGGACTGCAGCACGCCAGGCTTCCCTGTCCATCACCAACTCCCAGAGCTTGCTCAACCTCATGTCCATCAAGTCGGTAATGCCATCCAACCATCTCATCCTCTGTCATCCCCTTCTTCTTCTGCCTTCAATCTTTCCCAGTATCAGAGTCTTTCCTAATGAGTCAGTTCTTCACTTCAGGTGGCCAAAGTATTGGAGCTTCAGCATCAGTCCTTCCAATGAATATTCAGGATCTCCTTGCAGTTCAAGGGACTCTCACGAGTTTTCGTCAACACCACAGTTCAAAAGCATCAATTCCTCAGTGCTCAGCTTTATTTATGGTCCAACCCTCACATCCAGACATGACTACTGGAAAAACCATAGCATTGACTATACAGACCTTTGTCAGCAAAGAGATAACTCTACTTTTTAATATGCTGTCTTGGTTTGTCATAACTTTTGTTCCAAGGAGCAAGTGTCTTTTAATTTCATGACTGCAGTCACCATCTGCAGTGATTTTGGAGCCCAAGAAAATAAAGTATGTCACTGTTTCCACTGTTTCCCCATCTATTTGCCATGATCTTAGTTTTTTGAATGTTGAGTTTTAAGCCAACTTTTTCACTCTCCTCTTTCACTTTTATCAGGAGACTCTTTAGTTCCTCTTTGCTTCATGCAACAAAGGTGGTGTCATCTGCATATCTGAGGCTATTGATATTTCTCTCTGCAATCTTGTGCTTCATCCAGCCTGGCATTTTTCATGATGTATGCTGCATATAAGTTAAATAAGCAGGGTGACAAATACAGCCTTGACTTACTCCTTTCCCAATTTGGAATCATTCAGTGTTCCACATCCACTTCTCTAACTGTTGTTTCTTGACCTGCATACTGATTTCTCAGGAGGAAGGCAAGGTGGTCTTGTATTCCCATCTCTTGAAGAATTTTCCATAGTTTGTTGTGATTCACACAGTCAAAGGCTTTAGCATAGTCAATGAAGGAGCAGCAGATGTTTTTCTGGAACTCTCTTGCTTTTTCTGTGATTCAATGGGTGTTGGCAATTTGATCTCTGGTTTCTCTGCCTTTTCTAAATCCAGTTTGAACATCTGAAAGTTCTTGGTTCACATACGGTTGAAGCCTAGCTTGGAGAATTTTGAGCCCTACTTTGCTTGTGTGTGAGATGAGTGCAATTGTGAGGTACTTTGAACATTCTTTGGCATTGTCTTTCTTTGGGATTGTAATGAAAACTAATCATTTCCATTCCTGTGGCCACTGCAGAGTTTTCCCTCCTATGCTTTAACAAATACTGTTGCTATGAACAATCATATACAATTTTTTGTGTGGACATGTTTTCAGTTTTCCTGAATGAATATCTAGGAGTAGAATTGTAGGTCATATGATAACTCTATGTTTAATATTTTGAGGATTTGCCAAATAGTGAATCACCAGGTTTTCAGTTATCATACATATTATATTCCTATTTCAAAAGTAGCTTGTCTTTTAAAAAGCTAGAAAGAGTACCATTTCATTTTCTCAGCTAAGAGAATTTCTCTCTCAGTAATTTAAGAAAATATGACATTAATTTATTGAAAAAAAATTTTTTTAATATTTTCCTCAAATCAATAACTACAATATATGAAACTGAGAAGGTCTCTTGAAAAATATGTGACATATAGACTTTCAAATTAATGAACAATACATCCCCTTGACAGGTAATATGACTCAACAGTCCACCCAGATGTTAGCATAACCACAGAAGTTTTTATCTGTGAAAAATACTAAAACATGGAATGATTTTCAGTAGTCATCATAGTAAGTTCAGTTTTGCTTTCTAATAAAAAAGCAGTGTGTGATATAAAGGACTTATATGTTTGGGAAGCCTGAAATGGCTAGAATGGACATTTAGCAACTTATCCAATGCATCCTAAATCATTACTTCTGTTTGTAAGTTAACTTATCTTTCCAAATGCCCAGGTTAATATCCAGCCATCTTCACATTAAGAAGAATTGGGAGGTTCATATGAAAACTGAGTGAAATATACAAGAAGCAAAGCTGATTCAGCAGAACACTGATTGGACAAAGGTTATTGAAAATTGCTTTACATGGCAATTTTTTCCAAACCAAGCTATTTCTTTAACCTGTAAGCCAGTGTATCTTAGTATATGTATTGCCAATCTGTAGCATAACTAAAACACCAATTAAGGCTTACCATCTCTCATTATTATATTTTGTAAATACATGGCAGCAACAAAGAAGTTATTTGCTAAAACAAGATCTGTTATATTCACCCTCGCCCCCTCATATGACCCATATTGCTAACAGAATTCTCCACTTTTTGTTGACATTTCTTTCATTACAATGTAAGTTGATTTAAGCAGGTTCAGTCCCTAGGTTGGGAAGATCCTCTGGAGGATTGCATGGATACCCACTCCAGTATTCTTGCCTGGTGAATCTCATGGACAGAGGAGCCTGGTGGGCTATGGTTCATGGGGTCACAATAGCATGCACACACATACTTGTATCTCATGGTCAAACTGAAGTTCATCACAGTTTATTAGGAATTCTATTAGGCATTCCAGCTCTCTCAAGCACTCTTTCTTTTGAGCATCTATATGTTTGATGATGTCTCTCATTTGCTATTTACCAAACAGTGCCAGATAACATTCCTTGAACTGTCATTTGATAGTTAAATTTTGTTTATGTGAGCTTATAAATTGACACTGATTTCAAAATAAAATTATAAAATCCTAGGAGTTAGAGCCTGTGTTTATTTTTTTGTGGTCATATGTTCAATATGAGAAAATTAAGGTCTAGAGATATAAATTATTCTGGTTGTAGCACTGAGACTGGAAAGAAAAGGAGCAAATGTGGATGTAGGAAAGACCAAATGGAGTTTAATTTATATGATTGTCAATAGATCTTATATCAACAGATGATATATCTAAGATTAATATAAATTCTGGACATATCTAAAATTAATATAAATTTAAAGAATTAAATGCAAATGGAACCATAAGGAAAACATATAGAAGTGTACTCAAGCTAGGTAAATGCACAAGGATACAACATAAATTCCCAGAGAATTTGAGCACCATCTAAAAAACAAAAGCCTAATAAAATGCTCTAAAAATAACCATAACACTTAAGTAGGATGACACATTCAAACTGAAAATGTTAATATCCCTGATGAATAGAAAACCTTAAAAGTCTACAGTAAAAACACTAAATATCATTAGAGAAAAATTGTCAAAGAATGTGAACAAATGTCATACAATAAAAATATAAATGGCTAATTAACATGTGAAAACATTCAGTATCACATATATTAATATTTTTTAAAAAATCATGTTAATATACCAATACCTTACTGATGGGAATAAATTAGCACTAATTGCATGGAAGTTGATTTGGCAAAATCTAACAGAAACTGTCAAAATATTTATATCTTTCCACCCAGTAAATCTACTTCTATGAATTTCTTCTGAGGAAGTAGCAGAAATGTGTATAACATTCTAAGATAGTAATATTCATATAAATATTTTTAATCATGGTGGCTTCCCTGGTGGCTTAGCAGTAAAGAATCTGCTTGCCAATGCAGGAGACATGGGTTTGGTCTCTGGGTCAAAAGATCCCATGGAGAAGGAAATGGCTACTCACTCCAGTTTTCTTGCCTGGGAAATCCCATAGCAGAGGAATCTAGTGGGCTCGAAAAGAGTCAGGCATGACTTAGCAACTAAACAGCAACAACATTCTTAATCATAAACAAAAATGTCAAATTTCATTAGTATAAGATCCACAAAACAATCAGTATATCCATGTGATGGAATGTTATGTGTCAGTATAATCATAGTTGAGAGAAATATTTAATGATATGGAAAAATAGGAAATATGACAAAAATATTGATCATTCAAAATTATAGAGAATATTATCCCAACTGAGTATATGTACTTATATTGACAGTGACTATATTTTTACATTAATCTCTATACTTCTCCTTGTTTCCTAAAACCATTAAATTTAACGTTACTTTAATTATGAGTTCAAAAATGTTGATTTGATAGATGAAAATCAGTTTTATTGTTAAAAAAATTTGTGTTTTAACTAAGCTAAACATTTGTTAGTTCTAACCTAAATATATTATGTAGCTTGAGAGTATATTAGGAAAAAATACAATTGAATGTGCATTTTTTGAGTTTGCATGTATATTTTTTAATTTTTATTAACATATAGTTGATGTACATATAGTTGATGTACAGTATGTTACTTTAGTAACTGATTCACAATTTGAAAGATTATACTCCATTTATAATTAATATAAAATATTGGTTATATTTCCTGTGCTGTATAATATATCCTTTAGATTATTTATTTTAAACATAATTGTTTGTACTTCTTAATCCTGTATCCTTATCATGCCCTCCCCCTCCTCTCTTCCCACTATAACCACCCGTTCTCTACATCTGTGAATCTCTTTCCTTTTTGTTATAGTCAGTGGTTTGCTTTGTTTTTTACATTCCACAGTGTTTGTATATCTACAGTGATATCTACAGTGTTTGTCTTTTCTGACTTCTATCACTTAGCATGACACCCTCCAAGTCCATCCGTGTTGGTCTTAGATAAATTCTTTCATCCTCTCTTGACTTCCAAATTTCTAGACTCCATAAAAACCACTCTGGTTTGATATATTCTTCATTTAGGCAAGAACGCAATTTATTTTGTCATGAGTTTCTTTAACTACATGCCATGTATGCTAATGAACTGAATTAGAATTTATATTTACCATATTCACATCACTAATTCATTTGTAAGCCATTTCTTGAGTTACTTTCCTGGGTTGTTAATGAATTTTTGTTGAATTTGTGTTAAATTATCACTGAGAACAATTTCTCATTAAATATTAGGAGAGTTTAACTAATTAGATACCAATTCCAACTCCTCTTCCTAACTCACCAACTTATTTTTCATCTCAAACAAGGATCAGTCTGAGACTCAAGCAAGACTGAGTCTCCTGGATACTGTCCAATGGATTAAGTTATATGAAAAAGTTCCTTTACAATACTAAAATTGAGTCTCCTTTGTGAAAGGCAATATGTATTAGACAAAATGTAAGAGTTTCAAGTTAAAATGTTTCCTTTACCTTCCATTTAGTATAGACTGTAGACTCCTCTGTCCATAGGATTCTCCAGGCAAGAGTACTGGAGTGGGTTGCCATTTCCTCCTCCAGGGGATCTTCCTCACCCAAGGATTAAACCTGTGTCTCTTAGGTCTCCTGCATTGGCAGATGTATTCTTTACTACTAGCGCCAACTGGGAAGCTATAAACTTAAATAACTTCATTAAAATTTAAGTCTCAGTTGACTCATTCGTTAAGTAGGAATAATAACACCTCCCTCAGTAAGCTGTTATGAAGTTTAAATCATATAAAAGCAGTAAGATGTCTAACAGATACCTGCTGCATTGCACCTTCATCATTCAGAATACTTACACTAGTTATACCTGTATAATTAAATTAAAATGACCAAAAGTGGTATGAATAGCTAACTAAAAATGTGTCTTTGAATTGTTTGGGAACTTTATATTTAGATGAATATCATTATCACTTTACGCTATATATTGTATAGAAATTCCCAATTGGTTATAAAAAGTCTCATCATCTTTTGGAGGAAAAAAATAAACATTGAAAAGTGTGGGCTGAAAGAAGGCAGATATTAGATTAACAGGTCCCTAAAGCAATTTTCACAAAGTGGTGTCACATTCTGACAGGAAAAAACATGCCTCCCTGTTGTCTTGATGTGTATGTCAGACAAGCTTAGTTCCTGCACTGGTACATTTTCAGATCTCTCCATGCCACTTTTAATCATATGAAATCTGCTACAATACTGAGTTACAGTTTAGACCACAAAGTACAAAACAGAACATATAAAATACAGACAACCCAGAAAAAGCAGAACCAAAATCTTACATAGTGAGATTTGTCTTTTTTATAGGTTTCTGGAAAGCATGTTGTAAATCTTCCCAGTAACCAGCCACTGGAGTCATATTTCCAAGCAGCATTTATGGAGTAAAAGGTAATGCATGGTAGTTAGAGTACACATGAAGGATAACTATTCTATCTCTGCACAATATTGTGTTTGTACTATGAGGATAATCACATTATGACAACATTTGCAAGGGTAATGGTGAGTGAGAGCAATAGAACATCAGACAGATTATCAGTGATGCCATAATATGTTTTACAGTGGAGGAAATGTGATAAGATCATAGAAGGAGATAGCTAATTTGCCATGGCAATGTAGCTGTTAGTCGATAGGGGATGGGTGGAAAGAGAATGATTTAGGATCAAATCAACAAAGATTCTATTGCATTCCCATGTGATTTGTTCACACCAAAGAAATTTTGTCCCTTTCAAGTTCCTGATAAAAAAGTAACTTTTCAGAGCCAGACACAAAAGAAAAATCTGGCCTGGGTACAACTTAAACTTCTTGGAAAAATGCCTAAGTGCATCTTACTATAAGGGAAAGTTAGAAGACACTTCACATTTCTACGTATAGGTAATTCACAGATCTAAATATATATATGTATATATGTATATAGTGTCTGAAGACACACTAATCTAGTATTCAGTAACTGAAGTGTTATGCTATAATAAAGACCACATCAATCACGTCATTTGCTCAGTATTTAATTCTTACAGTGAACTCTCTGGCATACCTTCTGTCTACAACAACAGTATTCTAACTTTATTAGATAACTTTCTGCCCATTTACATTTCTCCTACACTTCTCCACTGACTGACAAATGTTAATCATTCTTTAAGACTCAGTCCATGTGTCATTTTCTTCATGAAAATCTCCCTTAATACCTTCAAAATGAATGAATTACCTCCCTTGTGTGACTGTGACATCTATCCACACAAGTCTCTGTCTATATCTCCCATGATACTATAAATCTTCAAGGACAAAAAGGACCACATGTATTAACGCCAGCCCAATGCCTCCTTGCTCTTTGACAAACGCTGTAGCTTAGATAGTAAAGGATCTGCCTGCCATGCAGGAGACCTGGGTTCGATCCCTGGATTGGGAAGACCCCCTGGAGAAGGGAATGGCAACCCACTCCAGTATTCTTGCCTGGAGAATCCCATGGACAGAGGAGCCTGGAAGGCTACAGTCCATGGGGTCGCAAAGAGTCAGACATGACTGAGAGACTAACACAAGAATGAGTGCTAATAATTAAAAGCTATTTGCTAATAAGAACTGTTATATGTTTCAACTGATCTATCAAATAGTTAAATGGGTGGAATTTTATAAGTTGGAGTCAGAATGAGAGAGTGTCTCCATGATCTACTGAGGTTCCGGGCATCACTCTGACCTCCACACTTTCTGCCCAGCCACCCAGGGAGAGTTCTGATTCCAAGCTCTCAGCAGTCCCAAGTCATCTGAGGAAGAAGAAAGCAGAAAAGAAGGGATGACCTAGAAAATAGAAGCAAAACAAATGGATGAGGAAAAGGAACTTGACAAAGAAGACAGACTTTTGAATAAGTCCAAGAGAATTTGTAATACTAGCTCAAGGAAATTTATTTTATTATTTTTTTTTAGAACTTCTTTTTTTTTAATTTTATTTTATTTTTAAACTTTACATAATTGTATTAGTTTTGCCAAATATCAAAATGAAACCGCCACAGGTATACATGTGTGCCTCAAGGAAATTTAAATCAAACACAGTCCATTCTAACAAAATGTTAGAATCTATATAGGAGATAAACAAAGGCAAGGGAAATAAATAATTGCTATTTTTAAAAATAGGGTCAGATCAGATCAGTCGCTCAGTCATGTCCAACTCTTGCGACCCCATGAATCGTAGCACGCCAGGCCTCCCTGTCCATCACCAACTCCCGGAGTTCACTGAGACTCACGGGTAGTGTAAAGTATATCAACTCTTTCTTGTCTTTTAAGAAAAGCCTCCTGGCTTCAACTGTAATATAAGCATAATGAATGATGACTTGCATCCTTTATCTTATGGAAGAACCTGTGAGTGGCAGAATGTTTGGGAGATTTGGAGAGAAATGTATATTTGATTTCTAGCTCTTGTAGTAAAATTCCTTTAGGAAATTTACCTATTTTTCCTTATCCTCAATTTAGAATTCTTCAAATTGAGAAATCAGGAGCTGTGTGAGGATTCAGTGACATGTTATGCGAAAGGAACCCAGAACATGCTGGTGTGTGTTCCAGACTTAAGATTCTCTAGCTTTCTTGCTCCTCCTTTCTTTTTCATCCCTCCTTCCTTTTGTTTTCTTCTTCCTTCATTTCATCTATTGAAATATGCATTGTTCGTTTGCTAATTTTACTGACTTGATAGATGAACATGGTTCAGAAAAATGAATGATTCAATTTATTACTACTTAAATAGCTATGCTAGATCTTAAAATATTCTGAAATCACGTTCATATCACATTATAAGAAAACATTTGGTGGTTCATTAAGAGAAATTGGACCTACAGAAAGATTTCAGTAAATATGCCTTGACTGTTTCTATGGCTTGATTTAAACAAAACATCAGATGTTTGAGGCATGTATAATATGTGATTGTTGTTATTCATATAACTTCCATATGGTTGACTCTTGAAGCAGTCCCTTAATAATCACTTTGTTATTTCATATGTCTTTCAAACATTTCACTTGGAAGCATCAGTTTTGAAGACAGTCCTTTAAACATTTCCAAAAGTAAACCTATAATCTCCAAAAAGAGTGCCATTTCCAAGTTATCTATAAGAGTATTAAAAAGGTTTCATTCCCTCAGGTTTGACATTGTGGCATCATCTTTGTCTCTTTCTTTTCCTCAGTTCTAATTGAATTTTTCTCCTTAATCACTTTCTGTAACTCACCTTTTCTTCTCCAATCAATGACTACTATAGCCTATGTTCTCAATACTTTTTCTTTAATGTGTTCCAAATTTTTTTCATTCACACCACTTGCCAAATACTGTTTTACTGTTTATTATATGTCAGATACTCTTCTGATTGTTGAGGAAACAGCAAACAATAAGCTGGACATGATTCCTGCAGTCATGGAATTGTACTAGAAGGTAAGATTGTAGTGGGAGAGGAAGGACATTAAATAATGCCAAATGCTGATACATGCCATAAAATTGGGCTTCCCTGATAGTTCAGTTGGTAAAGAATCTGCCCGTAATGCAGGATACCCTGGGTTGATTCCTGGGTCAGGAAGATCCACTGGAGAAGGGATAGGCTACCCGCTCCAGTATTCTTGGGCTTCCCTTATAGCTCAGCTGTAAAATCATTGGATAGCAAGTACTTAAGCAGAGGAGGGAGATGGTGGAGAGGCAGACAAAGAAAATCTTTGAAGAGATATGTTCAGAGCTGAGACTTGAAGAAAATGGGCCAGGAAGAGATGATTAGGCTGGGTGAGATTGAGTTGAAGGAATTGATCTTCTGGTTCTCTCTAATTGATGTCACCTCAGGCTGGCTGGAGATCCTACCCCACTTTGTCTTCTCATGACTAATGATGATGACTCTGGTACTGCTATTACCTCCACATTCTTGCACTCTCTCTTGTGGTTTCCCCACTCCTCACCCATACCTTTGTAATTAGTCACTTTGTAAATAAAATCTCCTCAAATTATCCTAATTTCAGCATACCATCTGTTTCCTGCTGGCTCCCTGACTGATGCAGCAATTTGTATAGAAATGGCCTTGGGAAACAGGCCCTCAGAATTGGATTCTGGTGTTGTGCTAGTCATATATTAGAGTAATACAGGATGACAGTCTTGCTGGGTAACAGAGGAGGTAAATGGGACATAGGTGGGACACAGGTGATCTACAGTATTTTCTGGCTTCAGGATTACTGAAATTGTCACTGCTGGTGGCATGAGACGAAGTGCATATGAGGTCAAAGCCTGGAGAAATCAAAGCTCTGAGTCATTTAGTTGCTACCACACAGAGTGATTATGGAATCACCTGGATTTGCATATTATACCTTAAGAATGTACATAAGAAGAAAATAATATGATCCATGAATACAAATTAAGAACACCGGGGAAGAAACACAAGCCCACTATGGCAGCTTCAAATCATGTTCTGTATGTAGGACAAATATGAATGAGGTCCAGGCGCTGGATCTGTTTGGAACATGAGCAGAGTTGCAGGGCTGTTTCAATCCTCAAAACACCATATTTTTCATGCTAAAGTGAGAAGTGAGCAAGGAATGGGACACTAAGCCATAGAATAAAACTAGTTAGGCATATACCAACAGGGCTGAAATTTTAAATCTCTAAGTATCTTCTACCCATGGATGTAGTCCTTCCCTTCCTGCTGTTGTTTTTCAGCCACTAACTCATGTCTAACTCTTTGTGACCCTATGGACTACAGCACAACAGGCTTTCCTGTCCTTCATTATATCCTGGAGTTTGCTCAAATTAATGTCCATTGAGTCAGTGATACTATCCAACCATCTCATCCTCTGCCAGTGCCTTCTCCTCCAGCCCTCAATCTTTCCCAGCATCAGGGTCTTTTCCAATGAGTTGGCTCTTTGCATCAGGTGGCCAAAGTATTGGAGCTTCAGTATCAGTCATTTCAGTGACTATTGAGGGTTGATTTCCTTTAGGAATGTGTGGTTTGATCTTTGGTTTGATTTGATTTAAATGGCACACAAGTTATTACTGACCCTTCTCAGAACATAGTACCACTCATTGCCTCTGGATTTACAAAACACTTGGATACAAAGAAACCTACTTGGGAGTAAATAGTCTATAATCCAAAGAGTTTTTTTTTTCCTTTTAATATTGCTGTTAATATTGGCAAGGACCTAGAAAATAAGTAGAAAGAAGAGTTTATGGATGTTATATCAAGAGAGAAAATATAAAACTCAATGGGGCCAAATCCATTCATATTGATATGGATATCTTTGTCCAATACTTGAGAAGTGATGGATTGCTTAAGAGCCTGAGAATGAAGCTATGTTGGTGTTATGAACTGAGAGTTGTGTCTCTCCAAAAATGTGTGTTGAAACTCTAAGCCTCACTATGATGGTGTTAGGAGATGGGACTTTGGAAGGTAATAGGATTAGGTGATTAAGTCATAAAGATGGAACCCTTAAGAATGTGATTTGTGCTCTCATAGGACTCCCAGGTTTTCCCTATCTGACAATGCTGGCACCTTTCTCTGACTTCCAAACCTCCAGACTTGTGAGAAATAAATGTTTGGTGTTTATACCGTCCACTCTATGATATTTTTTTATAGCAGCCCTAATGGACTAAAATGGATAGTAGTATTCTGTACTCAATGACATTCTACAGTTAATGGATTCAAGATGCTTGAACTTATCTGCCACACTGTACAGGATGGATGTCAAATTTCAGTGAGTGGTGATGCTGGAATAGATCCATTGTGTGAAAGGCTCAAGAAGAAGAAAAAAAAGAAAAAAAAAAGTCCTTGCATCAAGACATTGAGGCACACAGGAATCACTGGCAAGGGAGCCACCATTGTCCTTGAAGGCGGTCCTGGTAGGCTGCAACTCTGCAGTTAGGTTTCCTGATTTCAAGATGAATCATGGCATTCAAGAGCAGTGTGGTTTGTAGCTGTCAGAAACTATGTAGACAATAACTACAATAAACCAGAGGAACGGAATGATATAAAAATTATTTTAAAGATTCATAAAGATTTGTTGTGAAGACACTTGTTGGGAGGTCACTAGAAATGGAACAGATGGGAAAACTTATAAGGAATTTCTTGTAATATATGGAGGATGGGAGGGGAAAAAATCAATGTGATCTGAGGAGAAGATAACTTGAATTTCCCAAGCAAAAATTTATGGCTTCTTGTGCAAAAGTTCTCAAAGATAAGTTCATTCTCTGTTCTGAAGTGCCTTTACTAAGGAGTTGATGAGGGTTCTGGGAAAAACCATACAATGTGGTCACAAGGATATCCTGTGAATTTCTCCCAGACTATTATTATTTTCCCCCAGGATTTGTCATTTCTTTTTCATCTTGTCATAATACAGGAAGCAGAATATTGATCATCTAGGTATGACATATAACATCATGTGGATCTATTACATTAGTCATATTATACCAATTGAAACTGGCACACAGGAAGCAGAAAGCACTTTTGATCCCTTAGTAAGATATTACATGATAGAATGCTAGAATAAAACTCTATGGAGGCTCAAGGAAATAGCACATCAGTGAAATGTCTGAGAATTCAGAAACAAAATATCCAATCTAAAGGGAGATTTATGTCACCGTACTTTGTGCTATTTGTTCCAAACAAAGAGACACAACGCTTAGTGGAGTTCTTTGGATGTGGATGCTTTGAGTGGGACATAGGCCTGTGACTCAGCAACCCAGTGATGCCAGCAGTGACTATTCCTGAAGGGAGTGTTATATAGAATCTATGCTTGGCCACAACAGGAAAATCATAACCCTGACCCCACATGTTTTGGCTCCTGAAACGACTAATTGAAATGAAACTCCTGGCCTACGGCTAGTCCTGTTAGAAGCTAAATAGCACACAAGTAACTAAGTGACTATACTACTCAAATTTAACATCATAAGCTGTATATCAAAGCTACCAAAATGTTGTAATAATATGTGTATAATAGCATTTCATTATAAAATAGAAACACTGTGTATAAGATAGGCTCAAATGAATACAAAAATCACCAGATATCTGTAGAACTTATTTTTATGGCTGTGAGGAGAAACCACATGATGTTTCTCTCCTAGCCTCTAGTGGTTGCCAGAAATCCTTGACAATCCTTGACTTATAGAGATATCATTTCATTTTCTGCTCCCATCTTCACATCACCTTCTGGGTATGTCTCTGTGTGCCCTTTTCTGTCTCTTCTAAGGAGAGTCTCATTGGATGGAGGGCCCACTGTAATCCAATATGATCCTATTTGAACCCTTGATTAATTACATTTATAAAACTTCTGTTTTCAAATAACTTCAGTTTGAGGTTTTGGGTGGATGTGAATTTTGAGGAGATGCTATTCAACCTACTATGTTACCTAAGGAGGGGACACATTTTATGGCAAAGAAAATGCATCAAATATCTGAATTCTATGAAATTCACTAGGCTGTCATGTTCCCCATCATTCAAGAACATCTGGCTTGATAGAATGGTATAAGAGTGCCCCAGTGATGGCTAATAAGTAACAGTCCATCCATTGAAGGTAGTACTCACAAGGTTTGCTATATATTGCCTCTCATATGTGCGGAAGGCAATGGCACCCCACTCCAGTACTCTTGCCTGGAAAATCCCATAGATGGAGGAACCTGGTGGGCTACAGTCCATGGGGTCGCTAAGAGTCAGAGACGACTGAGTGACTTCACTTTCACTTTTCACTTTCATGCATTGGAGGAGGAAATGGCAACCCACTCCAGTGTTCTTGCCTGGAGAATCCCAGGGATTGGGGAGCCTGGTGGGCTGCCATCTATGGGGCCGCACAGAGTCGGACACGACTGAAGTGACTTAGCAGCCTCTCATATAACATAGGCCTGGGAAACAAGAACCCTGTAAATATTATATTTAGTTACCCAACAGATAGATACTTAATGCATATTTCTGTGACTTTGGACTAAATGCATTTTTATCATTTTGAGTCTGAGGCAAGAATGATTTTAACAGAAGCCATAGAAGTGAATTAAAAATTAAGACTGCCACATGATCTTTTAAGGCTTTTTAAGCTTCCTCACTGATAGGTACAGAAAGAGATTATTGTCATGGTGATTGAGTCCAATTTCCAGAAGGAAATTGGGTTTCTCAGGAACTTGTGTAAATCCAGGGGATTCTCTGGGACACAGCCAGGATTACTTTCTTATGGTTGGTCTTGTGTGTCTACTTTACTTGGCCATGGGGCCCAGATACTTGGTTGAACAGTCCGGGTGTGTCTGTAAGGATCTTTGTGATGAGATTAACGTCTGAATTTATAGACTGAGTAAAGCAGATAGCCTTCCCCATTGTGAGTGGGCACCATTCAATCCATTGAAGGCCTAAATAAAATTAAAAAGTGAATAAAAGTGTTTTTTTTTTTAATTTTTGTTTTTTGTCTCTGCATTTCTGTCTGGGACCCAGTACATCAGCCTTCCCCTGCCTTTAAACTCAAACTGGAACTTAACAGCATTAACTCTCTTGGTTCTCAGGCCTTTGGACTCAGACAAAATTATCTGCTGTCCTGGGTCTCTAGCTTGCCTAATTCAAATGTTGTATTTCTCTGTCTCCATAATTGTATAAGCCAATTTCTTAAAAAACAAACAAACAAACAAACAAAAAAAACGACTATATGTCTATACAGCTATGTATCTCCATCTATATTGATATCTAAGGTTTACCAATAGAAAACAGGTAATGTTAGAAGCATAGATATAGGTATAGCTATATATATCTCCTACTTGTTCTGTTTTTCTTTAGAATCTAGATTAACACTCTTTCATATCCTATCATTCAAATATAACAAAAATGTTAATAATCCAAGAAAGATAAAGACAAGACCACCAAGGAAACGGAGCCTGTAGGAATGAAGATTTTTTTAGATGAGGGGCTCACAGAAGGCTCAGAAACTGTAAAATTATTGGTGGAAAAAGACCACTATTATTTTCAGTTTAGTCCTTGTAATCAACTAGAGAGAGAAAAAAAGATAACAGCTATGTTTCATGTGACTGAATTGTGTCCTTTCTCAATTTTTTTCCTTTATGTGAAGAACACAAGTTGTGTCAAATATTTTAGGTTTTATTTGAGAGTGACTGTGAACTGCCATTATCTCATGATTTGGAGACATCGTGCATCACCTGAGTTAGGATCACGTTTTCACCGTTGTGATACAGGACAAAAGTGGGAGATGAGGGACAAAATATAGACACTGCATCATGCAAGCTCAGTCACTTCAGTCGTGTCTGACTTTTTGTGACCCTATGGACTGTAGTTCCAGGCTCCCCTGTTCATGGGGACTCTGCAGGCAAGAATACTGGGGTGAGTTGCCATGTTCTCTTCCAGGGGATCTTCCTGACCCAGGGATTGAACTCCCATCTCTTATGTCTCTTGCATTGGCAGGCAGGTTCTTTACCACTAGCACCACCTGGGACAGATATCTCCCATTGATCCCAGTTATCCCATAGATTCACTGTCTACCTATCTCTACTTTCCTTATTCCCTTGCAAGGCTGACCTATAGGGGCTACGTTGTTGCCTATATAGCCTGACATCCCAGTTATGTTTGGCTAGTGAAGATTTCAGACAGAAGAGTGCAGGAAGGTGACTGACTGAGATCAGGATGCTTGCTTGTTCCTAGTGAAAGTGCCTTGAGCTGATGTTTTATTGGCACTGTTCTTAAGGTAGACACTGTGTGTGGATTTCTCTCCTGTCTCCAGCAATTTCTGCCTCTACCCATCCTTTTGAGGCTAAAGATAGTAACAGTTCTGCAGTTGCCCCTAGCCCTGTGTTCCTCTAGTTCTGTTGCATTGTCCTTTGTGGTCCCCCCTCACATTTATAATGAGTTTCTTTTAAGTAAACCCTCCACAATGTTAATGTGATTGTACCCTCTGTTTCTCCTTAAGACCCTGATTGATATAACTATGTTATCTCTTAGTTGATGCTGACACCTAATCTAAGGATAAGACAAGCTGGGGAGTTCTGTTTTTTCCCCTAAGGTAATATTTCTGGTCTCTAATTAGTTTCATCTTCTCACTTAAGAGTGCACCATTGACAACAAACAGGGTCTTGGCAATCTTTGCAGCTAAATTCTATGATTCAGCTTTTTATCTCCTAGGAGATACATGCCCTCCCCCCCCCCCCAATTAGAAAGAGATGGAAGTTAAAAAAGGCAGAGGATAATAAAGAAAACAGGTAATGGCAGATATAGAAGATGAAGTTGGACTGGCAAGTAATATAATGAACAAGGTAATAAAATGGTAGAATAAAGTATTAGATTGAATAGTGATTGTTGGGACAAAAAGTAAGAAAGCTAAAGACTTACTACTCTGTTATTCTGTTGCTGTCCAAGAATGAGATGTAGATATAAGATGGTAATCTATGTATGCCCTCCTCCACCTTTATCTTGGGAGTTTGCTTGGTCAACATAGCATGAACATATATACACAGATAGATATGTAAATATTATTCACCATAATTCTTTAAATACATATCAACTCTTTTTAAACCATCATACTGATATTGTCCAACATTAAATAATTCAAAATGCAGCAAGCCTGATTTTCTCTCAGGCCATTTCCCATAAGAATATAAATAGATAAGACTATAAAAATAATACTAAAATAATTTTGAAGCCACTGGAAATCTCTGTTGGACAAGGGTGCTGAGAATTGGGTCAGGCATTTGGAGTCACTCATCCCTGAAGGCATTTACCAGTTCCAAAGAAGCAGCTGAGAGACCAAAAGCTCTGCAAAGCTCTTGGAAGAAATATAGGGCTGAAAAAACAAAAGCTAGATTCAGGGCTGGCAAAGGAAGAATGGCTCTAATAGAAACACCAGAATTTTAGTGAGGACCCAAAGGTATATTTGCTAAGAGTAGGCTAAATCAGGAATTGACAAGACTTCTAAGGAAATAAAGCCCAGTTTTCACCTTGATTGGATTAATATTAATATAATCATAGAAGAAAATAGGATAATTACAGATTTGCATATGTATGAACAAATGATTTATAAAATGATTGAACTGGGAGCAGTGGGCAAAGTACGATACTTTTTTCCCCACTGATTTTTTAAACTTTTAATTGGAAAATAATTGTTTTACAATGTTGTGTTTGGTTTGTACCATACAAAGTGAATCAGTTACAAGTATACATGTGTCCCCTCCCTCTTGAGCTTCCTGTGTTATACAGCAACAGTGGCACTAACTGAAGCATATATTAAATTAATTCCACATACAGTGTAGATCCAAGTGTGAGAAATAAAACAAGAAAAGTTCTACCAGATAATTTAGGAAAATGTTTTATAATTTGTGTAAGAAAAGATAGCTTCAACAATAAAAAAAAAAAAGCACTAACATCGAATGAATAGGTTGACAAATTGGACTACATTAAAATAAAGAAGTCTTCCTTAATTGAAACATGATTAAGAGATTGAAAATGTAAGGTACTGGGTTAAAGGTATTTGCAAAATATGAGATAAAGATTATTTACATAATTAAGCAAAGACTCCTATAAATCAGTAAAAAAAATCAGACAACTCAATAGGAAAAAGGCAAAAAGCATAAACAGCATATATAAATGGCCAATAAACTTATGATAAAGAGTTACACCTTAATAATAACAGATAAATAAAAATTAAAACCACAATGAGATACCACTACTTACCCAACAGAATGGCTAAAAAACAAATTCCATGTTTGGGGAAAGATAAGAGTTTAGATTCCTCCTATAGTCCATGGGGTCGCAAAGAGTCAGACACAACTGAGCCACTGGACTGAACAATGGAAGTATCTGCTAAATCTGGAGATATTTATATCTTATGACCTAGAAACTCTTAGGCATATACTCAATAGAAATTCATTCATGTGTATATCAAATGGCATTCATGAGAATGTTCATTGTGGTTTTATTCATTGTAGCTCTAATATAGGTTAATTTATGTCACCCAAAAAGAGATACTGAAGTTCTATCCCATAGTGCCTCAAAATATTACCTCATTTAGAAATAGAGTTGTTGAATATATAATTAACTAAGCTAAGATGAGGTTATATTGGAGTAGAGTGGGTCCTTAATTCATTATGTCTAATGTCCTTCTAAAAAGAGACACACAAGGGAGAAAATAGCCATGTGATAATGGAGGCAGATGTTGGAATGGAGCATTTACAAGCAAAGGAAAGACAAAGATTGCTGGAAAACATCAGAAGCTACAGGAAGCAAAAGCCTTTCTTTCTTTAGGTTTCAAAGGGAACATGGCCCTGTCCATACCTTGATTTCAGACTTCTAGACTCCAGAACCATGAGCAATATATTTGTATTGTTTAAGCCACACATTTTGTGGTTCTTTGTTACAGAAGTCTTAGAAATCAATTTAAAGGCCAAAGGGAAAACAACCCAAATATTCATCAAGTAAAATGGATAGACATATTTACAAAATGAAGTATTATCCAACAGCAAAAAATATTGCTTACATGCAAAAATATCCATAAATTTGAGTGAAAGAAGTCAAATACAAGAAAATATATATGATATGGTTCCATTTATTTGAAGTTCGAAAACAGCCAATATAAATCTATGGCGTTAAATGTACAAATAGTGATTATATTAGGAGATAAAAGAGGGTAAATAGATTAAGAAAGAGCACAAGGATGACTGATTTCTGATCTTTCTCTTCTTAACATGAATGATGACTATGTACATGTGTTCACTTTGAAATTCATTATACATATATATATATATTTGTACATTTATACATTTATATTATATAATTCAATAATAGGTTAGTAAATAAATTTATAGTACATGTAAAATATCATTCACAAAAGAAAATAAACAAAAGGTTTGGCAAGAAGAAAGATAAATGGATTTAGTTATCAAACTTCCAGCAATGTTTTCCTTGTTGCACTGAAAATAAGCAGTCATACTATTGATTGTGTGGATCACAACAAACTGTGGAAAATTCATTTTTTTTAATTTATTATTATTATTTAATTTACAATATTGTATTGGTTTTGCCATACATCAACATGCATCCGCCACAGGTGTACATGTGTTCCCCATCCTGAATCCCCCTCCCACTTCCCTCCCCATACCATCCCTCTGGGTCATCCCAGTGCACCAGCCCCAAGTTTCCTGTATCCTGCATCAAACCTGGACTGGCGATTAGTTTTTTATATGATATTGTACATGTTTTAATGCCATTCTCCCAAATCATCCTCCCCCTCCCTCTCTCACAGAGTACAAAAGACTATTTTATATATCTGTGTTTCTTTTGCTGTCTTGCATACAGGGTTGTCATTACCATCTTTCTAAATTCCATATATATGTGTTAGTATACTGTATTGGTGTTTTTCTTTCTGGCTTGTTTCACTCTGTATAATAGGCTCCAGTTTCATCCACCTCATTAGAACTGATTCAAATGTATTCTTTTTAATGGCTGACCAGTCCACCTGACCTGCCTCTTGAGAAATCTGTATGCAGGTCAGGAAGCAACAGTTAGAACCGGACATGGAACAACAGACTGGTTCCAAATAGGTAAAGGAGCACGTCAAGGCTGTATCTTGTCACCCTGCTTATTTAACTTACATGCAGAGTACATCATGAGAAATGCTGGGCTGGATGAAGCATGATTGGAATCAATATTGCCAGGAAAAAATATGAATAACCTCAGATATGCAGACGACACCACCCTTATGGCAGAAAGCAAAGAACAAAAGAGCCTCTTGATGAAAGTGAAAGAGGAGAATGAGAAACTTGATTTAAAACTCAACATTTGGAAAACTAAGATCATGGTATCCAGTCCCATCACTTCATGGCAAATAGATGGAGAAACAGTGGAAACAGTGATAGGCTTTATTTTGGGGGCCTCCAAAATCACTGCAGATGGTGATTGCAGCAATGAAATTAAAGGACACTTGCTCCTTGGAAGAAAATATATGACCAACCTAGACAGCTTATTAAAAAGCAGAAACTTTACTTTGCCAATATAGGTCCAGCTAGTCAAAGCTATGGTTTTTCCAGTAGTCAGGTATAAATATGAGAGTTGGACTATAAAGAAAGCTGAGTGCTGAAGAATTGATGCTTTTGAACTGTGATGTTGGAGAAGACTCTTGAGGGTCCCTTGGACTGCAAAGAGATCCAACCAGTCCATCCTAAAGGAAATCAGTCCTGAATATTCATTGGAAGGACTGATGCTGAAGCTGAAGCTCCAATGCTTTGGCTACCTGATGCAGAGAACTGACTCATGGGAAAAGACTCTGATGCTGGGAAAGATTGAAGGTGGGAGAAGAAGGGGGTGAGAGAAGATGAGATGGTTGGATGACATTACCAACTCAATGGATATGATTTTCAGTAAACTCCGGGAGTTGTGATGGACCGGGATGCCTGGTGTGCTGCAGTCCATGAGGTCACAAAGAGTCGGACACGAATGAGCAAATGAACTGACTATCAGAGTAATAGAGAAGAAAATTTCGGGATCAACTGTCTATTGGCTAGTCCATCCCTAGATGATGCTACACACAATTCTTACCTCTAAATGAAGAATCCCATTCTGGTTCTTTTGAAGAGTGGTCTATCAGGCTGAGCCAACATTCTGGCACCATTACTTAGTAAAGAAAAATAGAAGTTATAGTAGTTCAAATTTGAACAATTGAGATTCTTCATGACTTTGAAACTAATTGTCTCTAAATAAATTAGTTGGTAGATACAAATTAAACATCCCTGAAAAAATATTGAGATATCTTGTCAAAGATTGTGAGGACAAGGTACTGAGGGTGATGAAGGGGTTAAGAGCAGAGTCTAAAGCCAACTTTCCTTGGGTTCAGATTCTTGTTCCACAATTCAATCTCTATGTGAATATAGGCAAGCTACTTAATCTTTGACAATATCTTAATATAAAAAAAAAAGAATCTTCATTTAAGACAGCTTAAGTAAGGTTAATTAGTTCACATAGCAAATTGTGTTGACATAGTTGACACATAGTTGAGACTTAATGCCAGAGCAATTTGAATCTGAAATGTGACCTTTCATATTGTCATGCCAGGTACAACTTAGATATTACCTTCTATGATATGCTTTCCCTTGATTACCCACATTTAACTCCTTTAAGTATTGTGCTTGTCATGCTGTCTTGTTATTTATATGGGATATAAATAATAAGATACCACAGATAGATACTAACATCCCTATTGAACCCCAGTAAGTGGTGATCCTTCAGGGAAGAGGCATTTTATATCTATAACCTCAGTCTCACTGTGCCTTCACAAAATGATCAACAGAGAGGAAGAAATTGAATACACTTGGATGACTTATCAAGCATTTAAAAATTAAAACATATAGTCTATGAATCTGAAACACGAGCAACTCTTGTCATTATGCTATATTTCTAGGCATGAACTAGAAGTGAATATGTGAAAATATTTTGTCTCTGGTAAGAATTTGATTATATGATACCTTCTGATTTAAATCGATTACTCATTGGCAGAAATGAGTAATTGAGCAGAATTTTCACAAATTTCCAACAAATCTCAAGAACCAAATAATCTATGGAGAACTGTATGATACACATTCTTTTTTTAAAAGAAAATCTTCAAAGCAGAAGAGACAATGGAGTGTGACTTTTTCAGTGGGTTCTGAAAAGGAGTATGGCTTCTAATCTTGTCTGTTTATGAAATGATCAGAAAACTTTCTGATGTGAGTTGTGTTGGAGTTGTTAAATATTTCAATTATCAGGAAAAGCATTTGCAGAAAGAAATAAAGAGCATGGCTCTGAAATAGCATATAATTCTTCATTTTTAGTGGCTCCTAATCAATGCATTCACTGTGTTTTTAAGTCTACACTTTGGTTTCTTTATACCAAACTCCAATTTCCAGAATAATGAGAAAACCTTAGTGATGCTTTCTACTTTTCAGCTGCCATAATAAACAATAAAAAGCATTCTTCTAAATGGTCTATAGGAACATTTATCTGAGCTGATAATTCAGTAACCATTAAAACTATTTTGGAAGTTTAAAGAATTATGACCAACCTATACAGCATATTAAAAAGCAGAGACATTACTTTGCCAACAAAGGTCTGTCTAGTCAAGGCTATGGTTTTTCCAGTGGTCATGTATGGATGTAAGAGTTGGGCTATAAAGAAAGCTGAGCACCTAAGAATTGATGCTTTTGAACTGTGGTGTGGGAGAAGACTCTTGTGAGTCTCAAGGAGATCCAACCAGTCCATTCTAAAGGAGATCAGTCCTGGGTGTTCATTGGAAGGACTGATGTTGAAGCTGAAACTCCAATACTTTGGCCACCTGATGCAAGGAGCTGACTCATTTGAAAAGACCCTGATGCTGGGAAAGATTGAGGGCAGGAGGAGAAGGGGACGACAGAGCATAAGATGGTTGGATGGCATCACCGACTCAATGGACATGGGTTTGGGCGGACTCTGGGAGTTAGTGATGGACAGGGAGGCCTGGTGTGCTGCGATTCATAGGGTCACAAAGAGTCAGACACGACTGAGTGACTAAACTGAACTGAATTGTAAGAATTCACTAATTCTAGTCTAATACATTTAGAATAATATTGGATAAATCATTTAAACAAATTTATTTAGGCCCTGCACCAGACTTATAGATTGTACAAAGGGTTAAAGACAAGATCACTGATACAAACACTTCTAAATCCACTTCCACTTAAACCAGTTTTAAATCAATTTAAACTCAAATGTATTGTAAAGTTGAAAAATAAAATAAAATAAAAAAAATGTATTCTAAATTTTGTAAACATGAATAAGCCAACAAATTGTTATTGACATTGTTTATCATTTACTAAGTGTGCATTATAAAATTATGTATAATAAAATTTGTACAAGGAAAAGCACTCAAATTTTATCACCTTTAGGTGCTTTGCTCTAAATTAATTGATAGATGCAAACCAGAAGTGAAACTGAAGAAGTAAATGATTTTACTTAATTGGATAATTTGTCCTGAAATTTTTCTGTTATTTCTAAATGTATATTTTTTCTGTTGCTAAGAAACCCACAAAGATCAGAAAAAGCCAAATGAATATGTTTATATAGGATATTTTGAAAATATCTGAGTATTTTAACCATTTAAGAGACTGTGTGTATTTATGTGTTTGGAATCAATTGTAATGCCAGTAAGTATGGGACATAATAATTATAAGGATTAAAAAAATGACAATAAGAGATAGTCATCTCTACTTAAGGTTGACTTAATTAAAAAAACTTCTAAGAAGATATTAACCAAAAATAATTTTGAGGAAAATAAAATTAAATAAAAAAATTTTAAGCTTGCTTTAGCTATTACTATAAGAGAAATAAACTTCAGAACTTCTCTTGTAACATAGATATCATTCTTGGCTCCAGTTGAATATGCTAATATTTAATATCTAATAACAATATAAGGCATAGCAAGCATGAAATTCATAACTTTCATTTTAACCATATAAAAGTTGTTAGAATCACTACTTTAATTAAGAAATCCATATGGCTTCATATTTCAGGTATTAAAGCATGCTGCTACCTTGAGAGGTGTCATCTTGGGTAAGTTTCCTCTTTTAAAATTATCACAGATGTTCTCTAATAAAGAAAAACACCCATGGAACACAACCAATGACTTAATATGAAATTCAATTTATAACAGGACATTCTATTAAGTTCCAGAGCACAGTCTTAATATTATTATTTAGTATGTGATTTAATTATTCAGCAACAATGATTTCTGATAACTCAAATATCATAGTTTATTGACTTATTTCTTCAAGAACATTTCAATACACAGTTTAGTCCTCTTGAAACAGTAACAGTAGTTTTACAAAGACAATGATTCCTTTTCTCCTCACAGTGTTTTGGGGAGAGGAAAGGTGGGGCCAGACAGAGATATGGAGTTAAGAGATACATGCTACTATATACAGGTAGATAAGCAGCAGGGCTATTCAACTACTGTGGGTGCACTGGTAGGTGGGGCCAGACCCTGGCCCAATTGGCTATAAGCCTGTGGTTTGTGCAGGAGCTGTGGCCAACTGGGGCAGAATTTGTTCCCCAGGTAATTGTCTGTACAGTCCAGGGAGGTGCACAGGAGTGCTGCAGACTTCTTGGTATCCAGGGATAGATTCACACACAGCTGTTTGTGCAGCTCAGGTAGGCATGGCTCTGGTGCCAGCCTGTTGGAGGGTGAGACTGAGTCCCTGCACACTTGTGTGCTCAGCTGTGGGAGGACATAGGGCTGGTTCTGGCCCCTATAGGATAGGAACGGGGGAGAATTCCAAATGGTGCTGATCAAGTCTCATGTTATTGCTATTAGTCAGTTCAGTTTAGTCACTCAGTCGTGTCTGACTCTTTGCAACCCCATGAATCACAGCACGCCAGGCCTCCCTGTCCATCACCAACTCCCGCAGTTCACTCAGACTCATGTCCATTGAGTCAGTGATGCTATCCAGCCATCTCATCCTCTGTCGTTCCCTTCTCCTCCTGCCCCTAATCCCTCCCAGCATCAGAGTCTTTTCCAATGAGTCAACTCTTCGCATGAGGTGGCCAAAGTACTGGAGCTTCAGCTTTAGCATCATTCCTTCCAAAGAAATCCCAGGGCTGATCTCCTTCAGGATGGACTGGTTTGATCTCATTGCAGTCCAAGCGACTCTCAAGAGTCTTCTCCAACACCATAGTAAAAGCATCAATTCTTCGGTGCTCAGCTTTCTTCACAGTTCAACTCTCACATCCATACATGAGCACTGGAAAAACCATAGCCTTGACTAGACGGACCTTTGTTCTCAAAGTAATGTCTCTGCTTTTGAATATGCTATCTAGGTTGGTCATAACTTTCCTTCCAAGGAGTAAGCGTCTTTTAATTTCATGGCTGCAGTCACCATCTGCAGTGATTTTGGAGCCCCCAGAAATAAAGTCTGACACTGTTTCCACTGTTTCCCCATCTATTTCCCATGAAGTGATAGGACCAGATGCCATAGGCTCCCCCAAATGGCTACTGCCCTCAAGCTTCATTACAGCATTATTTACAATAGCCTAGACATGGGCAACTGTAATGTCATCCATAGATGAATAAAGAAGATGTAGCATATGTATATAATGGAATACTACTGAGTCATAAAAAGGAATGAAATCTGATTTGTGACAGTGTTGATGGTCATAAAGTGTATTCTTGTTCAGTTACTCAGTCATGTCCAACTCTTTGGGCCTCAGGGACTGCAGCATACCAGGCTTCTGGGTCCTTCAAAATTTCCCGGAATTTGCTCAACCTCATGTCCATTGAGTTGATTATGCTAGGTGAAATAAGCCAGAGAAAGACAAATACTGTATTATTTCACTTATATCTTAAGACTTAAAAACAATCTTAAAAGTGAAACAATAAACAAACATAACAACACAGAAACAGTCATAAATATAGAGAACAAACAAGTGGTTGCCAGAAGGGAGGGAGGCAGGAGGAGGCGAGAAATAGGTGAGGGGGATTAACAGGTACAAACTTTCAGTTGAAAAATAAATGAGTCAAGAATATGAAATTCATGGTGTGGGAAATATAGTCAGTAACTGTGCAGCATCTTTGTGTAGTGACTTACAACTAAACTTACCCTGGTAATAATTCCCAAGCATATCAGAAATGTTAAATCACTATGTCCTGCAACAGGAACTAACATAGTGTTGTAGATCAATTATACATCAGAAATAAACAAGAACATCAACACACTCATAGGAAATTAGATTTGTGGCTACCAGCAGAGGGATAGGTGAAAGGTAATTAGATGGAGGCATTCAGAAGGTACAACCTTCCAGTTGTAAGTACTAGGGACATAATACTAGGGATGCAATGTACAACATGAAAAATATAATTAACAATGCTGTATGCTATATATGAAAGCTGTTAAGAGAGTAAATTCTGAGTTCTCAGCACAAGGAAAATTTATTTTTTCTATTATTTAATTCTTTATCTGTGTGAGATGATGGATGCCCACTAAAGTTATTGTGGTAATCATTTTATATTGTATTTAAGTCAAATAATTATGCTGGACACCCTAAACTAATACAGTGTTAAATGCCAACCATATCTCAAAAAAGCTGGAAGAAAAAAGGGAAAAAATATAAGGTGATGACAAAGACATCATTGAACTGAAAAAATACCACATATATTTATAAAAGTTATCATTTTTAAAAAGTATTAAAGCATATTGTTACATCTTGATTTATCTCAATTTTTTTTCATGTATCATCAGTTGTGTAGATAATGTTTCTTAATGCTATTCAAGAACTTTACTACATTCAAAATGATAAGTATATCATTTTATTTTTAATTAAACAATTTAATTTAATATCTGAATGTAGTATCACTGTATTTAATCAATAAATTTCTATATCCTTTTAAAGGCACCTATACATTTTCAAAGTATTTGAAGACTAGAACATGACGAGCACAATTATGTACTAATTGTTTTTTCAATAAATATTTGTGAATTGGTTATAAGCTTATGTCTTATAATTTAAGCAAATAAAATGGAATGCAATATAAATTATATAATATTTTTAAAAGTTCAGTTTGTCTCGAGATGAAAGAAAACTGGAATTTAAACAATAAATATAACTTTCATAACATATGTAAAGGAAAAAGTTCAACACATATTATCAGAGTAAAATGATACAAATTTTAAATTGGGACAGCAGGAGTGAAACATGATTAGCTTAAGATGTTTCATCATTTTACAAAGATAAAAACTGAAATACCTTTGGAATGAAATACCAAGAAAGGCATTACTTGTGACTTATACCATTCATTTGGTCTTACTCTTGTTTTCTGGATATGAGCACAGGAATCAGAACATGAATTTCAACAAATGTAAAAACAATATCAAACTGTCAAATAATGCTTGGAGAAAACTGTTTTGGCAACAGATCTTATGGGAAAATTGTGAGCTTTTCAATAAATAAAATCGATCAAAACAAATAATATCCTGACAACTTTTAAATGGTTAGCAATCTCTTTAGCTCCATAAGGGAACTAGAGCTCTACAAGGTTCACAATAACTGAACTTTTCTGTTCAGTATCAGATGTAAAGTATTAGGAGCTAATCTGGAAAGGAAGACTAAATTCACAAATCCAGAAACAGGTACATAATGATGATGGGTTCTAGTCATCATAGCAGGGAACACAGAAAGGAAAATAATAATAATAATAAACCTTAAGAGCTTGTGATATTTAGGTTTGAAAAGACTCCGGGCAGTTGGAACAACCATCTTCTAATATTTGAATGGCTGCCAGTGTCTTTGTGAAGTTTTGTTTCTCAAATAACAACTTCAAATTTTGGGTGAAAGTATTAGATGTCAGATCACAATATATATGTGTGTGGTAGATTTCATTTTTGTGCCAAGTCTCCATCCTGCAGTATATCCACACCCTTTATCATGTGACTTGACCATTTCTGTCACCAGAGGCAGAGTATGTCCTTGTCTTATTGATTTTTATCTTGTTTGGCCAATGGAATTTGGCCAACTACGAAGTTTAGCTGGGCTTTCCTGGGGTCTCAGCAGTAAAGAATCCACCTGCAATGCAGGAAATATGGGTTCAATCCCTGGGTTGGAAAGATCCCTTGGAGGAGGAACTGGAAACCCACACCAGTATTTTTGCCTGGGAAATCCCATGGACAGAGGAGCCTTGCGGGCTACATTGCCTGGGGTTGCAAAGAGTCAGAAACGACTTAGTGACTGAACAACACCACCACCAAAAACTCTTACATTTTTTTGTCTGTGTCTAAACATTCCCATCACATTCCTCCTCTACACTGCCAATATTTTACATTCTAACTAGTATAATGAGCTATCTAGGCATTATCATTTTAAACAATATGCAATCAATTTTTATTAATAAATTGCATCCTCAGGGACAGGATCAAGATGGCAGAAGAGTAGGATATGAAGCTCACCTTTTCTCACAAAAACATTAAAAATAGATCTACAAGTGGAACAATTCACACAGAACATCTACAGAATGACAGAAAAAGACGTCTAACTTCTAGAAGGGCAAGGAAATCTACATGTAATGAGGTAGGAAAAAAGGAAAAAGAAAGAAATTGGGATGAATGCTGCACCCTGGGGAGGGAGCTATGGAGGAGGAAAGGTCCCTACACCTTGGAAAACCCCTTCACTATCTGGGACATCAGCCTAGATAGAGGGGGAGCTTCAGAACCTAACAGGAGAGTGCAGCAAGGGCAGAAGATCTAAAGGGACATTTCTCCAAAAACATACAGATGGCTGAAAAGCACATGAAAAGGTGTTTAACATCATTAGTTATCAGAGAAATGTAAATCAAAACTACAATGAGGTATCACCTCACACCAGTCAGAATGTACATTATCAAAAAAAAAAAAAAATTACAAGCAATAAATCCTGGAGATGATATTGGAGAAAGGGGAAGCCTCCTGCACTGTTGGTGAGAATGTAAATTGATGCAGCCACTATGGGGAACAGTATGAAGGTTTCTTAAAAAAGTAAAAATAGAACTACCATATGATGCAGCAATTCTACTCCTAGGCATATATCTGGAGAAAATCATGATTCAAAAACATACATGCACCTGCAATGTTTATTGCAGCATTGTTTACAGTAGCCAAGACATAAATGTCCATCCTCAGAGGAATGGATAAAGAACATGTGGGACATATATACAATGGACTATTACTCAGCCATTAAAAAGAATAAAATAATGCCATTTGCAGCAACTTGGATGGACCTAGAGATTATCATACTAAATAAAGTCAGAAAAAGACAAATATCATACAATGTCACTCACATATGGAATCTAATCAAAGAATATAAATGGACTTATTTAGAAAACAGACTCACAAATTTTAAAAACAAACATATAGTTACCAAGGGGAAAAAGTGAAGGGGAAGGATAAATTAGGAGCTTGGGATTAACATACTCATGTTCAGTTCAGTTCAGTTCAGTTTAGTCGCTCAGTCGTGTCCGACCATTTGCGACACCATGAACTGCAGCAGACCAGGCCTCCCTGTCCATCACCAACTCCCGGAGTTCACCCAAACTCTTATCCATCGAGTCAGTGATGTAATCCAGCCATCTCATTCTCTGTTGTCCCCTTCTCCTCCTGCCCCCAAACCCTCCCAGCATCAGAATCTTTTCCAATGAGTCAACTCTTCGCATGAGGTGACCAAAGTATTGGAGTTTCAGCTTCAGCATCAGTCCTTCCAAAGAACACCCAGGACTGATCTCCTTTAGTATGGACTGGTTGGATCTCCTTGCAGTCCAAGGGACTCTCAAGAGTCTTCTCCAACACCACAGTTCAAAAGCATCAATTCTTAAGTGCTCAGCTTCCTTCATAGTCCAACTCTCACATCCATACATGACCCCTGGAAAAACCATAGCCTTGACTAGATGGACCTTTGTTGGCAAAGTAATGTCTCTGCTTTTGAATATGCTATCTAAGTTGGTCATAACTTTCCTACCAAGGACTAAGCGTCTTTTAATTTCATGGCTGCAATCATCATCTGCAGTGATTTTGGAGCCCCAAAAAATAAAGTCTGACAGTTTCCACTGTTTCCCCATCTATTTCCCATGAAAGTGCTGGGACCAGATGTCATGATCTTCGTTTTCTGAATGTTGAGCTTTAAGCCAACTTTTTCACTCTCCTCTTTCACTTTCATCAAGAGGCTTTTGAGTTCCTCTTCACTTTCTACCATAAGGGTGGTGTCATCCGCATATCTGAGGCTATTGATATTTTTCCCAGCAATCTTGATTCCAGCTTGTGCTTCTTCCAGCCCAGCGTTTCTCATGATGTACACTACATATAAGTTAAATAAGCAGGGTGACAATATACAGCCTAGATGTACTCCTTTTCCTGTTTGGAACCAGTCTGTTGTTCCATGTCCAGTTCTAACTGTTGCTTCCTGACCTGCATATAGATTTCTCAAGAGGCAGATCAGGTGGTCTGGTATTCCCATCTCTTTCAGAATTTTCCACAGCTTATTGTGATCCACACAGTAAAAGACTTTGGCATAGTCAATAAGCAGAAATAGATGTTTTTCTGGAACTCTCTTGCTTTTTCGATGATCCAGGGGATGTTGGCCATTTGATCTCTGGTTCCTCTTCCTTTTCTAAAACCAGCTTGAACATTTGGAAGTTCACAGTTCACATATTGCCGAAGCCTGGCAGGCATGTTACTATATATAAAATAGGTAACCAACAAGGACCTACTGTATAGCACAGGGAACTCTACTCAGTATTCTGTAATAATCTACATGAGAAAAGAATTTGAAAAATGATGAATATGTATAACAATCACTTTGCTGTATAGCCAAAACTAACACAACTATATCTAATAAAATTCTTAAAAGATTTGAATCAATATGAAATAAATAAATAAACTGCATCCTCACCATGCTTAGAAGGCATTTGACAGGACACATCCAGACTCATTTCTTTATCTTTACACTATCTTTGATTTTTTTTCACAACAAAGTAATTGACCCTTATTCCATTGTTAACTCCCACTTCAAATATGTTTCCCATGACAATTAGATGGCTGTCAATCAGCTATATTCAAGGACCATATTAAAATATGTTTATGTATAACTGATTCATTTTGTTGTACTCCTGAAACAAACACAACATTGTAAATCAATGCAATTGAGTAAAAATTTTAAAAATTAAACATGGCACAAACAAACTTATCGATGAAAGAGAAACAGATTCACAGATACAGAAAACAGAAGTGTGACTTCCAAGAAGGAGAGGGGGCAATGGAGGGATCGATTGAGAGTGTGGGATTAGCAGACACAATCTATTATATATAGAATGGATGAAAAGCAAGGGCCTACCATATAGTATAGGCAACTGTATTCAATATCCTGTGATAAACTTTAGCATGAAAGAATATGAAAACATTGGGACATAGTGGAATCAGAGGAGCCTGGCATAGTGCAGTCCATGGAGTCACAAAGAGCCAGACACGACTTAGTGACTGAACAACAACAAAGAAGGAAGACAAAGTCACCACACAGAACTTTGTTTCTTCATCACAAAGAAAGGTATTAAACAGACTGTAGTTTTTTTTTTTTTCTCAAAACCAAGATTCCATTTGGAACTAGCCCACCTGAAATCCAGGATGCAGACAGGCATATTTTCAGTTCTTCCTTAACTCACCCACTCTATCATCACTTTCAGTCTCACCACAGACCATTATATTGCCCACTGAAGCATTTGTTCTCAGATGTGTCTTCTTCCTCCCAATTCCCTGGAAATCCCCATTTGTGAGGTTTCTTTTTTGATTCTCCAGCTTTTTTATAGTAGTTTTGGTTTTATACTTTTTCTTGGGGATGATCTTGATCACTGCCTCCTGTACAATGTCACAAAACTCTGTCCATAGTTCTTCAGGCACTCTATCAGATCTAAATCCTTGAATCTATTTGTCACTTCCACTGTATAATCATAGGGATTTGATTTAGGTCATACCTGAATAGTCTAGTGGTTTTCCTCATTTTCTTCAGTTTAAATCTGAATTTGGCAATAAGGAGTTCATGATCTGAGCCACCGTTCATCTCCCAGTCTTGTTTTTGCTGAATATATAGAGCTATTAGGCTTAATTATGGGGGCATTAGGAGGAGAGATCATATTAAATCCTCAGAGACTGAACTGTACTTGAGGACACTGGATATTTGATCTAAATGATCAAAAGTGAAAGTTGTATTTGAAAAGAATTCTCTGCTCAAACTCAAGCTCAAGAATTCTATACTGAGCGAATTTAATTTAGATGACCATTATATCTACTACTGTGGGCAAGAGTTCCTTAGAAGAAACTATGAGTAGCCCTCATAGTCAACAAAAGAGTCAAAAATGCAGTTCTTGGGTGCAATCTCAAAAATGACAGAATGAACAGAAGTCATTCCCAAGGCAAACCATTCAATATCACAGTAATCCAAGTCTATGCCCAAACCAGTAATGCTGAAGAAGCTGAAGTTGAATATCTCTATGAAAACCTACAAGACTTTCTAGAACTAATACCCCGAAAGATGTCCTTTTCATCATAGAGGACTGGCATGCAAAAGTAGGAAGTCAAGAAACACCTGGAGTAACAGGCAAATTTGGCCTTGGAGTACAAAATGAAGCAGTGCAAAGGCTAACAGAGTTTTGCCAGGAGAATGTACTGGTCACAGCAAAGACCCTCTTCCAACAACACAAGGGAAGACTCTACACATGGACATAACCAGATGGTCAATACCAAAAACAGATTGATTATATTCTTTGCAGCCAAAGATGGAGAAGCTCTATATAGCCGGCAAAAACAAGACCAGGAGATGACTGTAGCTCAGATGATGAACTTCTTATTGCCAACTTTAACCTTAAATTGAAGAAACTAGGAAAAACCTCTAGACCATTCAAGTATGACCTGAATAAAATCCTTTATGATTCTACAGTGGAAATGAGAAATAGATTCAAGGGATTAGATATGATAGACAAAGTGCCTGAAGATCTATGGAGGGAGTTTTGGGACATTGTACAGGAGGCAGTGATCAAGACCATCCCAAGAAAAAGAAATGCAAGAATGCAAAATGGTTGTCTGAAGAGGTCTTACAAAAAACTGAGAAAAGAAGAGAAGCTAAAGGCAAAGGAAAAAAGGAAGGATATACCCATTTGAATGCAGAGCTCCAAAGAATAGCAAGGAGAAATAAGAAAACCTTCCTCAGAGATCAATGCAAAGCAGTAGAGGAAAACAATAGAATGGGAAAGACTAGAGATGTCTTCAAGAAAATTAGATATACCAAAGGAAAATTTAAGGCAAAGATGGGAACAATATAGGACAAAAATGGTATGGACCTAACAGTAGCAGAAGATAAAAAGAAGAGGTGGCAAGAACGCACAGAAGAACTATACAAAAAAGATCTTTATGACCCAGATAACCATGATATGGTGTGAACATTCATCTACACCCAGACATCCTGGAATGCACAGTCAAGTGGGCCTTAGGAAGCATCACTAAGAACAAAGCTAGTGGAGGTGATGGAATTCCAGCTGAGCTATTTCAGATCCTAAAAGATGATGCTGTGAAAGTGCTACACTCAGTATGCCAGCAAATCTGAAAAACTCAGCAGTGACCACAGGACTGGAAAAGCTCAGTTTTCATTCCAATCCCAAAGAAAGACAATGCCAAAAAATGTTCAAACTACCACACAATTGCACTCATCTCACATGCTAGCAAAGTAATGTTCAAAATTCTCCAAGACAGGCTTCAGTAGTACATGAACCATGAACTTACAGTTGTTCAAACTGGATTTAGAAAAGGCAGAGGAACTAGAGATAAAATTACCATCATTGAAAGAGCAAGAAAGTTCCAGAAAAAGCATCTACTTCTGCTTTATTGACTATACCAAATCCTTTGACTGTTTGGATCACAATGAACTGTGGGAAATTCTTCAAGAGATGGGAATACCAGACTACCATATCTGCCTCCTGATAAATCTGTATGCAGGTCAAGAAGCAACAGTTAGAACTGGACATGGAATGACATACTGGTTCCAAATTAGGAAAGGAGTGTGTCGAGGCTGTATATTGTTACCCTGCTTATTTAACTTATATGCAGAGTACATCATGCAAATGCTGGGCTGGATGAAGCACAAGTTGGAATCAAGACTGCTGGAAGAAATATCAATAACCTCAGATATGTGGATGACACTACCCTTATGGCAGAAAGCGAAGAACTAAAGAGCTTCTTGATGAAAGTGAAAGAGGAGAATGAAAAAGTTGATTTAAAACTCAACATACACAAACTAAGATCATGGCATCTGGTTCCATCACTTCATGGCAAATAGATGGGGAAAAAATGGAAACAGTGAGAGACTATTTTATTGGGTTTCAAAATCACTGCAAATGGTGTGTGCAGCCATGAAATTAAAAGACACTTGCTCCTTGGAAGAAAAGCTATGACCAACCTAGACAAATCATTTAAAAGAAGAGACATTACTTTGCCAACAAAGGTCTGTCTAGTCAAAGCTATGGTTTTTCTAGTAGTCATCTATGGATGTGAGAGTTGGACTGTAAAGAAATCTGAGTGCCAAAGAATTGATGCTTTTGAACTGTGGTGTTGGAGAAGACTCTTGAGAGTCCCTTGGACTGCAAGGAGGTCCAACTAGTCCATCCTAAATGAAATCAGTCCTGAATATTCATGAAAGGACTGATGCTGAAGCTGAAACTCCAATACTTCGGCCACCTGATGCAAAGAACTGACTCATGGGAAAAGACCCTGATCCTGGGAAAGATTGAAGGCAGCAAGAGAAGGGGATGACAGAGGATAAGCTGTTTGGATGACATCACCGACTTGATGGACATGAATTTGTGCAAGCTCCAGGAACTGATAATGGACAGGGAAGCCTGGCATGCTGCAGTCCATTGGATTGCAAAAATTCAGACATACTGAGCAGCTGAATTGACTGACTGATGCTCAAGCTCATCAGATTTAAAAGCAGTATTGAAATCAAATGTTTAATAATTCAAGCCCTAAAATTATATGAAAAACTATTTCTCCCATGAAAAGAAGGGATGAGCATGAGTTTTGTTTCATGAGGGCACAGTTTTGTTTTGTTTTCCTTTTTTTGATTTTTGTTAATTGAGGTACAATGCTATGTTACAGGTGTAGAACATGGTGATTCAGCATTTTTAAATGTTTACTTCATTCACAAGTACTATAAAGTATTGGCTATATTTCCTGTGTTGTACAATGTACTCTTGCAGTTTATTTTTACATAGTATTTTTTACCTCTTAATTCCCTATCTTGCCCAGCTCCCTTCCCTCTCCTGACTGATAACCACTATATCTGTGAATCTGCCTCTTTCTTTGCTATATTCACGAGTTTGTTGAAGTTTTAAAACTTAAGATATAAATTATATCATACAGTATTTGTCTTTCTGTCTCTGGCTTATTTCACTCAACATCTTCCAAAGCCATTCATGTTGCTTCAAAGCAAAATAAAATAAAATGTTGCCATTTGAAGGCAGTTATGAAAGTCAAAGGGAGATGAGAATGTTTGGGTAGAGGGTGGTGACCTGGGAGATTGAAGATATTCCAGCTCAGGCTGGATGACCACCTGATGTTAATCTTGTGAAAAGATTTCTGCTTTCAGAGCAAGTTGGCTTGGATGAACTTAAGATTTACACCATCTGTCTGCATGCAAACAACTATATTTAAATATATTCTATTAGAAAAGTATATACGCCTTTGGAAAATTTCAAAGATAAACATGTGTTTAGGGGTGCTTAGATACATGTCTTACTGGCCTGTTAAAATCCAAGTTATATTTGCCAATGAGACCTCCTACTGGCCTTTCATTGTAATTTATAGAATCACACAACAAATATTCATGGAGGACATGAAGACAGCCAGCATGAATGAAGTGCTGATTGTGTAGACTGGTGACCAAAAAAACATGAGGTCCTGACCCAAGACAGCAAATTCAACAGGAAGGATAGAGTCATGCCCCAAAGTGTGACTGGTAACAAACAAATAATCGGTCACTTAATTAGACTAGTGAAAAGTGTATGAGCACCAAAGACCCAGAACCTAAGAATGTGAAGCCTTTAAAATCTTTGAAAATTATATAAAAGTTGTAGTTAACATGGACTCTGCAATCTGAAGGCTATATCTTGAAATAAGGCTAAAGCAAGTAGGGGTCCAGGCTTGTTGCAAACAACCAATGCCACTAGACTCACCAAAAGCCTGGAACAAAAAGGGATCAACAACAAAGTTTTTGCTTTTGGTATTGAAGGTTTGTATTCCTTCTTGTGTGCTGGGGGTCAGTGGCTTTGTTGTAGGCAGGGAGAAGTGGAGCCCTGGCCAGATGGACTATGACATCTAAAAGTTTCTTATTAAAGGGCTTTCCTGGTGGCTCAGATGGTAAAGAATCTCCTTGCAATGCAGGAGACCTGGGCTCGATCCCTGTGTTTGGAAGATGCCCTGGAGAAGGGAACAGCTACCCTCTCCAGTTATTCTGGCCTGGAGAATTCCATGGCCTGGCAGCCACCGTCCATGTGGCTTTCTTGTAGGCAGGAAAAAGTAGAGCCCTGTACAGATAGACTATGATTTCTGAAAGTTTCTTATTCAAACATACTCTCAAATATATATTCTTTTTCCACTCTGTATTTTGTATTATTTTTCCTCTATCTTTTGCAGCCAAAGTAAACTATGGTAAAAGTCCATATAATCATTCTCAAACTGATAAGAATACAGAAACCTATCTCTTTTTTATAGTATTTGTAAGCATTTGCAGTCACTGAGGAGGACATAAAGAAAAAGCATTACTATTTATATATGACATTTTATTATTGAGGTGTTAAGAGTTCTGCTTCCTTTCCATCAACACTCTCCTTTATTGTTTCATTCTGTCAATTTGTTCTTGGTTTTCTGCAGCTAAAATTTAGCTCATATAGCCATAGAGTACCTCGTGTATTATTTTCCATTAGCCTATTATCTGTATACATGATTACTTTAAATGCAAAGACCTGGGCCAGGGAGACAGGTGTCCTCTCCCTATCTAGCAATTTGAACTTTAAAGTAAGTCTTTGACTTATACACATGATCATGCACAAAAGGACCCTCACCTTCCATGATTCCCCAAAGGAAAGAAATTGAACTTGAACATCACCTTTATAAGGTACACACATGTATCTAACAAATCATGTGAAATTACTTAACTGTGTGAAACAGAAGGTGCAGGTCAATCTTAAAAAAGATTTTTACAAACTCATCTTGTATCTAAATCAATTCTCAGGACTTAACCTTCCTGTTTCCTGCAAGATAAATGCTGACACACATACACTCGATAAGAACCACATCCTAAAAATGAAGGCAAATTAAACACAAAAGAAAACACACAGGCAGACCTTTCTCTAAAAGCAAATTTTCCATATAATCTTTTTTTCTGGTATATTTCCTCCTGATTTTTCTGAGAACATTTATAACATCTTTCTCAGACTTACTAATGACCTGTTAATGAACTGACACAGACTGTACTTATGTAAATTATGGAGTTGTTGAACCTAGTGTTAAAGTTTGGTACATTTCAAGGATATAAAATCAATCATCCCAATATTAATAACTGTCACTAGACTGCCCTTCACATCTGTGCTTCTTCTTGGTCCCTCTATCTTGACAAGTGTCATAGGTGACTTTGGAAGCCCATAGCAGATTAAACTATTTTCTCTATGAACTGGTTTCTAAACTCAGTTTTCTCTAAGGCAGTTATTTTTGGCTAAAAATGCCCAAGTGTGCAGATCATTGTGGTCACTGAAAACCGAGGTTAGAAGTAAGGAGAAAGAGGAGTTATTCCTGAATAGGCTATAGTTTCTGTAAATGAAGATGGTAGCATCATTTGAGTGACAGCTTTGAAATATGGCCAAAGGCTTTGCAGAACTTGTAAAAACCAGACTTGGCCATCTTGATCTTTCAGTTTCGCATAGATTCTTTGAATTTGCTCTTTCTCTCCTCTCTCTTTCTCTCTCAGTCTCTCTCATTGCCCTTTCAGAATTGCATGTGGAAAATTGTACTAATTCATTTTTAACTGGTCAAAGAAGGGCTGATAAATTGAGATTAGAAGGCAGTCAAATCTACAGAGAAATTGTAAAAGGAAGTCCATTGTATACTTTCTGATTTTTCACCAGTCAGCAATGGAGCTCCTTTCTGTACATCTTCCATATCTCACCTATTTTCATCTATCCATCTTGCTTCTCTTCACTCCCCCATCTTTAGAACCGCACTTTACTCTTGCTCCTAAAGTTTATATTCACTAGTCATCTCTATACATCCTTTATCTTTTTTATAATGTGAACTAAAAAAAAAAAAAATGGGAATTTTATATGAAACTTACCAAACTGAGTACAGCCAATTTTCCCATGAAAGTAAAGAAAGATGTTGGTGCCAGAATAGCACATGTTTTCCATCCCAGGACCATGCCAGGAGAAATGTGGTGTGACATTCATTACCACTTCCCCAAAGCCAGCAGAAGTTCACCACCCTGGCCTTCCTGGGTCTTGCTATCATGACTTTCTCCTGGTATACAATCACATTGACAAATGGAAGCAGCAAATGGTGAGGAAAAGCTAGGGTGTATGTGAAAGAGGGCAGTGAAAGTATGGTTGATGGTGGTATGCTGAGGAAGGCAGACAAAGGTGAGGTTGCTTAATTATTAAAGTGCTGATTCCAGTACCATATCACTGTTTCAAATCCTTGTTCTGCCATTTACAGCTCCATGACCTTGGGAAAATCACTTATAACTTATGTCTCAGTGAATAAGATCAATGGGGCCTAATCTGTGAAATAAGATCAATAGGGCCAATTTTATTCTTGTGTTATAAAGATCAGATGACAAAAAGTGCTTAAAACTTTAGCACATAGTAAGGTCTATGTCAATGTTTATTATTTTAGCATATGAAACTATAAAACATACAAATATATTCAAAAGTTTTTGTTTTATCATTTTAATTGAGCTCAATAAAATAGCTATGTTCTTAATAAAGTCCCTAAGTATTAAAAGAATATTAAACAATGGTTACTACCCTTTGTTTAATATAGTAGAACAGACAGAACTATTTTAGAAACCATTTTAGAAATAGTTTCTCAAAGGAGAAGCTTAAACAAAATACTTTTTTTGTTGTTGTTGTTCAGGAGATATGCTGATTTCCTTTGGGGAAAAATAACTTATAAAGCATAGCTCATTTCCTATGTTGGACAAATAAGCAGTGCTACATATAAAGATACAAATGAGAGAGAAAACTCCATTACTGCCAAAGTGAAGATGCACTGATAAAATGTGCTTATATTTTTATAGGACATACTGAGGTAGTTATAAGGAATAGCGATCCTTAGTAAAGTAAAAGTACATTGTGAACTTCATTTTTGCAGACTTCAAAAACTTATTTGCAATCAATTAAAATTTTATTTCACCAGCTGTGAGCTAGGTATTATATAGAGTACTAGGGATACAAAGATAAATAATATACATATTCTGTATTTAAGGAATTGTTAAGCTGGTAGGGAGGAAAAGTATAAAATATTATGATACAATGTAATAATTGTGAAAACAGATTTATACTAAGCACTGATGTGACTCAAAGGGAAGAGTAAGCAATTTTTCCATGGAAGCTGGCAAACTCTGATGACAGATAAACTGGGCTGAATAGTGTCCCCACCTCAGTTCATGTCTATCGAAAAGGAACCTATTGAATGTGACCTTATTTGACAATAGGCTGTCTGCAGATGCAATAAAGATGTAGATTAAGGTTATACTAAATTAGAGTAGTTATAGTAAGGTTATAGAGGGGTTTAGTAAGGTTATACTAAATTATACTAAACCTACCCACTGGTATCCTTATAATGAGATACACAGAGACACAAAGGCAAAGATACACATGAAGAGATAGGGTCTTGGGAAGACAGAGGCAGATTGGAATTATGTTATCGACCAGGGTTCTTGGCCTTCCACAAGCAATAAAAGTTCACTGGAAATCAGTCAAGAAATTCAGGCAAGACTTTATTGGGGCCCATGGTGCAGCAGGGGAAAGTGAGAACACACAACATATTCTCTTTCTTGTTAGCTCCCCAAAGGGGAGGCAAGCTTGTTCTCTATATGGGGTGAGGGTAGGGGTAGGTCTAGGGGTTTGACTGGAGGGGAGGCTTAGGTGTTTTGCCCACCTCTTAGGTGATGTTGTGTGCAGGGAGTATGCACAGTACCCTACTTTTGTTCCAGGCTCTTCAAAAATAGCAGTTGGATTTTTTAGTCTATTTGTATATTTGGGGGTCCAGAATTTGCCCCAAGTGTGCATGTGAGTTAGGGCTTCTCTGGTGGCCCAGATAGTAAAGAATCTCCCTGCAATATGGTCAATCTGGGTTCAATTCCTGGGTTGGGAAGATCCCCTGGAGAAGGGAATGGCAACCCACTGCAGTGTTCTTGCCTGGAGAGTTACATAGACAGAAGAGCCTGGTGGTCTACATTCCATGGAATCAAAAAGAATTGGATACAACTGAGCATGCATGCAAGAATACTGAAGTGGTTTGCCATTCCCTTCTCCAGTGGACCACATTCTGTCAGACCTCTCCACCATGACCCGCCCATCTTGGGTGGCCCCTCAGGCATGGCTTAGTTTCATTGAGTTAGACAAGGCTGTGGCCTAGTGTGATTAGATTGACTAGTTTTCTGTGATTATGGTTTCAGTGTGTCTGCCCTCTGAGGCCCTCTTGCAAAACCTACCGTCTTACTTGGGTTTCTCTTACCCTGGACGTGGGGTATCTGTTCATGGCTGCTCCAGCAAAGCGCAGTCACTGCTCCTTACCTTGGACGAGGGGTATTGCCGCACTGCCACCCCTCCTGACTTTGAATGTGGAGTAGATCCTCTAGGCCCTCCTGTGCCCACACAGCCACCACTCCTTGAATGTTGGGTTTCTCTTCACTCATCTCACATGCTAGTAAAGTAATGATCAAACTTCTCCAAGGCAGCCTTCAGCAATACGTGAACTGTGAACTTGCAGATGTTCAAGATGGTTTTAGAAAAGGCAGAGGAACCAGAGATCAAATTACCAACATCCACTGGATCATGGAAAAAGCAAGAGAGTTCCAGAAAAACATCTATTTCTGCTTTATTGACTATGCCAAAGTCTGACTGTGTGGATCACAATAAACTGGGGAAAATTCTGAAAGAGATGGGAATACCAGACCACCTGACCTACCTCTTGAGAAATTTATACGCAGGTCAGTAAGCAACAGTTAGAACTGGACATGGAACAATAGACTGGTTCCAAATAGGAAAAGGAGTACATCAAGGCTGTATATTGTCACCCTGCTTATTTAACTACTATGCAGAGTACATCATGAGAAATTCTGGGCTGGAAGAAGCACAAGCTGGAATCAAGATTGCCGGGAGAAATATCAAGAACCTCAGATATGCGGATGACACCACCCTTATGGCAGAAGTGAAGAGGAACTAAGAAGCCTCTTGATGAAAGTGAAAGAGGAGAGTGAAAAAGTTGGGTTAAAGCTCAATATTCAGAAAATGAAGATCATGGCATCTGGTCCCATCACTTCATGGGAAATAGATGGGGAAACAGTGGAAACAGTGTCAGACTTTATATTTGGGGGCTCCAAAATCACTACAGATGGTGACTGCAGCCATGCAATTAAAAGACGCTTACTCCTTGGAAGGAAAGTTATGACCAACCTAGATAGCATATTCAAAAGCAGAGACATTACTTTGCCAACAAATGTCCGTCTAGTCAAGACTATGGTTTTTCCTGTGGTTATGTATGGATGTGAGAGTTTGACTGTGAAGAAAGCTGAGTGCCAGAGAATTGATGCTTTTGAACTGTGGTGTTGGAGAAGACTCTTGAGAGTCGCTTGGACTGCAATGAGATCCAACCAGTCCATTCTGAAGGAGATCAACCCTGGGATTTCTTTGGAAGGAATGATGCTAAAGCTGAAACTCCAGTACTTTGACCACCTCATGAGAAGAGTTGACTCATTGGAAAAGACTCTGATGCTGGGAGGGTTTGGGGGCAGGAGAAGAAGGGGATGACAGAGGATGAGATGGCTGGATGGCATCACTGACTCGATGGACGTGAGTCTCAGTGAACTCCGGGAGTTGGTGATGGACAGGGAGGCCTGGCATGCTGAAATTCATGGGGTGGCAAAGAGTGGGACATATCTGAGCGACTAAACTGAACTGAACTGAGCATGCATAAGTTATTTTTAGCCCCATATTGTTTCTTTGTATTTTGTTGCTCCAAGAGTAGTGTGTCTATGTGCAAACATTGCAGCAGAGTCCCAAGTCCTATCCTGTCTCAGTTATAGCAAGCCAAGGAATTTGAGAAGTGCCCAGAAACTGGAGAAAACAAGGAAGACTCTCACCTAGAACCTATGGAGGGAATGTCCTTGCTGATACCTTGATTTTAGACTTCTAACCTCGAGAACTGTGAGATAAATACGTTTTTGGCTTTTTAATTTATCCAGAAATCGCAGCCACAGAGCAGCCTGGTAGGCTACATTCCAGTTGCAAAGAGCCAGACACGTCTGAGTGACTGCACACCCACATGAGGCTAGTTCAGGTGAATTTGTCGCCTGCTGAGTTCATTTCACACTTTTGTATTCAATAAAATCTGACTAAAATTATTCAGAAGAGGAAAAATAAATAACCAGCAAAACAAGCCTCAAAAACCTTCCTCATATATTCCTCCTCAAAGCTTCTGGTGTTACCCTAACTTATTTGTAAAACTTTATGGAATTTGGCAGAAATGGTATGGACCTAACAGAAGCAGAAGATATTAAGAAGAGGTGGCAAGAATACACAGAAGAACTGTACAAAAAAGATCTTCACGACCCAGATAATCACGATGGTGTGATCACTGACCTAGAGCCAGACATCCTGGAATGTGAAATCAAGTGGGCCTTAGAAAGCATCACTATGAACAAAGCTAGTGGAGGTGATAGAATTCCAGTTGAGCTATTCCAAATCCTGAAAGATGATGCTGTGAAAGTGCTGCACTCAATATGCCAGGAAATTTGGAAAACTCAGCAGTGGCCACAGGACTGGAAAAGGTCCGTTTTCATTCCAATCCCAAAGAAAGGCAATGCCAAAGAATGCTCAAACTACCGCACAATTGCACTCATCTCACACGCTAGTAAAATAATGCTTAAAATTCTCCAAGCAAGCTTCAGCAATACGTGAACTGTGAACTTCCTGATGTTCAAGCTGGTTTTAGAAAAGGCAGAGGAACCAGAGATCAAATTGCCAACATCCGCTGTATCATCACAAAAGCAATAGAGTTCCAGAAAAACTTCTATTTCTGCTTTATTGACTATGCCAAAGCCTTTGACTGTGTGGATCACAAGAAACTGTGGGAAATTCTTCAAGAGATGGGAATACCAGACCACCTGATCTTCCTCTTGAGAAATTTGTATGCAGGCCAGGAAGCAACAGTTAGAGGTGGACATGGAACAACAGACTGGTTCCAAATAGGAAAAGGAGTACGTCAAGGCTGTATATTGTCACCCTGTTTATTTAACTACTATGCAGAGTACATCATGAGAAATGCTGGACTGGAAGAAACACAAGCTGGAATCAAGATTGCTGGGAGAAATATCAATAACCTCAGATATGCAGATGACACCACCCTTATGGCAGAAAGTGAAGAGGAACTAAAAAGCCTCTTGATGAAAGTGAAAGTTGGCTTAAAGCTCAACATTCAGAAAATGAAGATCATGGCATCTGGTCCCATCATTTCATCGGAAATAGATGGGGAAACAGTGTCAGACTTTATTTTTTTGGGCTCCAAAATCACTGCAGATGATGACTGCAGCCATGAAATTAAAAGACGCTTACTCCTTGGAAGGAAAGTTATGACCAACCTAGATAGCATATTCAAAAGCAGAGACATTACTTTGCCAACAAAGGTCTGTCTAGTCAAGGCTATGGTTTTTCCAGTGCTCACGTATGGATGTGAGAGTTGGACTGTGAAGAAGGCTGAGCGCTGAAGAATTGATGCTTTTGAACTGTGGTATTGGAGAAAACTCTTGAGAGTCCCTTGGACTGCAAGGAGATCCAACCAATATATTCTGAAGGAGATTAGCCCTGGGATTTCTTTGGAAGGACTGATGCTAAAGCTGAAACTCCAGTACTTTGGCCACCTTATATGAAGAGTTGACTCATTGGAAAAGACTCTGTTGCTGGGAGGGATTGGGGGCAAGAGGAGAAGGGGACGACAGAGGATGAGATGGGTGGCTGGCATCATGGACACGATGGACGTGAGTTTTGGTGAACCCTGGGAGTTGGTGATGGACAGGGAGGCCTGACGTGCTGCAATTCATGGGGTCACAGGGAGTGGAACACGACTGAGCAACTGATCTGATCTGATCTGATGGAATTTGGCAATCTTATACTTTCTTCTGATGAATAAAGATATAGGATATTTAGAAGTAAAGGAAATAATATAATTATTTTTTTCTTGTCAGATGAAATATGAAGAGTTTCTACTGAGAAAGAAACTGAAGACAGCTAGTAATTATCCTCTTATTGTCAAGTTCTAATAATTGACCTACTAACATTCTAAAAATTAAGACAAACCAAATTAGAAGGTATCTTTTCAGAAAGTTCCACAGGTTTGTTTTTTGTTAGTTTGTTTTTTACTATTATTAATATACTTGTCATCAGTACATTTTCCCTTTTTGACTTTTTGTGTGATGATAGTTAAGAGATGGATGATGAAAAACTTTATACAATGGCCAATAGCATCTTGCCATTTAATCACCTAGGCTGCCAATAGTAATCTTAATTAGCAATTTAGTTTCAGATTTTGTTCATATCAATTCATTTACTATCATTATAGGTGAATGAGGCATAAGTTCATTTTTTTCCAGAATATTCTTACTACCTGGGGTAGTGCTTTGTATTTCCTGATGTATTTCATAGTAAGGAAACTTTAGGTGTTTAGGTGTTTAGGAGGGCTGAGGTAGGATAAAAAGTCAGAAGAACCATACCAAAGAATTCAAGTTTTTTAAAAAAAGCTAATTTCATATATTCTGCAGCTTCTTGATATTGCTAAAGACAGAGGAACAGAGAAAGAGATCTCTACAATTCACCTTGCTCTGTCCTCTCTCTTCATCCTCTCAAAACCTTCCTTGAAAAGGCTTCCTACAACAGACCTATGTTAGAGGTGCTTTGGGGAAAGATGCACAGATCAGAGATCACATACAGGAGAATGTTGAGAGAGAAAAACCAACATGGGAGGAAAGAACACAGTACAGAGAATGTGGTGGAAGGAGGAATTCAAGTGAACAATGAGAACGAGCATATGTAGAAATGTTTAGACATTTTGGGAAGGGCTACATCTTGGAAAGGACTATACTTGCTCCTTGAAAGAAAAGTTATAACCAACCTAGACAGCACATTAAAAAGCAGAGAAATTACTTTGCCAACAAAGGCCTGTGTAGTCAAACTATAGTTTTTTCAGTAGCTGTGTATAGAGGTGAGAGTTGGACTATAAAGAAAACTTAGCACTGAAGATTTGATGCTTTTGAACTGTGGTGTTGGAGAAGACTCTTGAGAATACCTTGGACTGCAAGGAGATCCAACCAGTCCATCCTAAAGGAGATCAGTCCTGAATGTTCATTGGAAGGACTGATGTTGAAGCTGAAACTCCAATACTTTGGCCACCTGATTGGAAGAACTGACTCATTTGAAAAGACCCAGATGCTGGGAAAGATTGAAGGTGGGAGGAGAAGGGGATGGCAAAGGATGAGATGGTTGGATGGCATCACCAACTCAATGGACATGAATTTGAGTAAACTCCGGGAGTTGGTGTTAGACAGGGAGGCTGGGTGTGCTGCAGTCCATGGGGTCACAAAGAGTTGGACAGGACTGAGTGACTGAACTGAGCAGATTGAAAATAGAATGAAGAGTCTGAGTGTTTTTAATTAAAAATTAAAATTTGGAATGATTCCAAAAAGACAAAAAACTCACAGGTGTTGGAGCTATATATGGATAATATTACAATACAGAAGTATATAAAAAATAGGAATTTCAGAAAACTATCCTCTTACAGAGAGAAACCCATCAAAATGTCCATCTTCTAAATTTTTATATGTTCCAAATTTTTTATGCAATAAACCACAAAAATGTTATAATAAAAGAATGCAAAAGAAGTTCATTACAGCTTCAGGATTCCCTTTGATTTGGACCATGATATATGTCTTAACATTTAAACAATCAACAGACTTTCCTAGTATGTTCCAATAGCCTCCCTCACTCTCCGGATAAGTATCCAACTCCTCAGTTTGAAGAAGAAATGAAATAAACATGAAAGCCTTATGAATATCCCTGCCAAGGCCAGCTCCCAGGAGAAGATAAACTAACAATATCTATCTGAATTATTCTATTTTTCTGTTGTTTCTCAGGTATCTTGACATTTAAAATACTTAAATATTTGTGAGCAAGTGTTTTGATATTCACATCGTCTAAGAATAGGAAGGACAAGAGAGAATGGGCAAAGGACAAGTGTGGAGACAGAAATTGAAAACCACAAAATAACTGAATACAAATGATAAGTGAAGGCATATAAGAAATCTATTCATGACCTAAATCCATTAAAAAAGGTTAGTGTGGGGCAGAGATAAGTATGATTTGAGAGTAGTTTGTTATTGTGTAGTTTTTACTGAGCTATATGTAATTTTATAATCAGTTCAGTTCAGTTCAGTCACTCAGTCGTGTCCTGTTCTTTGCAACCCCATGGACGAAACACACCAGGCTTTCCTCTCCATCTCAAACTCTCAGAGTTTACTCAAACTCATGTCCATCGAGTTGGTGATGCTATCCAACCATCTCATCCTATCTCATCCCCTTCTCCTCCCACCTTCGATCTTTCCCAGCATCAGAGTCTTTACCAGTGAGTCAGTTCTTTGTATCAGGTGGCCAAAGTATTGGAGTTTCAGCATCAGCATCAGTCCTTCCAATCAATATTCAGGACTGATTTCTTTTAGGATGGACTGGTTGGATCTCCTTGCAGTCCAAGAAACTCTTGAGAGTCTTCTCCAACACCACAGTTCAAAAACATCAATTCTTCAGCACTCAGCTTTCTTTATGGTCCAACTTTAACATCCATACATGACTACTGGATAAACCATAGTTTTGACTAGATGGACTTTGATGGCAAAGTAATGTCTCTGCTTTTTAATATGCTGTCTAGGTTGGTCATAGGTTTTTTTCCAAGGAGCAAGTTCTTTTAATTTCATGGCTGCAGTCACCATCTGCAGTGATTTTGGAGCCCTCCCCAAAAAAGCCTGCCACTGTTTTCACAGTTTTCCATCTATTTGCCATGAACTGATGGGACTGGATACCATGATCAAGTTTTCTGAATGCTGAGTTTTAAGACAACTTTTTCACTCTCCTCTTTCACTTTCATCAAGAGGCTCTTTAGTTCCTCTACACTTTCTGCCATAGGGTGGTGTCATCTGCATATCTGAGGTTATTGATATTTCTCCCAGCAATCTCAATTCCAGCTTGTGCTTCATCTACCCTGGCATTTTGCATGCCAAATCACCTGACACACCTGTTGAGAAATCTGTATTCAGGTCAAGAAGCAACAGTTAGAACCAGGCATGGAACAACAGTCTGGCTCCAAATGAGGAAGGAGTATGCCAAGGCTGTATATTGTCACCCTGCTTATTTAACTTATGTGCAGAGTATATCATGAGAAACTCTGGGCTGGATGAAGCACAAGCTGGAATTAAGATTGCCAGGAGAAATATGAATAATCTCAGATATGCAGATGACACAACCCTTATGGCAGAAAGTGAAGAACTAAAGAGCCTCTTGATGAAAGTGAAAGAGGAGAGTGAAAATGTCAGCTTAAAACTCAACACTCAGAAAATTCAAATCATGGCATCTGGTCCCATCACTTCATGGCAAGTAGATGGGGAGACAATGGAAACAGTGACATACTTTATATTTTTGGACTCCAAAATCACTGCAGATGATGACTGCAGTGATGAAATTAAGACACTTGCTCCTTGGAAGGAAAGTTATGACCAATCTAGACAGCACATTAAAAAGCAGAGACATTACTTTGCCATCAAAGTCCATCTAGTCAAATCTATGGTTTTTTCCAGTAGTCATGTATGGATGTGGGAGTTGGAGTATAAAGAAAGCTGAGCGCCAAAGAATTGATGGATTTGAAATGTGGTGTTGGAGAAGACTCTTGAGAGTCCCTTGGACTGCAAGGAGATCCAACTAGTCCATCCTAAAGGAAATCAGTCCTGAATATTCATTGGAAGGACTGATGCTGATGCTGAAACTCCAATACTTTGGCCACCTGATGCAAAGAACTGATCCACTGGAAAAGACTCTGATGTTGGGAAAGATTGAAGGTGGGAGGAGGAGATGACAGAGGATGAGATGGTTGGATGGCATCACCGACTCAATGGACATGAGTTTGAGTAAACTCTGGGAGTTGGTGATGGACAAGGAGGCCTGGCATGCTGCAGTCCATGGGGTCTCAAAGAGTTGGACATGACTGAGTGGCTGAAATGAACTGAACTGAACTGAATTCTGCATATAAGTTATATAAGCAGGGTGACTATACAGCCTTGACGTACTCCTTTCCCTATTTGCAACCAGTCTGCTGTTCCATGTCCAGTTCCAACTGTTGCTTCTTGATCTGCATGCAGATTTCTCAGGAAGCAGGCCAGGTGTTCTGGGGTTCCCATCACTTGAAGAATTTCCCACAGTTTCTTGTGATCCAAACAGTCATAGGGTTTGGCATAGTCAATAAAGCAGAAGTAGATGTTTTTCTGGAACTCTCTTGCTTTTTTGATGATCCAACAGATGTTGGCAGTTTGATCTCTGGTTCCTCTGCCTTTTCTAAATCCAGCTTGAACATCTGAAAGTTCACAGTTCATGTACTGTTGAAGCCTGGCTTGGAGAATTTTGAGCATTACTTTGCTAGCATGTGCTGCTAAGCTGCTGCTAAGTCACTACAGTCGTGTCCAACTCTGTGTGACCCCATAGACAGAAGCCCACCAGGCTCCCCAGTCCCTGGGATTCTCCAGGCAAGAACACTGGAATGGGTTGCCATTTCCTTCTCCAATGCATGAAAGCAAAAAGTGAAAGTGAAATTGCTCAGTCATGTCCAACCCTCAGTGACCCCACGGACTGCAGCCTACTAGGCTCCTCTGTCCATGGGATTTTCCAGGCAAGAGTACTGGAGTGGGATGCCATTGCCTTCTCTGTGCTAGCATGTGAGATGAGTGCAATTGTGTCGTAGTTTGAACATTCTTTGGCATTGCCTTTCTTCAGGATTGGAATGAAAACTGAGCTTTTCCAGTCCTGTGGCCACTGTTGAGTTTTCCAGATTTGCTTGGATATTGAGTGCAGCATTTTTACAGTATTGTCTTTTAGGATTTGAAATAGCTCAACTGGAATTCCAACACCTCCACTAGCTTTGTTTGTAATGATGCTTCCTAAGGCCAACTTTACTTCGAATTCCAGGATATCTGGCTCCAGGTGAGTGAGCACACCATCGTGGTTATCTGGGTCATTAAGATCTTTTTTGTATAGCTATTCTGTGTATTATTTCTACCTCTTCTTGATATCTTTTGCTTCTCTTTTAGGTCCATACCATTTCTGTCCTTTACTGTGCCCATCTTTGCATGAAATGATCCCTTGATATCTCTAATTTCTTGAAGAGATATCTAGTCTTTCCCATTCGATTATTTCCCTCTATTTCTTTGCATTGATCACTAAGAAAGGCTTTCTTATCTTGTTATTTTCTTTTTTTTTAATTTTATTTTATTTTTAAACTTTACATAATTGTATTAGTTTTGCCAAATATCAAAATTATCTTGTTATTTTCTAAAGACCTGCATGGAAGCCTTATGGTGGTGGTTAAGTGCTAAATTGTGTCCCATTCTTGCAACCCCATGGACTGTATCCCCCCAGGCTTCTCTGTTCATGGGATTTCTCAAGCATGAATACTGGAGTGGGTTGCCATTTTCTTCTCCAGGGGATCTTTCTGACCCAGGGATTAAATGAGGGTCTCCTGCATTGCAGGCAGATTCTTTTCTAACTAAGCCACCATGCAAGCCTACAGGGAGGCCTGTTTGTCCATAATTGTCACAGAAGTCAGTTGAACTTCCAGGCATGGTCTCTCCATCCAGCTGCAAAAATAATCCTGAGCATCTTTGTAACCATCTTTGAGGGATACACAGGAGCATGTAGAGCCTTCTCACTCTAGCCAGGAGTTGGAATGCATCCTGATGACTTCCTGGACACAGTGATGTCCTTGTTCTTTCTCACAACTCCAGAAACTCCCCTCCTACATTCTCTTTGTTGTGGTACACAAGATATTCAGTCTTCGTTGTGGCATGCAGGATCTTCAGTTGCAACATATGGGATCTAGCTCTCTGCCTAGGGATAGAACCTGGATCCCTTGCATTGGGATTGTGGAGTGTTAGCCACTGGACCAACTGTCTTACTCTTTCTAAGGAGCTTTCTTATCTCAGTCATATTTCTTCTGGATCTTTCATATTCAACATTTCATCCAGACCTGTCCAGATGTTGGGTTTTTGTTCTAAGCCACAATTTCTATGTTCATTCCTGTCCTGCCACTGAATAAGTCGTAGTAAGTTATGGAAGAAGAAACAAATACTTGGATTGCTTTGGAAAGTCAATATAACCTGTATGGGGAAACAAAGGGAGAATATAGACATAAACAGATATAAAGGTTATTTTCTAATCATATTTTGAGAGGAAGGACTCAAGTGATATCTTTCTCTTAAAAGTGTCCTATACATTTTCTTTTTAAAATTATTATATTTCAAATCTAATGTGCAATATGTGCTCAGTCACTATCCTATCTGACTCTTTGCCACCTCACAGACTCTAGCCATCTAGGCTCCTCTGCCCATGGAATTTTTCCATGCAAGAATACTGTGGTGGGTTGCCATTTCCTTCTCTAGGGGATCTTCTTGACCCAGAGATTGAACCTGCATCTCTTGAATATCCTAAAATGGCAGGTGGATTCTTTATCCCTAGTGCCAATTGGGGGAAAAAAATGCATGCCAAATAACAGTCCTCATTACAGTACAGTTCAGTTCAGTCGCTCAGTTGTGTCCAACTCTTTGCGACCCCATGAATTGCAGTATGCCAGGCCTCCCTGTCCATCACCAACTCCTGGAGTTCACTCAAACTTACATCCATTGAGTCAGTGATGCCATCCAGCCATCTCATCCTGTTATCTTTCCCTTCTCCTCCTGCCCCCATTCCCTCCTAGAATCAGAGTCTTTTCCAATGAGTCAACTCTTCAGATGAGGTGGCCAAAGTACTGGAGTTTCAGCTTTAGCATCATTCCTTCCAAAGAAATCGCAGGGCTAATCTCCTCTAGAATGGACTGGTTGGATCTCCTTGCAGTCCAAGGGACTCTCAAGAGTCTTCTCCAACGCCACAATTCAAAAGCATCAATTCTTCAGCACTCAGCTTTCTTCACAGTCCAACTCACATCCATACATGATCACTGGAAAAACCATAGCCTTGACTAGATGGACTTTTATTGGCAAAGTAATGTCTCTGCTTTTGAATATGCTATCTAGGTTGGTCATAACTTTCCTTCCAAGGAGTAAGCGTCTTTTAATTTCATGGCTGCAGTCACCATCTGCAGTGATTTTGGAGCCCCAAAAAATAAAGTCTGACACTGTTTCCCCATCTATTTGCCATGAAGTGATGGGACCAGAAGCCATGATCTTAATTTTCTCATTGTTGAGCTATAAGCCAACTTTTTCATTCTCCTCTTTCACTTTCATCAAGAGGCTTCTTAGTTCCTCTTCACTTTCTGCCAAAAGGGTGGTGTCATCCGCATATCTGAGGCTATTGATATTTCTCCCGGCAATCTTGATTCCAGCTTGTGCTTCTTCTAGCCCAGCATTTCTCATGATGTACTCTGCACAGAAGTTAAATAAGCAGGGTGACAATATACAGCCTTGATGTACTCCTTTTCCTATTTGGAAACAGTCTGTTGTTCCATGTCCAGTTCTAGCTGTTGCTTCCTGACCTGCATATAGATTTCTCAAGAAGCAGGTTAGGTGGTCTGGTATTCCCATCTCTTGAAGAATTTCCCACAGTTCATTGTGATCCACACAGTCAAAGGCTTTGGCATAGTCAATAAAGCAGAAATAGATGTTTTTCTGGAACTCTCTTGCTATTTCGATGATCAGGTAGATGTTGGCAATTTGATCTCTGGTTCCTCTGCCTTTTCTAAAACCAGTTTGAAAGAATATATAAATCAATAAAACCAGCTTGAATGGCTTGGAGAATTTTGAGCATTAGTTTACTAGCGTGTGTGATGAGTGCAATTGTGTAGTAGTTTGAGCATTCTTGGCATTGCCTTTCTTTGGGATTGGAATGAAAACTGACCTTTTCCAGTCCTGTGGCCAGCAGTCCTCCTTAAAATTTTGTAAAAAGCCTTCCAGAAAGAAACATAACTTAATTCTAGGTTAAGGAGAAATTTATTAAATATTTTTTTAATTTGCCTTAGATTAACTATATGAGAGCTTCCCTGGTGGCGCAGATGGTAAAGAATCTGCCTTCAATGCAGAAGACCCAAGTTTGATCCTGGAGTTGGGAAGATCCCTTGGAGAAGGGAATGACAACCCACTCCAGTATTCTTGCCCGGAGAATCCCTCGGATAGAGTGGCCTGGCAGTCCATGAGGTAGCAACTTCCACTAACTATATGAAGCCCAAATGTTAAGAGAAAAATATCAAATATTCAGGAATTTTTAAATACATTATCAAAAAATTTCTTTATTTTAAGTAAGATTGGTCAAGTCCACTGACAAGCAGGAATTCCATAACCAAGACCATCATGGTAAGACCTAAATTTTTTTAAAGGATTAAAATTCCTCATTTTTCTGTGTTCCATTTCCATTTCACCATTAGTGGTGAAACTTAGAAAACTCAAAGAGCTTGTGTGCATGTGTTTTTTAGAAATAGCAATCAAAGCATCATGGGATAAGGGGACTGTACATCATTCAGCACTTCTTTAAGTTTACCAAGAATCCCAAATGACAACATAGTGGCCAAGGCTAAGAGTTAAGGCCCATATCGTCAGTTTCTGTTCTTGTTCTAGGACTGAGGTGTGATTCAAGTCCATATATCTCTAGGTCTAATATAAAGCTAAAAAAAGAAAACCCAAACCATACCTCTAAATGCACACATTATGGAAGAATCCTTACTATTAGCATCCCTGGACAATATTTTACATAGACCCTTAATGAATACTTTAGTCATGCAAGATGCCCCAAATTAAATCATTATTTGTTCTCATCTCTTTCTCAAGAGCTTCCTTTCCTTTTCTCCCCTAACTTCAATTCTGTCAAACCTATCTTCATAAGTTAAAGAGATAGGAAAACTGAACTGTGTTTTTTTTTTTATAATGTATTTGCTCCTCAGATGGTTATTATCTTTAATTCACAAATGATGCATGCGTGTGTGTGTGTGACTATTGTGCCATTAACTGAAGATTACTTGGCACAAAAATTGACATTTTATTTATGTACCCCTATATTAAAAATACTGTGAAACAAAGAATATCTTTTTAAAAATTTACCTCTTTTACCAAGCAACCAGATTTTACTCTTTAATATTTTGTTTATTTACTTATTTTTACTATTCTGGTATTGCCACATACTTATTCTTCCAACTTTTTTTTTCCTTTTTTAACATGTGTGTGATCTAAGAATAATACAAACTGTCTGAAGGTTAAAAATCACATTATTTTGAACACCACAGAAAGATTGCTAGCAAATATTTTTTCAGTATGTTGTTACTGAAATACCACATACAAGTTAGATGTTGTGTAACGCATATGTCAGGATAGAACCTTATGTTCACAGATTGGGAAAATATAATTTCTAACTTCAACAGAATAGAAACTAGATACCTATTTTCAGAGTGTAAATTCATATGGGAGCACTGACAAAATGACAGATATTAAAATGCGTCCTGTATTCCAAAGTGACAGCCTCGGCTAACATAGAACTTTTAAAGTGAGGACAAATCACTAGGAAATACTGCCATTTTTTTTCCTTTCCTTTTCATTATTTCTTCCAATATGTTCTACATGATATTTTAAAAACCAAATCTAAACAAATTTTTATGCTGTTATTTTCATGCTGATCTTAGTAAATATAGTAATTCAATAATTAATGAGTACATGTATAAGAATTCTTATTAGGCCTTGAATTATACAGACAAAATAGAAAAACCTTCCATCAAAGAGCTTAACACTCTGGTCTCGTCAGTTTAGCATATTCACTCTATGTTTTTAATTTTTTTAAAGTGTTTATTTTTAAAATTCCCAACATTAATGGTTCTTATTTGCCATTATTCTGAAACTAGTAATTCACATATTGTCCCACCATAGGAGTTAACTTTGATCCAATCATTTCAACACATTTTGAATTTGGATACCTTTATTAACATAGAAAAATCTGTGGAGCCCCACATCACAAATGAACACAATTCCTTATTTATTCAGTATACATGTCCAAAAAATATTTAGAGCTCTTTTCTCAGGATTATTATTTCTAGGCAAATGTCTTCTATCACTTTGCCCAGGGTTCTGTGATAATAATTGCTGGTGTTGTCTCTGTAGCAAACTGATATGATTAATTAAATTTTTACCTATTATGTTCAGGTAAGATGACCACATGTTTATGGAAATTTGGATGTTTCTCTCCAATTACTCTAAAATGTTTACTAAATTGATATATGTATTACTGTATATCTTAAAATATGTAAATATATTAAAAATTTAATTGACATATAGAAATATATACTATGTGTTTTAATATTTATATTTAAATATACACATATTTTAAAACTTGAATAGGCATCAAAATCTATACATAGAAACCTGTGTGTGTGTGTGCTTAGTTACTCATCATGTCTGATTCTTTGTGATCCCATGGACTGTAGCCCACCAGACTCCTCTGTCCATAGGATTCTCCAGGCAAGAATACTGGAGTGGGTTGCCATTTCCTCCTCCAGGGGATCTTCCCAACCCAGGGATCCAACGCAGGTCCCACATTGCAAATGGATTCTTACCATCTGAGCCACCAGGGAAGCCATAAAAACCTACCGAAAAGCAAAATCAGGAAGCAGTTATACTAATGGCTATCATAATATTATCAGACTAAAAGAAAAACAATCATAATATAAACTCTGGGTACCTTCAAACTTTGCTTATTCCTCTCCAGAGCAAAAACAAAAAATATTCAGAACTTAGATATGTGACCCACTGTGAAATACCCTGGAAAGAATGAAAAATAATGTTTTATTAAATCCAAGTCCACTTCTGTCATATGATAAATCGATTCTCAACAGATATTTCCTTCATTGAGTCTGATTAGACTATGGAAAATTCATAACATAGGGAAAGACCACAGAATTTAGGAAGAATTATTCTAATTACATTCTTACAAGGGTATTTGCATAATTGAAAAGAAAACATTAGAAAATATCTCTGATTTGCTCCCTCAAAGAGAACCAAGAGGACATAGTTTACACAAAATTATTTCCAGTAGACATGAGAAAGGGAGATTATAGGAAAGAATTAAATTTAGAGACATAAAAGCCACAAAAATAAATTTCTTAGACTCTGGAAAAGCTAAATTCTATAGATTAGCCAAATGATTAAGTAAAGGATAAATTTGAAATTTCTATGCCATTCATGAAATGACAAAGAGTTCAAGATCTCAAGGAAGTATATAATTTACATGGGAGACCAGATGTTACGTTTCAGAGCAGTAGAGACTAAGAGTCTTTATTCTTAGTAGACTTATAAGAAGTTTCAAAGTAAAAACTGCTTGGAGTCTTGTGCTGTTCTGTGCTGTGGTTAAGTCACTTCTGTTGTATCTGACTCTTTGCAACTGTAGCCTTCCAGGTTCCTCTGTCCACGGGATTCTCTAGGCAAGAACACTAGAGTAGGTTACCATGTCCTCATCCAGGGGATCTTCCTTACCCAGGGATCAAATTGGAGTCTGTTGCATCTTCTGCATTGGCAGTCGGGTTCTTTACCACTAGCAACACCTGGGTCTTAACAGTGCTAATAAAAAGGAAGCCCATAGAGTTCATATAAAGCTATAAATGTAAGATGCTTATTCATAAAGGGTTACTCACTCTTCTAACTTGTAGAAGAGATATGAAGCTAATCTTAAATTAACTTTGTCCATATTTACAAATGAATTATAAAGAATTACAAGCTGCATAGGTTTGAAGGTAAAATGTGATATATTTTGATTTAAAACTCAATCAAACTTTAATTATTACAGAAAGATCACCAAACAAAAAAGCCTTGTAAATGCAAGTGCTCAAAAATGAAGCAAATAATGAGCTTCTTGAATATTAGTCTTGTGTTAAATAAGACTAACAAGCAAGAGGGTATTAAAACAAATGATTATATTTTAAATTGCCAAAAAATTAAAGAAATATAAAAAAACTAAAAAATTGGTTCAGACTTCTAAATTCCTTTATTAAAAGGACCAATTCAGGACTTCTCTGGTAGTACAGTGGTTAGGACCCCTGGCTTCCTCTGCGGGAAGCACAGGTTTGACCACCGATCAGGGAATTTCCCCATGCTGTGAGATGTGGCCAAAAAAAAAAAAAAAAAAAAAGCTACTAAAAGGGTCAATTCAATTAGACTTTTTTTTTTTTTTTTTAAGCGAGAAAGAGGAAAAGATCATTGGCAATCTACTTCTAAAGAAAAAAAAAAAAAAAATATATATATATATATATATACTTCCCTCATAGCTCAGTTGGTAAAGAATCTGCCTGCAATACAGGAGACCCTGGTTTGATTCCTGAATGGGGAAGAGCCGCTGGAAAAGGAATAGGCTATCCACTCCAGTATTCCTGGGCTTCCCTCGTGGCTCAGTGGGTAAAGAATCTTCCCGCAATGTGGGAGACCTAGGTTCAATCCTTGGATTGGGAAGATCCCCTGGAGAAGGGAACAGGCTACCCACTCCAGTATTCTGGCCTGGAGAATTCCACAGACTGTATAACCATGGGGTCACAAGGATTGGAACTGAGCAACTTACGCTTTCAATTAGACACTTTTTTTAGAGAGAGAAAGGAAATGTTCAATGACAATCTACCTCTAAAAAAAAAAAAAAAAAAAATTAAATATTTGCAACGGTAGTGAGCAAGTGGAAAAGGAGTAAACTACTTCTGCAGACTAACAAAACCAAGAATGTTTCCAGTTCAGACACAAGTATTGTTCTCTTTTCCCTGGAAAAATACCACTAAAATTACATTGAATTATTGAATTTAATTTTTTTAACCAAAAAGATCTGTAAGAGATGGGCCATAAGTTGCACAAGATATTTCAATAAATTTATACTAAAACAAAAGATAGTAGAAGTTTTCTAACATGAAATGGAAATGGAACAGTAGTCTGACAAGAAACAGTATTCTTTACAGAGTATCTGAAGGCCTGAGCAGGCCAAATGGAGAGTTGGAGTGAGGAGATGGGGATAAGTTAATTCAAAGCTACATGTTTAAGTTCTATGATAGTTGTCTCCCCACAACAAGGTACAACCTCTCTGCTTACCTCTTCCTCGATGTCCAAGTATGTTGTATCTGAGGCAAAATGGAAGGATTATTTTGCAGAAAAGCAGAAGCATCTATACAGAAGAGAATTTGATAGCTTAGATGTATGAAAAATATCACCAAGAGGTTTTAATAGATATTCAATCAAATTCCACTCATATGAAAATGTTTTATATATAAAAATATAAAGAAACATACCTCTTAGTTATTAATAATAAATAGTGTTCAAAGAAGTTTTCATATCAGCACAAGATTAAAACATAATTAAAAATTCCAAATCAAAGGAATCATAGTTGCTTTGGAAGGTTGGTTGGTGATCACTGAAACCTCTGAATGATGTACCTAATTTGAAGTAATGTTGTTCTTAGAGCAGTGTAGGGATGGGGCCTCAAATCTTAGTGGCTTAACACATAAAAGTTTGTTTCTGGCTCACAGACTGTTGAATGCAGGTGATTTGTGTGTGACCTTCTATCTTTTGACTCCAGTGACTCCATCTAGTAGGATCTCAAAATTTTCTGTTGAATTTCCTGTGATATGTTGGATTATAGCAACACATCAAGACTGATGCATCACATGAAGCTTTTATTGGCTATATGTATCTGCTATACATACCTGTATTCTATTAGTTATTACTCTCATTATTATACCTATCTTGGAAATGAAGCATATTTTTGTGAACAACAAGTAAGCAAAAAAAAAAAAAAAAACTGGTAGAAAAGAATCTAGTTTCTGTCACAGTTACAAAAAGTAAAATTATTAACATCTTTAGTAATTATTGATTTGTAAAATTGATAATTTGAAGCAAAAAACTGGGCATAAAACTACAAGTTAAACCAGCATATACTACTGGTAAGGGTACTTATTATCATTTCCTTATATTATTTAAAGAAAGGTCTTAACATTAATACCTTTCTGTTTTCAACATTTTTAGAAATTTAAGTAATCCACAGCAGAATTTTAGAAGCAAGTGTACTTCCCAAGACAGGACAAGAAAAATCTATGCAAAATAGTACAAATGAGAGACAACAATAAAATATAAACTAGCATTAAAAAAAAGCAACACCTCAGAATGCTAAAACCTGAAAATTCAGGAAGCAGTTCAAGATGTCAGCATAAAAAAGAACCCAGACCTACTTCTTCCCATCAACACAACAAATACACCCTACATTTGGATTAATTCCCTCTCAAAGGAACCTGAGAACTAGCTGAACACCTGTCCACGACAAAGGATGAAAAGGACCACACTCAGACAAATAGAAGAGGCAGAGAAACATTCTCACCAAAACCTCACACCCCAGCATAGTAGCACACGGTAGGGAAGGATCTCAATCATGCCACTTCTCCCAGAGGAGCCAACAGAGTGGTGCCTCACATTGGGAACCTTGATTCAGAGGACCTATACCCAAAAGATGAGTCCTAAATCGTCTGTCTTAGAACACCAATGAAGCTAATGTCCGAGGGTCCCAAAGTGCTATAGGAAATTGAGACTCCTCCCTAAAGGGCTGGTATGTGGTCTGACTTGCTCTAAGACCCAGCAAAATTGCAACAGTTTGAAAACTTTCAAGATTATATGTGAAGTAGAGACATTTGAAAATCTAAAATCATATGCTGGAGGGGCAGGGGATGTTGAAGACACTCCTCGGAGATGGAGACACTGGCAGACACCAGCTGCACTCCCCACCTAAGCTGCTAGCACAGGCAGGTGAGCTCGGATGGGGCCAAGCAATCAGAGCACTGACCTGTGGCACTGCTGAAGCCAGAGATCTCCACTCCCTGCTTCTTGGCTGGGACAGGCACAAACAGTCTAGCATTCTCCTGCTCTCTAGCTAAAGTCTGAGTTTGGGCAGCTGCAACACTCCTCTCTGTCTGGCAAGCCAGACAACAGACCGAAATACATCCCCAATCTTCCTGTGAAAAAGGCCTATTTGCTTACCCTGGAGCTTTACCCTGAAGGACAAGCTTTATTTAGGTCACCACATATCTAAAGGATAAGGTGTGTGTGTGCACTCAGTCATGTCCAACTCTGTGTGACCCCCATGGACTATAACCTGCCAGGCTCCTCTGTCCATGGGTATTTCCTGGGCAAGAATACTGGAGTGGGTTGCCATTTCCTCCTCCATGGAATCTTCCTGACCCACAGATCTAACCTGCATCTCTTGTATCTCCTGTATTGTCAGGTGGGTTCCCTATTGATGCCAACTGTGCCACCTGGGAAGTCCAACACATATATACACACAGGATAAAGAGGCACTCTCAGGGAATGTAAGCAGGGAGACACCATCCTTGTGTCTAAGACACAGGCTGAGAAAGAAAAGCCAGAGCCCTGCTCAAATCTCACAAGTCTACCATTTCTTTGCAACATTTTTTCCTTATATAAATTAATAATCACCCTTCCTGGAACACTTCTCTCTCTTCATCTGTGGGATGCAAAGAGCTTATGGGCAAGTAAACATTGTTCCTTATCCATGATGTCCTTAGGCATTTATATCCTACTGTTATGGACAGAATATTTGTGTTCCTTCAAATTTCATATATTGAAACCAAATTAGTTCCCAGTCTCTCGCACACCTTCCCTACATGAAGGTATTCGGAAGTAGAGCCTTTGAGAAATAATTATAATTAGATGAGGTCAGGAGGGTGGAATGGGATTAGTGCCCTTATAAGTGTCACTGAAGAGCTTACTTTTTTTTTTTTTTTTTTTTTACTCTCTGCCAAGCAGCAGGTTCTGCCTGGAATATGAAAGACTTCAAATATTGTTATACAAATGAATGAATCACCAAATTAGTCATGGAGAAATACCCTTTCAGATCACGATTTTTATTTTGAAATATCCTTTCCATTGACTCTATAATTTTTGGCATCCTTTCAGATTACAAAGGAGGCCTCAATAGTTGTTGTCAGTTTCTTTGTTCCACATAATAATAGCTGACTGGAAGGTCCTCTTCCATGGAAAAAAGAATCTCCTCTGGGCAGCTAAGACATAATACTGGAAGAATAATACTTGATGGTGAAACAACAGAGCTAACGTTAAAGCCAATAATTCATTGACACGAACATTTAAATGTAGAGTGTAAATTGTCAGACATCTTTTTGTCATCCTTTTCGATAGCAGTGAGAATGCAGGTGTTAGAGTATTGACACAACTCTGCAGGATTTAAGGGCACAAAATAATCAATTGAAATAACAAAAAAAGCTAATTGACTGGATGCTGTGACTATAACCAGATAATGAGGGTTATTTTTGTTTAATGAATTTAATGCACATGGTTACAAAAATACAGAAATCTCAGAAGTATCTCCAGGCACTATATCTCTGTCTTACCTGGTGTTCTAATTCTTCTATAAGTGGTCAACGAATTTGTGTTCCAACACCTCCACTTATGACATCACATTATCTCTTGAGACACTGCCTTCTCCTTTTGGTCAACTCTAAGAAAAATAAAATTCCTAAAAATTTGTAACTAAATTTTTCCCTTCCATCAAGCATTAAACTTATCTTTATCCCTTTGAATCACAAAAAGTAAAGTAAGTGACTCTTGTTTCTCTTTGCTTTCTGCCATTGATGAAGGTGAAGGAGGAAAGTGAAAAAGCTGGCTTAAAACTAAATATTAAAAAAAAAAAAAACAAAAAACTACGATCATGGCATCTGGCTCCATTCAGTTCAGTTCAGTTCAGTTCAGTCAATCAGTCGTGTCCGACTTTGCGACCCTGTGAATTGCAGCACGCCAGGCCTTCATGTCCATCACCAACTCCCAGAGTTCACTCAACCTCATGTCCATCGAGTCCGTGATGCCATCCAGCCATCTCATCCTCTGTCGTCCCCATTTCCTCCTGCCCCCAGTCCCTCCCAGCATCAGAGTCTTTTCCAATGAGTCAACTCTTTGCATGAGGTGGCCAAAGTACTGGAGTTTCAGCTTTAGCATCATTCGTTCCAAAGAACATGGAGGGCTGATCTCCTTCAGAATAGACTGGTTGGATCTCCTTGCAGTCCAAGGGACTCTCAAGAGTCTTTTCCAACACTACAGTTCAAAAGCATCTATTCTTCAGTGCTCAGCTTTCTTCACAGTCCAACTCTCACATCTATACATGACCACTGGGAAAACCATAGCCTTGACTAGACGGACCTTTGTTGGCAAAGTAATGTCTCTGCTTTTCAATATGCTATCTAGGTTGGTCATAACTTTTCTTCCAAGGAATAAGCATCTTTTAATTTCATGGCTGAAATCACCATCTGCAGTGATTTTGGAGCCCCCAAAAATAAAGTCTGCCACTGTTTCCACTGTTCCCCATCTATTTCCCATGAAGTGATGGGACCAGATGCCATGATCTTCGTTTTCTGAATGTTGAGCTTTAAGCCAACTTTTTCACTCTCCTCTTTGACTTTCATCAAGAGACTTTTTAGTTCCTCTTCACTTTCTGCCCCCTCCATTACTTCATGGCAAATAGAAGGGGGAAAGGTGGAAGTAGTGAGAGATTTACTCTCTTAGGCTCTAAAATCACTGTGGATGGTGACTGCAGCCATGAAATCAGATGAAGATTACTCCTTGGAAGGGAAGTTATGACAAACCTAGACAGCGTGTGAAAAGCAGAGACATTACTTTGATGACAAAGGTCCATACAGCCAAGGCTGTGGTCTTCCCAGTGGTCATGTGCAGTTGTAAGAGCTGGACCATAAAGAAGGCAGAACACCAAAGAATTGATGCCTTCAAACTGTGGTGCTGGAGAAGACTCCTGAGAGTTATCTGGACAGTAAGGATATCAATCTAGTCAATCTTAAGGTAAGTCAACCCTGAATACACATTGGAAGGAGTGATGCTGAAGCTGAAGATCCAGGATCTTGATTGTCTGATGTGAACAGCCAACTCATTGAAAGTCCCTGATGCTGGGAAAGATTGAGGGCAGAAGGAGAAGAGGGAGTGAGAGGGTGAGTTGGCTGAATGGCATTTCCAGTGCAATGAACATGAACTTGGGCAACTTTGGAAGATGGTGAGGGATAGGGAAGCCTGGCACATTGCAGTCAATGGGGTCATAAAGAATCATGTTGATGTATGGCAAAACCAATACAATATTGTAAAGTAATTAGCCTCTAATTAAAATAAATAAATTTAAATTAAAAAAAAAAAAAAGAATCAGACATGACTGAGCAACTGAACAACAACAATGACTCTTTTGGGCAATAGCTTCCAAAGATATTTCCTAAAACAATTCTCCAAGGTGATCATTATTGTTATTTTGTATTTAAATGCAGTAAGCCTTGGGGCTTCCCAGGTGGCATTAGTGGTAGAGAACCCATCTGCCAATGCAGGGGACATAAGAGACAGGGGTTCAATCCCTGGGTCAGGAAGATCCTTTGGAGGAGGGTATGGCAACCCACTCCAGTATTCTTGCTTGGGCCTGGTGAGCTATAGTCCATGGGATCACAAAGAGTCAGACATGAATGAAGTGATTCAGCAGCAGCAGCAAGCCTTTGAGAACTTTAAATATGTATACAAGTCTATACATCTAGGGATTTTCACATAAATGCTGGAGCCTAGAACTATTGGTATTTTACTTGATTGCATTCTGTGAGTCAAATGTTAAGAAACATAAACTGCTTTGTCTTCTCTTTGCTTATTCTATCTTGGTTACAGTAAGAATGTGTTTTATTTGCCAGGAGCACTGGCAGTGCTGGTAACTCCCATAGAGACTAATATGGGGATAAAGAAGGATAAATACAATCGCAATGGTAAATATGTAAACTGTTTGGAGAGAAATTTTAAAAAATAAGAGGTTCAAGAGGGCATATAGCATGATTAGTTGAACATTCGAGGGAGCTCAGACTCTAAAGGGGGTAATCTTGTTTGAGGGACAGTAAGTTCTAGTGTTTGAAAATAAGAGTTGAAGACAGAGAGATTCAAACTGGGTGAAAACACAAGAATCTCACAAGCATTGCTAATAAAAATACTGATATTTAGAACAAGAATCCATTGAATTATTTGAATGGGGTCAGTCTTTAGAACAAGCAACTGTTGAATTATTTGAGTGGAGTGACTTGATCATGCTTACATATCCAATGTGTCACGGATACAATAATCCAATGCTGTTGAAGATCACTTTAATGTGCCTTGCTGTTTCATTTTGCTTTGTTTGGCTTGTACACCATCTGGGGATGGTGCTGAATTATGTATGTATTAATAAGCACTACAGGTGATTCTGATTCCTGCTAACATGGGAGAACCACTGAAGGAGGCTTTTATTTACCGCATTTGATATCAATCCTGGCTGCACACTAAAATCCTGAGGAAGCTTCCTGAGCTCTCTTTGGAAAAATAACACTAAACCTATTTAATTGGTCTAGAGTGGAACCTGAGCATCAGAACATTAAAAAACAAACAAACAAACAAAAAACAGATATTAAAGTGTAGACAGTTTTGAAAACTACTGGGTCAGCCCATCAAGGAATTATAGGGTTGGCTGAAATGATTGTTTGAGTTTTTCCATAAGATGTTATGGAAAACACAGATGAACTTTTTGGCCAACCCAATAACTCTAGTTGACCCTGACAGAAAAGGATTTCCTAGCCTGGCAAGACAAAGAGGTAATAGATTATGGGAACTACATCCAGTTCTCATTCAAATTCTCGGGACACAAATGAACCTCTGAAGAAGGAATTGATGCTGGCACACTCAGCAGGAGTATTGCAACATTGATAGTAGTTGAGAATATTCCTGATGGCCATGCTGTAGGAGAAATGAGTCTTCTGTGATTGTCTGCATTGGTACACTAGGAGCTCTGCTGTATATGAAAATCAGGGAGGGGTGATGTCCAATAGCTGGAGAAACAGCAAAGGTGAGTCTACTATGGGTATGGCCTAAGGACCAGGCCCTTCACCTATTCCAATACAAAATACCTTGAGATGTTCATGCAGTATCATTATGGCAAGGAAAGTGCCAATTAACTGGAATTAAATAGCCCATAAGCTAAGAGCCTAGTTCTCTAGTTTCTAAAATCAAGGTCCAGAAAAGCAATTCTATGGTTTAATAGGCCCAGTGTGCAAACTTACAGAGAATATGAATAAGTCTAAATGGCTGAGACATTATAGAGACTTGTGTTTGTCAAGGGGGAGGGAGAAGGTGGAAGGAAAGACTGCGAGCTTGGGATTAGCAGATGCAAACTATTATGTCATCAAAAGTCTACTGTATAGCACAGGAAACTATATCCAATATTCTGTAATAAACCATGATGGAAAAGAATATGAAAAAATATGTATATATGTATAGCTGAGCCACTTTGCTGTACAGCAAAAAGCAAAGACAGCATTGCTGCTAAGTCGCTTCAGTCGTGTCCAACTCTGTGCGACCCCATAGACGGCAGCCCACCAGGCTACCCTGTCCCTGGGATTCTCCAGGCAAGAACACTGGAGTGGGTTGTCATTTCCTTCTTCAATGCGTGAAAGTGAAGTCACTCAGTCGTGTCCGACTCTTAGTGACCCCATGGACTGCAGTCTACCAGGCTTCTCCATCCATGGGATTTTCCAGGCAAGAGTACTAGAGTGGGGTGCCATTGCCTTCTCCGAAGACAGCATTGTAAATCAGCTAATAGTCCAACAATTTTTTTAAGTTATCTTGAATATGCTGAAAAGTAATTTGTTGTTTAATTGTAGCAGTTTAAAGTTAATATTTAAGTTCATTTTATTCATAAAGTTCATTTATGAAAATAATGCATAAATTTAGAAACAAACTATCAAAAACACTTTTTATCATCATAAACTAGAAAAAAATACAACAAAACGACTGTGATATTTATAATTTATTTAGTGCTTATTTTTTTTCAGGCAGTGGTCTAAATGCTTTGAAGCTATTATCTCATAGAAATCTGGCTATTATGATATTACTTTACAAACGAATATATCTAAGGAAATGATAGAATAAATAATTTGCCTAAGATGCATGAATTAATAAGCTGTAAAGACAGGATTTTAAACCTGACAGTAAAACAACTAAGTTATCACTACTGAGTTATATAATATTCTAGGTAGAGATGTGTGTGATGTACTTATTAATTTGATCATGCAAGAAAGTAGAAATCTAAATGATTCAAAATATGTATATTTATTATAATAATAATGCTCATTTTAATTTAGGCAAAATAGTTTTAACAGAGCTAATTCAAAAGTCAATATTTAATGAATAAACGATATATTTGAAAGGGATACATTCACAGGTTTCAGTTCAACTCAGTTCAGTCACTCAGTCGTGTCCCACTCTGCGAGCCCATGAATTGCAGCACGCCAGGCCTCTCTGTCCATCATCAACTCCCGGAGTTCACCCAAACTCCTGTCCATTGAGTCAGTGATGCCATCCAGCCATCTCATCCTTTGTCGTCCCCTTCTCCTCCTGCCCCCAATCCCTCCCAGCATCAGAGTCTTTTCCAATGAGTCAACTCTTCGCATGAGGTGGCCAAAGTATTGGAGTTTCAGTTTTAGCATCAGTCCTTCCAAAGAACACCCAGGGCTGATCTCCTTTAGAATGGACTGGTTGGATCTCCTTGCAGTCCATGGGACTCTCAAGAGTCTTCTCCAGCACCACAGTTCAAAAGTATCAATTCTTTGATGCTCAGCCTTCTTCACAGTCCAACTCTCACATTCATACATGACCCCTGGAAAAAACCATAGCCTTGACTAGATGGAACTTTGTTGACAAAGTAATGTCTCTGCTTTTCAATATGCTATCTAGATTGGTCATAACTTTCCTTCCAAGGAGTAAGCGTCTTTTAATTTCATGACTGCAGTCACCATCTGCAGTGACTTTGGAGCCCCCCCAAAAAATAAAGTCAGCCACTGTTTCCAGTGTTTCCCCATCTATTTGCCATGAAGTGATGGGACTGGATGCCATGATCTTAGTTTTCTGAATGTTGAGCTTTAAGCCAACTTTTTCACTCTCCTCTTTTACTTTCATCAAGAGGCTTTTTAGTTCCTCTTCACTTTATGCCATAAGGGTGATGTCATCTACATATCTGAGATTATTGATATTTCTCCCGGCAATCTTGATTCCAGCTTGTGCTTCTTCCAGCCCAGTGTTTCTCATGATGTATTCTGCATATGAGTTAAATAAGCAAGGTGACAATATACAGCCTTGACGTACTCCTTTTCCTATTTGGAACCAGTCTGTTGTTCCATGTCAAGTTCTAACTGTTGCTTCCTCACTGGCATATAAGTTTCTCAAGAGGCAGGTCAGGTGGTCTGGTATTCCCATCTCTTTCAGAATTTTCCACAGTTTATTGTGATCCACACAGTCAAAGGCTTTGGCATAGTCAATAAAACAGAAATAGATGTTTTTCTGGAACTCTCTTGCTTTTTCCACGGTCCAGTGGATGTTGGCAATTTGATCTCTGGTTCCTCTGGCTTTTCTAAAACCAGCTTAAACACCTGAAAGTTCATGGTTCACGTATTACTGAAGCCTGGCTTGGAGAATTTTGAGCATTACTTTACTAGCATGTGAAATGAGTGCAATTGTGCAGTAGTTTGAGCATTCTTTGGCATTGCCTTTCTTTGGAATTGTAATGAAAACTGAATTTCCAGTCCTGTGTCCACTGCTGAGTTTTCCAAATTTTCTGGCATATTGAATGCAGCACTTTCACAGCATCATCTTCCAGGATCTGAAATAGCTCAACTGGAATTCCATCACCTCCTCTAGCTTTGTTCGTAGTGATGCTTTCTAAGGCCCACTTGACTTCACATTCCAGGATGTCTGGCTCTAGGTGAGTAATCACATGATCGTGATTATCTGGGTCGTGAAGATCTTTTTTGTACAGTTATTCTGTGTATTCTTGCCACCTCTTCTTAATATCTTCTGCTTTTGTTAGGTCACAGGTTTAGCACTAGCAAAATGAGTATATCAAACTAACCCAGCTAAAATGTAGAAAGTGAAGGAGAAAGTCGCTCAGTTGTACACAACTCTTTGTGACCTCACGGACTATATAGTCTATGGAATTCTCTAGGCCAGAATACTGGAGTGGGTAGCCTTTCCCTTCTCCAAGGGATCTTCCCAACCCAGCGATAGAACCCAAGTCTCCTGCATTGCAGGCAGATTCTTTACCCACTGAGCCATAAGGGAAGCCCAAGAATACTGGAGTGGGTAGCCTCTCCCTTTTCCAGCAGATCTTCCTGACCCAGGAATTGAACTGGGATCTCCTGCATTGTAGGTGGGTCCTTTACCAACTGAGCTATAAGAGAAAAATGTAGAACCAAATATCAATTGAGTCAAGGATAGATTAAGATAAGATATTCCAATATTTATTTTATAGTATTTTGGAGGGAATGAAGGAGCAAAAAATTATCTAAACAGCTAACTATTGAGAAGTTTCCAGAGCTGAAAACTGAAATATGGGAAGTAATCAGCATGTATATTAAAAAAATAGTCATCTTATTAAAACTATTGACATTGATGAATAAAGATACAGTTAATTCCTTCAGAGAAATGAAACAAGATTATTTCCAAGCTGTAACTTTAAGGTCAACATATACACACTTCTTTTGGTACAGGGGATTAACATATATACATTACTACTCGTAAAACAGATAATCAGCAAGGACCTACTATAGAGCACAAGGAACTCTACTCAGTTTTTGTAATAACCTATATGGGAAAAGATATGAAAAGAATGATATATGTGTATGCATAACAATCACTTTGCTGTACACCTGAAACTAATACAACACTGTAAATCAACTACGTGTGTTGTGCTGTCGCCTCAGTCGCGCCCAACTCTTTGCAACCCTATGGACTGTAGCCTGCCAGGCTTCTCTGTCCATGGGATTCTCCTTGGAAGAATACTGGAGTGGGTTGCCATGCTCTTCTCCAGGGAATCTTCCCGACCCAGGGATCAAACCAGCATCTCTTAAGTCTCCTGCATTGGCAGGTGGGTTCTTTACCAGTAGCACCACCCTGGAAGCCCCAAATCAATATATATGTGTGTGCCTGCTGAGTCACTTCAGTCATGTCCAACTCTTTGCAACCCCTTGGACTGTACTCTGCCAGTTTCTTCCAATATTGAATAAAAATTAAATTAAAAAAATACCGTAAGGTCCATGATATATTCTCATTAGCAGCAATAGAAGTCTGAAGATATTAGAGTGATACCTTAAAAAGCCAACAGAAACATATTCAACAACATTGTCGTGCAAGAATAAATATAAATATAATCATTACACATAAAAGATGAATATTTTATCATTGATATAAAAGTATTGTGAACTGTTGCACTTCAAAAAGAAGGAAAGTGACTCCAGATGAAAGAGATGCATTACTAGAAACATGAACCCAGAAACTAGCAACACACCATTGGTTTTTAAAAGCCATAATATCTTAGTATATTTTTTCAAAGGGATAAAGCAAAAAGTCTACACAACAATAGTAAGATACAAAGCAGGAAATGAAGTCTTTGAAGATTAAACTGAAGATTTTTATCATTGTCAAAGAATAGGTATAACAATGGATTTATTTGAACAAACTTATTACAAATCATCTTAAAATATATATAATCACAGAAACCAAAGAAATGGAACTAATATACTAGATATCAGAAGGAAAAAAAAAGTCTCACTAAAACAGAAGGCTAAGTAAACATTAAAAAGCAAAGAAAACAGATGGTAGAGAGAGAATACAAAATAAATAATTATAAAATTTATTTCTGTATTAGCAAACACATTAAATGCATGTAGATTATTGAGTTAGATAAAAATAGCATAACGTAAAACAATTTTGCAACACTATGTTGCTTACCACATACCCATCTGAAGGAGAACTGCACAGTTCCTCTTTTATATATATATAAAGAGAAGATGATGGAATAAAGATACATTAGCTAAATACTAGTTATACAATCAAAAAAATTGGGTTGGTAATACTAATATCAGAAAGAACGCAAAATAAGGCAAAAAGCACTAATAAGAATCAAGATACCCCCCTATAAAATGATTACGAGAGCAATTTATCAAGATGACTTAGAAATCTTATGTACTAAACCTATCAAGTAAAAATTTTTAATTCCATAATTTTATTATTTTAACACATTTTTGCAATAAACTCATAGATCAAGTAACAAAATTGAAAATAAAAGTGTTGGATAATAATAAATTAGCATGATTTAAAAGATGAATAAGTCTTCATATAAGATTTAGAGAATAAATCATTTTGCTCCATGTTTTGTATAAGATTTCACTGAAAGAAGTATATATTAAACATAAAGGAACTCCCTTAAATATATTGCAGACTTCTTGTTTTGTACCATTATTCTTTCTTTCTTTCTTTATTTTTGCATGAATGTATTCTTTGGAATGAATTCCTTATTCTACAATTTGTTTTACTTTTGAGTTGTTAGTATACACAAAAATACAACAAAAACATCTCTCATTTACCATAAGCAATCTGTTCTTGATGAAAACACTAAACAAGAGCCTTCTCGCCATCATTTGAAGCATTAGAAATTAACCCTTCAAGTTCTCAACAATTTCTTTTTTTTTTCAGTGTGGCCATGGAGGCAGAGATTTATTTATTTATTTATTTTTAATTTTATTTTATTTTTAAACTTTACATAATTGGATTAGTTTTGCCAAATATCAAAATGAATCCGCCACAGGTATACATGTGTTCCCCATCCTGAACCCTCCTCCCTCCTCCCTCCCCATTCCATCCCTCTGGGTCATCAACAATTTCTAAAATAGCACTGAGATACAGAAAACATTTGTGCCTATATATGTAATCTCATGAAAAAAAAAAAAAAAAACATGCTTTGCTTCTATCATTATAAGTTTAATGTTACCATATAATTGGGGATTCACTTTTACACTGAGTATTTAGCAAAGGAACATTTAACATTGAGAACATTCACACACAATCTCCATTTATAGGCAATGGAATTTAAGATACATATAGGTGACTCTAGGATTCTCAGGTGGCACTAGTGGTAAAGAACCCACCTGCCAATGCAGGAGACAAGAGATGTGGTTTTAATCACCAGGTCTGGAAGATCCCCTGGAGAAGAGAATGGCTACTCACTACAGTGTTCTTGCCTGGAGAATCCCATGGACAGAAGAGCCTGGCAGGTATGGTCCATAGGGTTGCAAAGAATAGAATACGATTGCAGTGACTTAGCATGCACACATAGGTGATTTTGATGTTTTGTCTCCTCATATTTGGAATGTTAAATCTTTCCCAAGCTCTTCATTGTCTTACAATGTTTTATTGAGAATGAAAAATGAAAGTTGCTCAGTTGTGTCTGACTCTTTGCAACTCCATGGACTATACAATCCATGGAATTCTCCAGGCCAGAATACAAGAATGGGTAACCTTGCCCTTCTCCAGGGAATCTTCCCAACCCAGGGATCCAACCAAGGTCTCATGCATTGCAGGCAGATTCTTTACCAGCTGAGTCACCTGACACAAATCTCTCTTTCCTGTATAATGTGTGTTAAGTTTGGATATTAACATCCAGAAAGTATTCTCTGTTAGTCACTCAGTTTGTCCAACTCTTTGTAACCTCATCTACTGTAGCCCCCCAAGCTCCTCTTGTCCATGCAATTCTCCAGGCAAAAATACTTGGGTTCCCTTCTTCAGGGGATCTTCCTGGCCCAGGGATCGAATCCAAGTATCCCATCTTGGATTCTTTACCATCTGAGCCACCAGGGAAGCCCCGAAAGTATTCTATAGGCAAACATTAAGCAGATAGTGACATGCCTTTAGTGAGTGCGTGTGTGCTAAGTCATTCTAGTCATGTTTGACTTTTTGCAACCCTATGAACTGTGGCCCACAAGGCTCCCTTGTCCATGGGATTCTCCAGGCAAGAATACTGGAGTGGATTGCCAGGCCCTCCTCCAGGGGATCTTCTTGACCCAGAGTTTGAACCCATGTGTCTTAAGTCTCCTACATTGGCACACGGGTTCTTTACCACCAGTACCACCTGGGAAGCCCAATGTGCCTCTATTACTCTTTACAAATACAGTACAACTTGTATCATATTGGATGTAATTTACTCAAAAAATATTTCAATATTCAGTTCAGTTCAGTTCAGTTCAGTCACTCAGTTGTGTCCGACTCTTTGCGACTCCATGAATCACAGCATGCCAGGTCTCGCTGTCCATCACCAACTCCTGGAGTTCACTCAAACTCATGTCCATCCAGTCAGTGATGTCATCCAGCCATCTCATCCTCTGTCGTCCCCTTCTCCTCCTGCCCCCAAAGCCTCCCAGCATCAGAGTCTTTTCCAATGAGTCAACCCGTTGCATGAGGTGGCCAAAGTACTGGAGTTTCAGCTTTAGCATCATTCCTTCCAAAGAAATCCCAGGGCTGATCTCCTTTAGAATGGACTGGTTGGATCTCCTTGCAGTTCAAGGGACTCTAAAGAGTCTTCTCCAACACCACAGTTCAAAAGCATCAATTCTTCTGCGCTCAGCCTTCTTCACAGTCCAACTCTCACATCCATACATGACCACAGGAAAAACCATAGCCTTGACTAGACGGACCTTTGTTGGCAAAGTAATGTCTCTGCTTTTGAATATGCTATCTAGGTTGGTCATAACTTTCCTTCCAAGGAGTAAGCGTCTTTTAATTTCATGGCTGCAGTCAACGTGTCTTTAGACATTACCAAATATCCTCTTGGGGCAAAAGTAGCCACATGTTGAGAAACACTGACATGTCCACCTCATATTCCCCAATGTCTATGTATACCCCTGATCAGTGGACATTTGATTTATTTTTTATTTTTAATTAGATAAAAAATGCTGAGTGAAGATCCTGGTTTAAAATTATTATCAAAATACAGTAATGAGCATTATTGTACACAAACATTTGATTATATCTCTTATAATGCCCTAGGGAAAAAAGTAGGGCATACATAATTAAGATTCAGTTCAGTTCAGTTCAGTTGCTCAGTCATGCTGACTCTTTGCAACCCCATGAACCACAGCACGCCAGGCCTCCCTGTCCATCACCGACTCCCGGAAACCACCCAGACCCATGTCCATTGAGTCTGTGATGCCATCAAACCTTCTCATTATCTGTCATGACCTTCTCCTCCTGCCTTCAATCTTTCCCAGCAAGAGTGAGTCAGCTCTTCGCATCAGGTGGCCAAAGTATTGGAGTTTCAGCTTCAACATCAGTCCTTCCAATGAACACCCAGGACTGATCTCCTTTAGAATGGACTGGTTGGATCTCCTTGCAGTCCAAGGGACTCTCAAGAGTCTTCTCCAACACCACAGTTTAAAAGCATCAATTCTTCAGTGCTCTGCTGTCTTTATAGTACAACTCTCAGATCCATACATGACCACTGGAAAAACTATAGCCTTGACTAGATGGACCTTTGTTGGCAAGGTAATGTTTCTGCTTTTTAATATGCTGTCTAGGTTGGTCATAACTTTCCTTCCAAGGAGTAAGAATCTTTTAATTTCATGGCTGCAATCACCATCTGCAGTGATTTTCAAGCCCAGAAAAATAAAGTCTGACACTGTTTCCACTGTTTCTCCATCTATTTGCCATGAAGTGATGGTACTGGATGTCATGATCTTAGTTTTCTGAATGTTGAGCTTTAAGCCAACTTTTTGACTCTCCTCTTTCACTTTTATCAAGTGGCTCTTTGGTTCTTCTTCACTTTCTACCATAAGGGTGGTATCATCTGCATATCTGAGGATATTGACATTCCTCCTGGCAATCTTGATTCCAGCTTGTGTGTCCTCCAGTGTTTCTTATGATGTACTCTGCATTTAAGTTAAATAAGCAGGGTGATAATATACAGCCTTAATGTACTCCTTTTCCTATTTGGAACCAGTCGGTTGTTCCATGTCCACTTCTAACTGTTGCTTCATGACCTGCATACAGATCTCTCAGGAGGCACATAAGATGGTCTGGTATTTCCATCTCTTTCAGAATTTTCCACAGTTTATTGTGATCCACGCAGTCAAGGGCTTTGGCATAGACAATAAAGCAGAAATAGATGTTTTCTGGAACTCTCTTGATTTTTCCATGATCCAGTGGATGTTGGCAGCTTGATCTCTGGTTCCTCTGGCTTTTCTAAAACCAGATTGAACATCTGTAAGTTCACGGTTCATGTATTGCTGAAGCCTGGCTTGGAGAATTTTGAACATTACTTTACTAGCGTGTGAGATAAGTGCAATTGTGCAGTAGTTTGAGCATTCTTTGGCATTGCCTTTCTTTGGAATTGGAATGAAAACTGACCTTTTCCAGTCCTGTGGCCACTGCTGAGTTTTCCAAATTTGCTGGCATATTGAGTGCAGCACTTTCACAGCATCATCTTTCAGGTTTTGAAAGAGTTCAACTGGAATTCCATCACCTCCTCTAGCTTTGTAGTGATGCTTCCTAAGGCCCACTTGACTTCATATTCCAGGATGTCTGGCTCTAGGTGAGTAATCACACCATCGTTGTTATCTGGGTCATGAAGATCTTTTTTGTACAGTTTTTCTGTGTATTCTTGCCACCTCTTCTTAATATCTTCTGCTTCTGTGAGGTCCATACCATTTCTGTCCTTTATCAAGCCCGTCTTTACATGAAATGTTCCCTTGGTATCTCTAATTTTCTTGAAGAGATCTCTAGTCATTCCCATTCTGTTGTTTTCCTCTATTTCTTTGTATTGATCACTGAAGGAGGCTTTCTTATCTTTCCTTGCTATTCCTTGGAGCTCTGCACTCAAATGGGTATATCTTTCCTTTTCCCTTTTGCTTTTCACTTCCCTTCTTTTCAAAGCTATTTGTAAGGCCTCCTCAGACAGCCATTTTGCTTTTTTGCATTTATTTTTCTTGGGGATGGTCTTGATTCCTGTCTCCTGTACAATGTCATGAACCTCCATCCATAGTTCATCAGGCACTCTGTCTACCAGATCTAGTCCCTTAAATCTATTTCTCACATCCACTGTATAGTCATAAGGGATTTGATTTAGGTCATACCTGAATGGTCTAGTGGTTTTCTCCACTTTCTTTAGTTTCAGTCTGAATTTGGCAATAAAAGGAGTTCATGATCTGAGCCACAGTCAGCTCCCAGTCTCATTTTTGCTGACTGTATAGAGCTTCTCCATCTTTGGCTGCAAATAATATAATCAATCTGATTTTGGTGTTGAGTATCTGGTAATGTCTTTGTGTAGAGTCTTCTCTTGTGTTGTTGGAAGAGGGTGTTTGCTATGACCAGTGCGTTCTCTTGGCATAACTCTATTAGCCTTTGCCCTGCTTCATTCTGTAGTCCAAGGCCAAATTTGCTTGTTACTCCAGGTGTTTCTTCACTTCCTACTTTTGCATTCCAGTTTCCTATAATGAAAAGGACATCATTTTGGGGTGTTAGTTCTAAAAGGTCTTGTAGGTCTTCATAGAACCATTCAATTTCAGCTTCTTCAGCATTACTGGTCAGGGCATAGACTTGGATTACCATGATATTGAACGGTTTGCCTTGGAAATGAACAGAGATCATTCTGTCGTTTTTGAGATTGCATCCAAGTACTGCATTTTGGACTCTTTTGTTGACTATGATGTTATTCAATGTAAATTTAAATTGCAAAAGTTATAATGACTTTATAAATGCATATAAAGATATGTATATATATTTTATCATCCCTAAAATTATCAGGATTCTTTACATTAAAAACTTATTCATATAAAATAAAACCCTTTCTTATTATTGCAAATGTCTCATAAACTGGGAAACAAAGTCTTTACTTGCAAAGATACTGTCTCCTGATTTCCTGTCATCATAACTGAAATTTGAAAATGCTTTTGAGAACATTTTTATCCATAAAGAGAATTTTAGGATATATATTTTCATATGAGTAGAAAGTTGCAAAAGTCTGTCTTTTCATAGAGGTCTTAGAGGACCATTAAATCACTATTTATGGAAGCTTCATATATCAGTTTTGAAAATACAATTCAAAATTGACATTTAGTTCATTTCTAGAGGCAAATGGATGTGCTGACTTACTTTATAAAATTAAATTTTTGATGTGTTTTTGGTATTGGAACAGATATAAGTTACTATCAACTTGCTTATTCAAGATACATAGTTAAAAAATTTTATAAAAACAAATAAATATAAAGAAAGAAATATAATAATAAAGCCAATAGACACAAACAGCCCAAAGAGAAAAAAGTTAGCAAAAGCATTAATTTTCCATTACTTTGGTAATTAGAAAGTTTAGATATATCCTTCCCATTAACAGAAAGCTGTCCAGATGCAGATAGACATAAAAAGTAACATAAAGTGTTAATGAGATTGAGGAGGTAATGGTAAAAAGTCTCCATCCTGAATATTTCATGATATGTCACCATTCAAAGGATGTCAGTATTTAGCTTCCTTGCAGCTTAGTCTTCAAAGACACAATACAAACAAGCAATCAAAGTTCTGGTACTTGACATCTTCAGCAAAATATCCCAGGTATCTCTAACGCCTTAAGAATCTATAAAAACTATAGCTGGAGTCTCCTTTATATGTATTTTGCTTTTGGTTTTGTTTTTTGCTATTTGTGAACTGTGATTTCAAACTTGCTTAAATGCTTCCTTTCAATCCTCTCAAAATAATCTTCATACTGATTTCCACAGCATCTAATAGACTTTGGATGCCACCACTTTGGATAATTAAATCAGTCTCTGGATAGGTTAATGCATTATACAAGAATGATAATATTTTATGTTCAATTAAATATTTTTATTATAATAATAAGTTTTATTTAGCATAAACTTTGAGAAAACTGATCATTAAATATTTTTAACACATTGCTGTTGTTGTTCACTCACTAAGTCATGTCCAACTCTTTGAGACCCCATTTGCTGCAGCACACTAGGCTTCTCCATCCTTCTCTATCACCCAGAGTTTGCTCAGATTCATGTCCATTGAGTTGGTAATGCCATCCAACTACTTCATCCTCCATTGCCCCCTTCTCCTCCTGCCCTCAGTCTTTCCCAGCATCAGGATCTTTTCCAAAGAGTCAGCTGTTCACATCAGGTGACCAAAGTATTGGAGCTTCAGCTTCAATATCAGTCCTTCTAATGAATATTCAGGTTGATTTTGTTTTTGGATTGACTGGTTTGAGCTCCTTGCTGTACAAAAGACTCTCAAGAGACTTCTCCAGCACCACAGTTCTAAAACAGCAGTTCTTCAGTGCTCAGTCTTCTTTATGGTCCAACTCTCACATCTGTACATGACTACTTAAAAAAATATAGCTTTGACTATATGGACTGTTGTCAGCAAAATGACATCTCTGCTATCACAACTTTTCTTCCAAGTAGCAAGCACCTTTTAATTTACTGGCTGCAGTCACTGTCTGCAGTGAGTTTGGAGCCCAAAAAAATATCTGAAGTTGTTGATATTTCTCCCAGCAATCTTGATCAGCAAGTGTTTCATCCAACCTGGTATTTCTTATGATGCACTCTGCATGTGCGTTAAATAAGCAGTGTGACAGTATACCGCCTTGATGTACTCCTTTCCCAATTTTGAATCAGTCTCTTCCATGTCTGTTCTAACTGTTTAACTGCTTTATAACCTGCATACAGGTTTCTCAGGAGGCAGGTAAGGTGGTCTGGTATTCCCATCTCTTTAACAATTTTCCAGTTTGTTGTGATCCACACAGTCAAAACCTTAGGGTAGTCAATGAAGAAGAAAGAAGTAGATGATTTTTTTCTGGGATTCTTTTGCTTTTTTCTATGATCCAGTGGATGTTGACATTTTGATCACTGGTTCCTCTGGTTGGCAATTTGATTTCTGGTTCCTCTCTGTTGTGTTCCTTTAAAACACTTTACTTCCATTATCCATCACTTTTCTTAATTTTTGGTATATAAAAATTTTATTTATTTTTTATTCTTTTTATTCTTGTATATGCTTATAGAATATTTTTTACTAAAATAAACATATTTTACATATTACTTTATAACATGCTTTCTTTGGTTAATTATCTCTACTTTTCCATGACAGTATATTTTGATCTTATACCACACTCAGTTCTACAAGTAGATTTCCTCAAAAATCCCCCAAATGACCTTTACATCTGGTTTGTTCTTAGTTTATTCCAGAAGCACATATTTCATTCAATATTCATGTTTCTTAGCTGCTTTCACACTAACAAGTCATTTTTAATGACATTTGTTGACATGACCTAGTCCAATGTTCTGCAGAACATCAATCCTTCTACAGTTGTGTGGTGCTTCTTCCCGGTATCACTTAAGTTGTTTGTCTCTTGAGGATCCCATAATCTGAAAGTTAGATCAAAAATCTAGAGGATTTAAGTTAAGTAAGTTTGCTAAAATGTATTATTACTTAACTTAAATCCTCTAGATTTTTGATCTAACTTTCAGATTATAGGATCCTCAAGAGACAAACAACTTAGTGATACCGGGAAGAAACACCACACAACTGTAGAAGGATTGATGTTCTGCAGAAAATTTTTCATTTCATCAAGAAATTTACATCTGATTATCCCACTTTGAATACTGATATAACTCACTGTTTGTTAGAGCCATGACCAGCTGAGCCTTCATTGTCCACATTTTCCTCCTTTCAAATAGAAGCTAAAATGTGTATAAGTTTGGTATTACCGTGTAAATTTCCAATCAGCCATATTTCTAATGGTTTTGACATCCATGTGCTGGAGAAGACTCTTAAGAGTGCCTTGGACTGCAAGGAGATCCAACCAGTCCATTCTGAAGGAGATCAGTTCTGGGTGTTCATTGGAAGAACTGATGCTAAAGCTGAAACTCCAATACTTTGGCCAACTCATGCAAAGAGTTGACTCATTGGAAAAGACCCTGATGCTGGGAGGGATTGGGGGCAGGAGGAGAAGGGGACGACAGAGGATGAGATGGCTGGATGGCATCACTGACTCGATGGACATGAGTTTGGGTGAACTCCGGGAGTTGGTGATGGACAGGGAGGCCTGAAGTGCTTCGATTCATGGTGGTCGCAAAGAGTCAGACACGACTGAGCGACTGAACTGAACTGAACTGATAGTCTTTTTCAGGGCTTCCTAGTTGGCACTAGCGGTAAAGAACCCACCTGCCAATGCAGGAGATGTAAGTGATGTGGGCTTGACCTCTGGATTAGGAAAATCCCTGGAGAAGGACATGGAAACCTACTCCAGTATTCAAGAGTGGGGAATCCCATGGACAGGGGAGCCTGGTGGGCTACAGTCCATAGGGTCGCAAAGACTTGAATATGACTGAAGTGACTTAGCATGTACACAGAGTCCTGTTCTGAATTAATATTTCATTATAGGGGTTTGTGGGATGATGCTTTTTATTGTTATTGTTTTGTTATTTCTTCTCTAAAGTAGCACTATCCCTCACCAACAGGGATATTTGATTTGATCAAATCAACCTATTTGATTATAGTTACTAATTCAAAATTAGGGTACCTGCTTTATATTTTCCTTTCAGTTATCAATTTTCCAAGGAGTGGATTGGCTTCATTGCCACCTCAAATGGCAATATCTAGCTTTCTTCCTCCCTCTATAGCATTTTGGATTCATCCATTTTCATTGGGTTTATTGTTTCAATTGACTATTTTTTAATTCACAAATTTTTACAATTGTATAAGTGTGATACAAAGTTGATGGATCTCTTCATGTTGGTTGTTGTGTCCTTTAACTTAACTCAGTTGTTATTATTTCTTAAGTCCGGATTTTGAATATTTCAAATATATAGAAAATAGAAAAAGTATAATAACAAATTCTACATTACTCTGTACTGGCCTCAAGAATTATTGACATATCCAAACTAATTGCTTCTATAGTCCCAACTGTACTTCTCATAATCTTTTGAAGTGAATTCCAGATATATAATTTATTATATAAGTATTTTAGTGTACTTCTAAATGTTAAAGACTCCTAGATAAACTCTCAAACCATTATATACCTAAAATCTATTAACAAAGTTTTCTTACATATCATTAAATATCTTGTCAGTGTTTAAATTTATAGTTGTCTTTTAAGAGTTGTATGTGTGGTTTAAACTTTGCTTATTTATTTGAGTCAAGATGCAAATAAAGTCCATGAATCATAGTGAATTGATATACCTTATAAATCTTTTTAAATCTATAAATTCCCTCCTCATAATTTTTTCCCTCTTGAAATTTTTTGTCTAAGAAATTATGTCCCTTGCCCTGTTGAAATTTCCAACAATCTGTATTTTATTAATTTCACCTCCACAGTGTCAACTAATTAATTCAGACTTCCTATAAGTTTTTTTTTTCCTTCTTTTTTTGCCTTAGGATGTCTAGTACATGAAGATTGGAAAAACTGTTCTCAGTTTAGCAACTGCTTTCAATTTTACCTGCCATATTTTCCAGTGAGCACATGCTGGTGATTTAAGTCTATCAGATACCTCTTTGCTTCTTTCTACTTCTCCCATCAAAGCTTAGACAAAACAAGTCATGTCCCAACAATGACTTATGCTCCATCTGCTTGAATCTTCAGATGATGAGGATTCTCTGTTTTATCTTCTAACTGGAAATGTTCATTGTTTATAATTTCAATGCCCTGATTGTTCTATTTTTATTGGTGGATTTAAGGAGGTTAAAAACTTACATTGTCACCCCTGCCATCCTCCTTGAGTTTCTTCATTAGCTTTTAAAATTCCCTTGCTTTACAGTTAGATGTCTTAGTCTCATTGTGTAACTTTCCAAATCTGGGATTGGCCATTTTTCAAGAAGTCACCCTTTTTTTTTTTTTTTTTAATATGAGTGGTCATATTAAAAACTAAATCTGGGCACTAGTGATGCTCACTGCTAGAACTAGAAATTCTAACTTAAAAAAATAGTATTTTCAATTTTAACATTCCAGTGATTTCACTTATTTTTTTGACTTTGTATTTCTTTTTCCTTATATTAAAAATTTTGGAGTCACAATTTCCTTAATATAATTACATTTTTGACTTATAAGATAACAAAAAGCAGTTTAAATAATGTTTCTATATCACTAAAAATAAAACTTCGAAGAGAAGCTTAAAAATATCTTATTTCTTGTAAAGCTTGGAACATTTTCCACGAAGGTGATAGAATCTACCTATGATGTTATAAAGTCAGTGAGAACAATATTTCCTGGGTATAATTATTCTACCAGTTTGAGACCAACTCTTAGGAGAAGTCCACAGAGAGAGAAAATGGCTTAGGATAGCTTCCTGGTTTTTCCTTCCAAGGTCCACCTCTACTTTTGCTTCTGTGTAATGGAAATGTCTCTGAGCTATGACATTTTCAACCCTGTTTTCCTTAACTTTTTCTCTTCTTTTTTGCCATCTTTTCTAGCATCCATGCATTGTTCTATCTCTAATTAGATATGACCACAGGATTGCCCACAGGACAGACCCTCCTCCATCAAAGTGTGTGTGTGTGTGTGTGTGAGCACACACACACTGTGCTCTCTAAACCCTGCTTTCTCTGTCCCTGTCATCACTTCCTGATCATCTCCATTTTATCTGTTACTCCATTAGCCCACTGGATTGTACTCTATTGTCCAAGTCCTCTGGTATAGGGAAAATTTCTCCCAGTTTATACCTAATTTGATTTTTGTGACTTCTGTGATTTGTCTCCCCTCAGGTACCAGTGAAGGTTTAAGTTGCAAAACTCATACTTAGGACCCTTAAGTTGCTGATGCTACTAGCAGCTGAACTGAAATTAATTTGTTGGATTATAAAGTACCCTAAGGTTATAACCAAGGGGTGATGGTTGAATGGGCTTCTCTGGTGGCTCAGTGGTAAGGAATCTGCCTGCCAGTGTAGGAGATTCAGTTTCAATCCCTGGGTGAAGATCCCCTGGAGAAGGGTATAGCAACCCACTCCAGTATTCTTGCCTGGAAAATCCTGGGAACAGAGGAGCCTGGTGGGCTACAGTCCATGGGGTCACAGAATAAGACATGACAGCGTCTTGTCTTGTGTGCATGCAGGCTTGATTATGTAAAGGAGGAATAAAAAGCCTGGGTGCAGTTTGCAACCCTGTACCCCAGACATCAGGGTCCTTGCGGAGTTAGTAAGAGCAGTCTAAGTTTTCATGGCTATGAAACATTATCCCTGGGCTGAGAAATGATTACATTTATTCGGTTTTGACTCTTGCATCCAATTTTTAAGAAATTAAGAATGGTAATAGGCAGGACATAGGAAACAATTTGCATTAACAAATATTTGATTGGGGAACTAGGTTAAGTCTCTGCTGATGACTGAAAAGAGAGGCAGACATTATGCCCATGACTATGGTAAGCAAAGGATCCATTTTATATGTATTTTTGATAATTTTATTTATTTATTTTTGGTTGCACTGGGTCTTTTTGCTTCCTGGGCTTTTCTCTAGTTGCAGAGAGTGGGTGTTACTCTCCAGTTTGGTTTCAGCCTTCTCATTGCAATTGCTTTCATTGTGGAACACAAGCTCTAGGGTGTTTGAGCTTCAGTAGTTGTGGCTCTGAGGCTTGGTGGTTGTGGCTTGTGACCTCTTGAGAACAAGCACAGTAGTTGTGACACACAGCTTAGTGTTTCAGTTCAGTTCAGTCGCTCAGTCGTGTCCGACTCTTTGCGACCCCAAAAACCAAAGCACGCCAGGACTCCCTGCCCATCACCAACTCCCGGAGTCCACCCAAACCCATGTCCATTGAGCTGGTGATGCCATCCAACCATCTCACCCTCTGTTGTTCCCTTCTCCTCTTGCACTCAATCTTTCCCGGCATCAGAGTCTTTTCAAATGAGTCAGCTCTTTGCATCAGGTGGCCAAAGTATTGGAGGTTCAGCTTCAACATCAGACCTTCCAAAGAACACCCAGGACTGATCTCCTTTAGGATGGATTGCTTGGATCTCCTTGCAGTCCAAGGGACTCTCAAGAGTCTTCTCCAACACCACAGTTCAAAAGCATCAATTCTTCAGCGTTCACCTTTCTTTATAGTCCAACTCTCACATCCACACATGACCACTGGAAAAACCATAGCCTGACTAGATGGACCTTTATTGACAAAGTAATGTCTCTGCTTTTTAATATGCTGTCTAGGTTGGTCATAACTTTCCTTCCAAGGAGTAAGCATCTTTTAATTTCATGGCTGCAATCACCATCTGCAGTGATTTTCGAGCCCAGAAAAATAAAGTCAGCCACTATTTACAGGGTTTCCCCATCTATTTGCCATGAAGTGATGGGACTGGATGCCATGATCTTCATTTTCTGAATGTTGAGCTTTAAGCCAACTTTTTCACTGGCCTTTTTCACTTTCATCAAGATGCTCTTTGGTTCTTCTTCACTTTCTGCCATAAGGGTGGTGTCATCTGCATATCTGAGGTTATTGATATTTCTCCTGGAAATCTTGATTCCAGCTTGTGCTTCCTCTAGCCCAGCGTTTCTCATGATATACTCTGCATATAAGTTAAATAAGCAGGATGACAATATACAGCCTTGACATACTCCCTTTCCTATTTGGAACCAGTCTGTTGTTCCATGTCCAGTTCTAACTGTTGCTTCCTGACCTGCATATAGGTTTCTCAAGAGGCAGGTCAGGTGGTCTGGTATTCCCATCTCTTTCAGAATTCTCTGATGCTCGATATTGTGATCCACACAGTCAAGACATGTGGAATCTTCTAGGTCCAGGGATCAGACCTGTGTTTCCTGCATTGGCAGGTGGATTCTTACCCACAGGACCACCAGGGAAGTTTGGTGCATTTTATTTTATACTCATTTCATTTTTCCTATAAAGTCTCAGTAATTGTTTGAAACAAATTTCTTCTAGAAACACTTCAGGAATGTAACAATCCCATACTATTTTGTTAGTACACTTACTGAATCTTATCTTCTAGATGAAAACATATTTTTATTGCTGATCAATACATACTTTTCAAATTCTAACAGTTTTATATTTTTGCAAAACGACCCATAAAATATTTCAAAATATAATTTGAAAAGCTCTTGTAAGTTGTATTCCATATGTGTGTGTGTGCTCAGTTACTGAATCATATCCAACTCTTTGTGATACCATGAACTGTAGCCAGCCAGGCTCCCCTGTTCATGGAATTTTCCAGGTAAGTTTGCATTATTTAATGTAATTATTTCTCCAGATCTAAATAAAATAAGAAGTTTTTCTGGTGATTACTACTATCACTGCCCCCCCCGTTAGTTATTTTTTATTTAAAAAAAAATCACATATGCATTTTAATACAATCATCCCACCTAATAACTTAGTCCTTTATTTTTACCATTTTCATCTATCACTATATTTAGATTTTGTAACTGATAATATAGTCCATTCTAATGGAGATCAGTCCTGGGTGTTCTTTGGAAGGAATGATACTAAAGCTGAAACTCCAGTACTTTGGTCACCTCATGCGAAGAGTTGACCCATTGGAAAAGTCTCTGATGCTGGGAGGAATTGGGGGCAGGAGGAGAAGGGGACGACAGAGGATGAGATGGCTGGATGGCATCACCAACTCAATGGACATGAGTCTGAGTGAACTCCGGGAGTTGGTGATGGACAGGGAGGCCTGGCGTGCTGCGATTCATGGGGTCGCAAAGAGTCGGACACGACTGAGTGACTGAACTGAATGATAAAGTGCGATTTCACTTTAATGTATTTTTTTTTATTTAGGGTTTTTCAACAAATTGCATTTTCTCTATCACAATTAAAATATGGATATATTATGCCATCTTAAATAATGATTTTAAAATAGAAAAGCAATTCACACAAAAAATGCTTGGTATTTTTCACTTAGAAAGGACCATTTGACTGTAAGGGCAGAACTCATCCTGTTACTAGAGTACACTGTGTTTCTAGGAAACAGAATAATAACTTGTCAAGAAGTTGGGACAGAAGACATTTAAAGAAGCAGATAAATCTCAAATATGCCCCCACAAAAATTGGCCAGTTTATATCTCACCTTTGTGAATTTCCATTGGACTTTACCTACTATAAATAGTTTTTCATTACTAATATAGTATCATATAGTTTTTCAACATTAAAATAATACAATCATTGTATAATATTTAGAAAACATAAATAAGCTAAGATAAGCAAATAAAAATTTCTACAATCTCATAAACCAGTCATAGGCACTATGAACATTTTATATTAGGCATTTAGTGTGTGTGTAAATATCTATAGATGCAGACAGAAATTTAAAGTTTTTTTCCCCCACAATATTATATATAACTTGACTGTTAGCTTTATTTGCTGAAATATTATAAGCCTTATTTTAGTATATGAATAATATAGGCAAAATTTTATTAAATTATCTAGTCCACTATTATTAAACAATTACTTTGCTTCTAGTTTTTCATTTTCATAACTACTGTTTTGATAAAAATATTAGTAAAAGGTTTTTAAAACATATATATTAGGAGTTTTTTTAAGATTAATTCTGAAAAGTAGTCTCCAGATACTGATGGATTGAGTGTATAAAAATCTCTGAGAACTTGACAAAGACTGCTATTTGTCTGTCCAGTCTGATGATCTCTTATAAACTATCTTTACATACATTTGGCTATCCACAAGCACTTGCTTCCAGACTGCCAGTTGATCCAGTTCTGCTATCATCAAATAATCCACAAAAAAATAAATGCTGGAGAGGGTATGAAGAGAAGGGGACCCTCTTGCACTGTTGATGGGAATGTAAATTGATAACAGATGCTTGTGGGGAACAGTATGGAGATTCTTTAAAAAACTAAACATATAGTTACCATATGACTCTGCAGTCCTAATCCTGGGCATATATATAGAAAAATATGATCCAGAATGATGTATGTACCCCAGTGTTCCTTGCAACACTGTAATAGCCAAGACATGGAAACAACCTAACTGTCCATTGATAGAGGAATGGATAAAGAAGATGTGGTCCATATGTACAATGGAATAATACTCAGCCATTAAAAATAATAAAATAATGCCACTTGGAGCACATGGATGAACCTAGAGATTATCATACTAAGTGAAGTAAGTCAGAGAAGGAGTACTATCTTATGACATCCTTACTATATATGGAATCTAGAAAGAAATGATACAAATGAATTTACAAAACAGAAAGAGACTCACAGACTTAGAGAATAAACTCATAGTTGCCAGGGGTAGAGGGAAGGATAGGATGAAGGGATAGTTAAAGAGTTTGGAATCAACGTGTACACACTGCTATATTTAAAATGTATAACAACAAGGACCTATCCTATAGCACATGGAACTCTGCCTAGTGTTATGTGACTTCCTGAATGGGAGAGGAGTTTGGCAAAGAATAGATACATATATATGTATGGCTGAATGGAGAATGGATACATGTATCCGTATCAGCCATTCACCTAAAACTGTTGCAGCATTGTTTGTTAATTGGTTATACCCCAATACAAAAACAAAAAGTTTTTTTTTTTTTTTTTAAGATGTAATTAAGTTGGAACTCTGGAGAAGTTCTTTTAAAGGAAGTCTGACTTTGTTGTCATGGTTCCCTTCTGGCTCTAGCATTAGAGTGCGACCAAGAGAAAATCTCAGGGTTGCAGTTCTAGCAACAGCATGGGAAAAATAAACAGCAACCTAAGAATATGTAGATTCACACAAAGGAAGTGTAGGAGAGTATGACAGACAGGCTGATTGACAGAATGAGTATGAGATTATGTCTTTAAGGAGCTCCCATGCTATCCCTGGATTTTCCATCTCCGGTTTTCTCATTATGTGAGAAAATAAAAAAACTTAAATGGGTTAAGTCAGTACCACTTCAGCATTTGCTATGGACAATATAATTCCTAACTGATATAATTGTAAATGCCTTCCAGAAATGTACTTTCCCACAGAGGCATACTAAATAGCCTGCTTCTCTGTATTCTTACTATCACTGGATATCTTGTTTTGACTATTTTGTTTTCTAATTTAATAGACTACATTTTTTCAAATTTAACATTGAATTTCTTTGAATACTACATACAGGTGTTACAATTTTTAAAACATGGCTATTGACCATTTGTATCTTTTATATTGAAAATTATCAGTTTTTGTCTCTTTTTATGCTGGGATAACTTAGTTTGCTTAACTTAGTTTGTAAAGGTTTTTGTAAATTGAGATTATTAACTTTTTTCCCTCTATATGCTATGAACATGACTTTTTTATTGAATATAGTTGACTTACAATGTATTAGCTTCTGGTGTACATCAAAGTGATTTATATATACATATATATATTTGAAGGAATATATATACATGGCTTCCCAGGTGGTGCTAGGCATAAAGAACCTGCCTGCCAAAGCAGGAGACATAAAAGATGTGGGTTTCATCCCTGGGTCAGGAGGATCACTGGAGGAAGGCATGGCAACTGACCCCAGTATTCTCACCTGGAGAATTCATGGACAAAGGAGCCTGATGGGTTGCAGTCCATGGAGTCACAATGAGTCAGACACAACTGAAGCAACTTAGCATGCACACACACACATATGTATATATTTATTTTCCATTATAGTTTATTACAAAGTACTCAATATAGGTTGTGCTGTATCATAGAACCTTGTTTTTTATCTATTTAATATACATCAGTTTGAATCTGTTAATCCTAAACTCCTAAATTATTCCCCCTCCCCCGCTTTTCCCTTTGGTAGCCATAAATTTGTTTTCTATGCCTTTGAGTCTGTTTCTCTTTCATAAAGAAGTTCATTTGTGTCAAATTTTAGATTCCACATGTAAGTGGCGTTTTATGGTATTTGGCTTTCTCTTTCTGTCTCTATCATACTTAGTATGATAATCTCTAGTTACATCTATATTGCTACAAATGGCATCATTTTGTTATTTTCTATGGCTGAGTAGTATTCAGTTGTATATATGTACCATATCTTTATACATTCATCTATCAATGGAAATTTAAGTTTTTTTTTTTTTTTTTTCATATCTTGGCTACTGTGAATAGTTCTCCTATGAACACATGGGTGCAAGTATCTTTTTGACTTATAATTTTGTCTGGATATAGGCCCAGGAATGGGATTGCTGGATCATATAGTAATTCTATTTTTAGTTTTCTGAAGAATCTCCATACTGTTTTTCATAGTGGTTGCACAAACTTTCATTTCCACCAACAGTGTAGGAGAGGTTCTCTTTTCTCCATTCCCTCTCCAGCATTTGTTATTTGCAGAGTTTTTAATAATGACCATTCTGACTTGTGTGCCTCATTATAGTTTTAGTTTACATTTCTCTAATAATTAGAGATGTCAGACATCTTTTTGAACCTGTTGACCATCCATATGTCTTCTTGAATAAATGTCTATTTAGGTGTTTGGCACATTTTTTGATTGGGTTGTTTATTTTTTTGTTGTTGTTGCTATTGAGCTGTATGAACTGTATGTATATTCTAGAGATTAAATCTGTGTTGCTCACATTATTCTCAAATCTTTTCTCCCAGTCCCTAGCTTGCTTTTCATTTTGTTTATGCTGTGCAAAACTTATGTTTAATTAGCTCCCATGTTTTTCTTTTTTCTTTTATCTCTATTGTTTTGAGAGAATGATCTAAGAAAACACTGCCAATAATTACATCAGAGCATGTTTTACCTATATTCTTTTCCAGAAGTTTTATGGTATCATGTTTTATATTTAAGCCTTTAAGTCATTTTGAGTTTATCTTCATATATGGTATGAGAATGTGTTCTAATTTCATTGATTTACATGTGGCCATCCAGCTTTCCCAGTACCATTTGCTGAAGAGAATGTCTTTTCTCCATCGTATATTTTTGTCTCTGTTGAAGATTAATTGACCGTAAGTGTGTGGGTCTCTTATTGGGCTTTCTGCTTTGTTCCACTGATCCATGTGTCTGTTTTGCACTACTATAACTTTATAGTATTTTCTAAAGTCTGGAAGCATTGTGCCTCCAGCTTTGCTCTTTTCCCTCAGGACTTCTTTGGTAATTCTGGGATTTTTTTTTAACAGTTCCATATAAATTTTAGGTTTATTTGTTCCAGTTTTGTGAAAAATATCATGAGTAATTTGATAGGGATTGGATTAAATATGATTTATCTATTTTATTAGTTATACTCTTTTTTATCTTGAAATATTTTTTGTGTGTGATTTTTTTTTACTGTTTTTTTTGTTTCTGTTTCAAGGCATAGGAAATCCTTGAAATCTTTCTATAGCTTAAAATCAGATAGCAACCTTCCTTTCTGCTTGTGTTTTGATACCATACTATTTCACTTAAACCTTCAATATAGCTAAAATCTATTTTCATATGAGAATAATATACAATTTAAATTTTTTTCCCTTTGGTGAACTATTTATCTCCATATCATTTATCAAATACCAATCTATTTTATTACCTATCTTCAATTATGTTATGTACTATTTCTTATTTCTTGATCAGTTATTGTTGTTTGGTTGTTAGGTTGCATCCAACCCTTATACAACCCCACAGGCTATAGCCCACCAGGTTCCTCTGTCCATAGGATATCCCAGGTAAGAGTACTGGAGTGGGTTGCCATTTCCTTCTCCAGGGGATCTTTCCAGCCCAGGGATCAAATCTGTGTCTCCTACATTACAGGCAGATTCTTATACCACTGATTCATCGGGGAAGCCCTTTTGACAGTAAAGCAATCTTGTGGATATCTTCTATGTGCCAGAATTGCTATACATAAAGTGATGAATCAAACATTCTATCCCAAGGGAATTAACCATTTGTTTTGGAAATAGGTAAATGGCTTATTTCAGTAAGATAGGATCAAGACTATTAAAATAATACCTCACATACTTTGTATATCTACATTATTCCATAAAATGTGTATATACCTGCCAAACACTATGCTTGGTGTGTGTGTGTGTGACACTGTTGATTGAATTATGAGTGCAGTGCCTTCTACTATGACCTATCTTCATGGGAATGCAATCCTCTTGCTTTTAAATGTCACCCAGCTCTGCTCATGATTCCAGAAAGCAGAGTGTCATACTGTCCTCTAGAACCCCCAGAATTCATCAATATGCCACTAGTTTAACTTTGTCACCCCACAGAAACACCTACAATATAAAAACACCTATATTAAGTCACCAGCAGGAGCTGCCTTGAAAGGAATGATGTTCCCCAGAGGAGGGATGTAACCATGCCATCAAAAGGTTCTCTACAGACTCAGATTTTCAAGCAAGATACAGGATCTGTCAAACTGTCAGGAACCCAGCATGAAATGAGTCAATATGAAGCCAAATCACAGCAGCACTGTCAGAGGGAAGCTTGACTGCCCTTATTCTTTTCCTTGAAAATAAACAAAAATAAAACTTTTGATACTATTGCTTTATTTCCTGATTCCAAGGGTGACAGTGTTTCCTCTTATGATTGAATGAAGTTAAAATTTTATTTTTAAAGGGATTCCTGAGTTTGTTTGATTTTTGTTGAGTTTCTCAACGTCTGTAATCACATGGACCATCCCTTTGTAAGCTAAAATTTGAAGACAAAATAATGTCATGATGATGACTCTTTGTAAAAAGTACTCACAAGTAATGATTACAGGAACAAGGTAAGCTGGGAACTATTTCCATGTCGAGTCTCAGAGAAAAAGTTAAAAACAGAATACAAAATATTGACTGGTAGTGTGTTTCCAAGAATGCTCCAGGTCTCCAATGCAAACAATGATTTCAACAGATCCCTGAATCCCAAATTCTCTGCCAGTTTTCAGAGGAATACATATTTCTCATAGAACATTACCATGAAGTTTATGGTGTTTTGCCCCAAACATCTAGAATTTTACTATCCTGATGCATCAGACTGTACCACACATAGACTGAGTATGCTCTTCTGCTTTTTTACATTCAAGTCTGACTGTGTGTGTCCATGTGGCTCGGCTTCCCCTGATATAAACTATGTACTGATCAAGGCTCTCAGGACCTCAAAATCCTCAAAGCTAAAGGGGAAATGTATAAAAAGTCAAGGTGTTTGCCAATAACTCTGATCCATTTATACCCTCACACTAAAAAGGGAATCTCTTAACACTGTGGCACAGGTGTCTGCTAGAAGTACCATTTAATGGCTCCAACAAAGATGCACACTCACACTTTAACAGCTGAGAAGCAATGCTTAAGGAAGCCACAGGCTTCCACTGTATGCTGGTGATAGAAATCTCATCCAAGCTCAGAAAATAAAGAATAGATAAAAATAAATTCTTTAAGGACTTGAGACTAAACTGAACTGGGGATCTAGGTCAGGCACCCCAATTTTGTAATGTATAAATATTATTTTTTATTTGAGAGTTTATTTCAGTGTGCATGATAGCCAACTTTCTTTTGATGGATATGTTGAATGGATAATATTTAGGCATATGAACAGACAGCTCTTAAAAGTTTCTGAGGTAGACAGGATTTGACATTTTCTAAGTGTGGATGTAGCTATCACCACCTTTTGGAAACTAATAAATATTGCACAGTTAATTTAAATCACAGATGTTACATCTGTCCCTCGATGCTGGCATTATAAAGAGATTACAATGGTGCATCTGCGGTCTGTGATGGGAATGTCGCTTATGTTCTTTCTTCACTTTTCTTTCTTTAATTTAGTAATTAAAATCATCTGAGATATTAGCTATTAAAAGTCTTTGTAAGAATAGGAAATTTTAGAACTTCATGTTTGTATGGCATCATGTATTTATTAGGTAATCAAACTTTAATTTGATATAACCATTCTGTTGGGTCACAATCTCTACAGCTTCCCAGTTGTAATCTGAAACTGTTCCCATACATGGAAGGGCAGGCAGCTACCAAAGAAAGAGGCAAACCACTCCAGATGTGCAGACAACAGTTTTAATGAGCAAGGACATTTCTTATGAGATTTTTCTTGGGTGGCCTTAATCTTGAGGTGACAGTAGTGTGCAGTGGCTTGAAGCAAGATTTCAGTTTTGTGCCTGACCACGAGCATGAAAACCAGGAATCCCAACCACTAGACCACCAGAGTAAGTGGCTAGAAGCAGAGCCCTGACTCTTGTTTTCTTTGAAAAAAAAAAAAGAATTTTTCAAACGGACCAAGGTTGTGAAACAGGCACAGAGCTTACTGGAAGCACAGTGCATGTGGGAGAGCATGCAAAGGAGCAGTTTATTTAGGACAGAAGCAAAGCAGAGCTCTAAACAGAGAAAGAGCGTGGGTGTCCTCACTAGAGAGGGGTGCTAAGGGTGGCTTAAGTTGCTTATACAGGGGCTGTCTTCCAGGTCTTTGTTTTCCTCCAGTGAATCATCTTGCTTTGTTCCTATATCTGACCTGATTGAGGGCCCTGCCTAAAGTGCACATGCATCTTTTAGCCAAGATGGATTCCAGTGTGAGAATCTCTGAGTGGTTGTCAGAACATATGATGTGTTAGTGCCACCTCACTTTTTGACTACCGAGGAATTTTCCTGGACATGTGGAGTTGGTTAGTTCTCCTTGATGCCAAGAATAAAAGATGTGGTCATCTTATCTTTTTACCCAAGCAGAGCTTAGTTCCTCTCCACTCCTGTCATTAGCTTTTTCCTTAAAACATCAGGGGAAGACAAGCTCTGATTGTTCAGCCTGACACTCCAGCTACTCATTTTGGGGTCCATCTACTTCCTACCTCAGCCTTAAGTTAAGTAGTTTTCCACACCTACCTACCAAATCTTAAAACTTTGTATAGAGGCTCTAATTGAATTCAGTCACATACATCATCCAGTCAGTCTAAATATCACATTTTTATATCAAGATTGTGTCCTTTGTGCAGCTTCTAGGAGTGGGAAAGTCAAGCAGAACACAAATTCCAAGGACAGGGGAGGGAGTGAGGAGTATCCTTTTGCCTGGGTCTCAATCATGGGTTAATTTGCAGTAACATTCCCTTGATGACCTCCCTCAGTTCAGTTCAGTTCAGTTCAGTCACTCAGGCATGTCCTACTCTTTGTGACCCCATGAATCGCAGCACACCAGGCCTCCCTGTCCATCACCAACTCCCAGATTTCACTCAGGCTCACGTCCATCGAGTCAGTGATGGCATCCAGCCATCTCATCTTCTGTCGTCCCCTTCTCCTCCTGCCCCTAATCCCTCCCAGCATCAGAATATTTTCCAATGAGTCAACTCTTCACATGAGGTGGCCAAAGTACTGGAGTTTCAGCTTTAGCATCATTCCTTCCAAAGAAATCCCAGGGCTGATCTCCTTTAGAATGGACTGGTTGGAAATCCTTGCAGTCCATGGGACTCTCAAGAGTCTTCTCCAATACCACAGTTCAAAAGCATCAATTCTTCAGCGCTCAGCCTTCTTCACAGTCCAACTCTCACATCCATACATGACCACAGGAAAAACCATAGCCTTGACTAGACGGACCTTTGTTGGCAAAATAACGTCTCTGCTTTTCAATATGCTATCTAGGTTGGTCATAACTTTCCTTCCAAGGAGTAAGCTTTTTTTAATTTCATGGCTGCAGTCACCATCTGCAGTGATTTTGGAGCCCAAAAAATAAAGGCTGACACTGTTTTCACTGTTTCCCCATCTATTTCCCATGAAGTGATGGGACCAGATGCCATGATCTTCGTTTTCTGAATGTTGAGCTTTAAGCCAACTTTTTCACTCTCCACTTTCACTTTCATAAAGAGGATTTTTAGTTCCTCTTCACTTTCTGCCATTAGGGTGGTATTATCTGCATATCTGAGGTTATTGATATTTCTCCCGGCAATCTTGAGTCCAGCTTGTGTTTCTTCCAGTCCAGCATTTCTCATGATGTACTCTGCATATAAGTTAAATAAGCAGGGTGACAATACTCAATACCCTCTAATTAAAAAAAAAACAAAAAACAAAAAAAACCAACAACACTTTAAATAACTGCTTCCACTAAAACTCAGATAAGCAGTGTGGTTGTTTTTCAATCCTGTGCTTATAACTGAGCAGGAATCCTATGGGGCCTTCCTAAGACAGATGCCTCCTTTATATCCACTACTGTAGCTTCTCTGTGAAGCACCTAGATAATAGTATCTGATGCATATTTCCTGAGTTAACAGATGCTAAAACACCACCAAATGAAAGAAATTAACTAGTTGATGAGCATCAACATGTAGAGCCCAGACCTACTGGTGCCCGAGAATTAATCATGTTAACCTCTATGATACTGCCCTGTTACCTCACCATCAACCAATCAGAGGATTGTGGACCAGTTGATCATATACCCTGAGTTCTCTTCCTCAACCGATCTTTATGTTGAAATCCACCAGGTAGTTTGGAGTTTGAGTGTTTTGAGCACCAGCTACCCTGGACTCCTTGCAATAAACACTGTACAGTAAATGCTGCATTTTCCTTCACCATAACTGGGTGTCAGGAGACTGGGTTTCCTGCACATGGATGAAAGGACCCTAGTTTATTTTAGTAGAAGGCTTTTGTCCTTAGTCAAGAGTGGTCTAAGAGCACTTTTATCACTTGGTTCATTCATTCTGTCAACAAACCTACTGTAAGCTAGAAAGACCCACCCTCCTACCCCTCCCACATCATGTTTAACTCAAGTATCCTTTTCTCTGTTGTTCAGATGTGTTTTCTTTTAGCACTGTGGGTGGGATAGACACCTTAAGGGGTTCACAGGGTTCAAGGGGGCAGTGACAGTGACTATACCAAAAACAGACACTAAGATAAGATGGCAGCAAGTGCTAAGATTGAGGGAATCTAACAGGTGGTCCTGAATTAATATTTTCTTCCTCCTGCCTCATTTTGAACCCTGCTCTGGTCTTTGACTCTGCACTTTTGTTGCCATTGTTGTGGAGTCACTAAGTCATGTCTGACTGTGATTCCACGGACTGCAGCCTGCCAGAGTCCTCTGTCCTCCAGTATCTCCCAGAATTTGCTCAAATTCATGTCCATTGAGTCAGTGATGCTATCTACCCATCTCAGCTTCTGCCACTCTCTTCTCCTTTTGCCTTCAATCTTTCCAGCATCAGGATCTTTTCCAATGAGTCAGCTCTTCGCATCAGGTGGCCAAAATATTGGAGCTTCAGCGCCAGTCCTTCCAATGAATATTTAGGGTTGATTTCCTTTAGGATTGACTGATTTGATCTCCTTGCTGTGCAAGGGACTCTCAAGAGTCCTCTCCAGCACCACAATTCAAAAGCATCAGTTCTTTGGCACTGAGCCTTCTTTATGGTCCAACTCACATCTGTACATGACTACTAGAAAAACCACAGGTTTGACTATATGGACCTTTGTTGGCAAAGTGATGTCTCTGCTTTTTAATATACTGTCTAGGTTTGTCATAGCTTTCCTTCCAAGGAGCAAATGTCCTTTAATTTCATGGCTGCAGTCACTGTCCACAGTGATTTTGGAGCCCAAGAAAATAAAACCTGTCACTGCTTTGATTTTTTTCCCTTCTATTAATATTTGCCATGAATTGATGGGACCGGATGCCATGATCTCAGGTTTTTTAATGTTGAATTTCAAACCAGCTTTTCACTCTCCTCTTTCACCCTCACCAAAAAGCTCTTTAGGTCCTGTATTAGTTTCTACCAATTTCTTCTCTTACATTTTTCTAACACTAGAGATGCAACAATTACCTCTCTGTTTTAGGTCTCAGCCCTTTTTTCTGGCCTTGGTCACAAGATATATGAGAAGGCATATTTCCATTGCCTCTGAAACATTCAAACCTTGCTGTTAATTATGCCATTTGGGGGTCTACCTTTGTTTCAGGTGTGTTCAAGAATGTAGTACCTCATTCTTGCTCTTAATTCCCTCAACCCTGACCCCCTGTTAGAGTTTGTGTTTGGAATTTGTCATCAATCTTTTCCTTCCTTGAATGTCAGGAATTCAATCTTCTTCAATATCTATTATATCATTTTGATTATATTTTTCACATCATTGTACTTTTTTCTTGCTTCTGTATTTTTCTTTCTTACATGTATTTAACTACATTTTTTTTTTCTTCAGTTTTTCTCTTATCCTTTACACATAGTCTGTCATTTCCATCTCCCTCTTGGTTCCATTCTGGATTTCTGTCCCAAATTGTTACCAAAAGCTGTGAGTCTGAGATATTGTTACCGAAATCCCAAATCTGTGTGTCCAATGCAAAGTAAGGCCCATCAATACTAAACATTAAAGTTTGGAACAGAAAAATGTTTATTACAGATTCATACAATGAAATGGGTGTCTCATGCCCTAAAAACCCCAAAGTTACTGAAAGCTTTCAGAAAGCCCCTTTAAAAGCAAAAGATGAGGGATGGATGTGGTTAGTTGTCTCAGGCTTCTTGGTGTCAGATCCTTTGTTCTTGAGGTTAGGTCATGGTCAGGTAATGATGTTCCTGTAATCTCTACCAGATGAATGTTACTGTCTGTCCTGACAAGAAAAGGAAAGTCTGAAGACACAGCTTTCACCCTCCAAGGTCCCAGTCCTAGCTAAGAGGAGGCAAATCTCAGTTGTCAGTTCCTTCAGGACCAGGTTCCCACATCTGCCCAGCTGAGAAAGACAGGCATCCAAACCAACTGGTCCTCCGTCTCCTTCAGTTCAGTTCAGTCGCTCAGTTGTGTCCCACTCTTTGCAACCCCATGAATCGCAGTATGCCAGTCCTCCCTGTCCATCACCAACTCCCAGAGTTCACTGAGACTCACGTCCATCGAGTCAGTGATGCCATCCAGCCATCTCATCCTCTGTTGTCCCCTTCTCCTCCTGCCCCCAATCCCTCCCAGCATCAGAGACTTTTCCAATGAGTCAGCTTTTCACGTGAGGTGGCCAAAGGACTGGAGTTTCAGCTTTAGCATCATTCCTTCCAAAGAAATCCCAGGGCTGATCTCCTTCAGAATGGACTGGTTGGATCTCCTTGCAGTCCAAGGGACTCTCAAGAGTCCTCTCCAGCACCACAGTTCAAAAGCATCAATTCTTTGGCTCTCAGCCTTCTTCACAGTCCAACTCTCACATCCATACATGACCACAGGAAAAACCACAGCCTTGACTAGATGGACCTTTCTTGGCAAAGTAATCTCTCTGCTTTTGAATATGCTATCTAGGTTGGTCATAACTTTTCTTCCAAGGAGTAAGCATCTTTTAATTTCATGGCTGCAGTCACCATCCGCAGTGATTTTGGAGCCCCCAAAAATAAAGTCTGACACTGTTTCCCCATCTATTTCCCATGAAGTGATGGGACCAGATGCCATGATCTTCTTTTTCTGAATGTTGAGTTTTAAGCCAACTTTTTTACTCTCCTCTTTCACCTTCATCAAGAAGCTTTTTAGTTCCTCTTCACTTTCTGCCATAAGGGTGGTGTGGCCAACCAAATGGGGAGACCAGGTCTCACAGACTATGACCCAGACAAATGGCCACTGCTAGTAGATTGCAGAGACAGGGATGGGGGAGAGTTTCACTGCTGCTTCACGGCCTGGGCCAAGGCTAGTGGAGGGCCTTAGTGATGGCTCTGGACCCCTGCAGGACAGAGTCCCCAGTCTGTTCCCTGGGCCCTCCAGCTCACCCACTGACCCAAAGTTGGCTAAGCTGGAGGGCCTCCTGAAGAAGGCCTCAATCTGCCTCTTACCTGACTTTCCACCTGATGACCACTACACCACTGACCCTTGACTGAATCACTTTTCCAATGGTCCCTATTGGAGAGGGCCCACTGTGGTGTTGACCAATAGCTGAGCAGGACAACTAATGGTTGCTCATTAACAGTTCGTTGCTTGTGAGCAGGGCTGACTCAGGCACTGAGCAATGGCTGAGCAAGACTTGATGCCTAGTAACAGGGTGCAGAGTAATGAGGCACAGCAATGGCTGTCTGCTAAGGGCTGTACTCTTCCTGCTCTGTTACAATATGTCATGTGATCCTCCACCTAAGACAAGTCATTTATTGCATGTTCTCCTATAGCCTTATAGTTGTCCTTGGATCTTTCTTGGATTCATTCCCTGGAACTCTGCTATAACCTTGGGCTTTTGGGTAATTCTTTCCCTTGAATACACATCCCAGTAATAGACTATTTTTTCCTTCATTACCAATACCATTCCTAATCACCAGGTCACCTTTACTGAGTCCTTACCAAACACAGCAGGTATGGTGTTAAGCAACTAATATTTATTACCTCATTAAGTCTTTCTAAAATCAGTACAAAGTAGCTAAATAAATATCATCAAATGCCCCTATATAAGTGTTTATTCATAATAGGCATCTATCTAGTTCTGGAATAAATGATAACTGACTTCATTTTACAACCAAAGAACCTTAGGAACATTATTTACTCATTTATTTATCTTAGGAACATAGTTATTTTATTTTATAAATAAAATAATATTTTATTTTAAGACTTTATATATTTATTTTATTTTATATTTTAATTCATAGGCATTATATATAATTTAATTTATATTTATCACATATAATTTATATAAATTATATAATTTAGTTATTTAATATTGTAATATTATTTTATTTACATATATTTTAATATGTGTTTATTAATATTTTGTTTTACTTTGTTTTATAAATAAAATAATATTTATTATTTTATTATTAATTTAGAGGGAAGTGAAACTGTCAGTCAAAAATAAGACAAGCCTTGGTAGTATTCACAGGTAACCAAGAACTTAAAAATGGTGTAGTGGAAAAAAAAGTCTATAGATATACAGTAACCAAAAGGAAAATTCAATGACTGAGCTCAACAGCAAACCAGGAAACTAGTAATGATAGTTAACCTTCATTAAATGCTTATTATGTGCCTAATGATATTCCAAGTGCTTTTACAAGTATTAGTCATTTTGTGTATTTTTTTTTTCTTTTCTCATAATCTCATGAATGAAAAATCAAAATAGTTCCATGTTCTTAGAAGAATTGGGATTAGAATTGTAAGGGAGTTAAATGTTTCCTCTACCTTCCTAAGTTTGAAACTGGGTCTGTGACATGAATCAGCAATAGGTAGATAAATAGGAGAAAAGGTGTACTAAATTATTTACTTGCAATATGGCATGCCCAGAGCATTATGGGAAAAAAAATGTGAATGCCACCCCACCTCCCCTCCCAAAAAAGTGATGAACTTTAGGAGCTTAATAGGAATGGGAGAGAGAGAGAAGCAATTTTAGGAGACATTAAATGATTTTCAGGAAAGATGAATGGGCCCTTAGAAAAATAAATGAGAGATGTGATAGTTTGGAACCAAGTTTGGGTGTGGTACAAACTTCTAGTCTCTTCTCTTACAACAAGTCTGTCTTCCCTGGCTGATGAAACTTCTGAGAAGGGAACCCATGACAAATGAGGATCTGTTTCAGATAAAGGGAGTTTGAAGAAAGACTCTCTGTGCATTTGTTATTTTTCAAATGTGTTCAGCTCAAAATCTTTTGAGGTGGTATGTCCTTAAAGCCTCAGGACAAATTGGTAGAAATTTCATATATTTAAGGAAAGCAAAACTTAGTATGAACCACTTCTTTTGCTGATGATATTCTCCATCAGGCCATATTCAAGCAAAGTCTATGTAGTCTCCCCCTAGGTTGCTGTGGAATGAATTTCAGCATATGTTGGGAGTAGAAATCATGATATCTGTGTTGTCTTTAGCTTTAAAGCATCATAGCAACGCACCTAGGGCAAAATAAACCTAAACAAAATAAAAGAGATGATTGGACATTTGGCTTTTCCTAAGTAAAGCATGGTATAAGAAACCCTGATGGGAGAAATTTTGAGTAAGTAGAAATTCAGGCATGGTGTGCAGGCACAGTGATTATTTTCACCAACTACTCTTTACTGAGATCAACATTTTCACTACTCTAATTGCAGATTTACTCACAGAAAGTATTTTTCCACTCAATTTCCTCAAGAATCTTCCATTAGTGCAACTAGAGACCCTGATCTTCTATCTTGGTGATTTCCTAAGCTACACAATTTGATTACTTTCATGGTACCTGAATCCTTGAACAGATATATTTATGTATGAATTGAAATACTGCATGATATTTGGATCTTACAGTAATTTCTTGGATCAAAAATATGAATATGTTTTTCATGAACTAGAGTGGATCTGATGCACTGTAATTATAACATGGAGCCAACTGTATATCATTACAAAGATTTTTACATACATTCAAACAACATGTACTAATTTGAACATTTTCTTTAGTTTGATCATCAAAAAGAATGACTGCTGCTGCTGCTAAGTCGCTTCAGTTGTCTCCGACTCTGCGCAGCCCACCAGGCTCTCCTGTCCCTGGGATTCTCCAGGCAAGAACACTGGAGCAGGTTGCCATTTCCTTCTCAATGCATGAAAGTGAAAAGTAAAAGTAAAGTCGCTCACTTGTGTCCGATTCTTAGCAACCCCATGGACTGCAGCCTACCAGGCTTCTCCTTCCACGGGATTTTCCAGGCAAGAGTACTGGAGTGGGGTGCCATTGCCTTCTCTGAAAGAATGACTAGATGTAAATATTTAGCTTTATCTTTTCCTCCAAAAATATAAGAAGATAAGTCTTCTGATCCAGGTCATGATTGCAAAGGATATTCTGTCTTGTTTTTAGAAAATACTTGTTCTCTTGGAATCTCTAAGACTATTTAAAAACCAATAGGAAAGGTAAAAGTCAACAAAAAAAACTATTAAGTATCATGAATATGCAATATGAAACAAGATAATGAGTAGTGTCTATAAATTATAATTTATATTGAAACTCTGAAATGAAAAAAAATTAGACTGGTTTTACATGGTTTTTGATTATGAAGTCTAATATTTTACAGATGAGGTCATATTTTCTCCAGAGGTAAGCTGCAAAGTGTGATGGGGGAAAAAAACGTGGCTTTTGAAGTTGGAGAACTTAGTATGTTCAAGTTCTTACCTGCCTTTGGGTGACCTGAAATGCTCGTATTATCTCAATCAGGGCATTTAATGCATCTGAATAACCAGGAAATGGTAATAATAGTTCCCAGGGTTATTATAAAATAAGTAGCATATTATGAATTTTTTTTCTTTTTTAAGAAATGTTTATTGAGACTGCTATGCATCAATTACCAAGGATATGTAGAATAAAATAAACCAGTATTTTGTAAAATTTAAAGCAATATACAAATTATGTGGACTTCCCTGATGGTGTGGTGGTAAAGAATCCACCTGTCAATGCAGGAGATAGATATGGCTTCAATCTCTGGATTGGGGAGATCCCCTGGAGAAAGAAGTGGCAACCCACTACAGTATTCTTGCCTGTCCATGGAGCCACAAAGAGTCAGACACCTTAGCAAATAAACAGCAGCAACATATAATGTATGTTGCTTTTACTCAAAGGTCTTAATAAATGTATCACTATCTGGTACTTGGTTTAATCCTGGTACTTAACTTTAGAGTTTCAAAATAAACTTATACTGAACAGATCAAATATGACTAGATTTGCAAAGAAAAATCAAGTATATGATTCCTAACACTTCTCATCCCCACTCCTGAACACATATCCTAAACACATATTTTTCTGTTAACTTTCTGTATAAAAATTTCCTTCTTGATTTTGTAGTCTTTACACTAACACACATCTGTTTTGATTCTTCAAATTATAGGGAATTAGGATGACGCTTCATTGTTGGCTTATTCTGAAATTACACTGCACAATGACAGAAAGACAACACATTATCACCGCTTTGGATGTTAGAGAACAATTAGATATTTGCATATGAGAAGAGGAAATATCCCCAGTGCCTATGACAAATGGTAAAATCAGGCGATTTAAGTCTCAGCTTAAAAAATCATCCTAATACATTTGTTGTGAGATTGTCTCTGGGTTTCTAGCAAAATCTGCTCTAATGATATTTCTAAGTGCTAAGAAATGACTTCTCAAAATATGTGATGGAAATTATGTAATGGACTAACACAACAACAGCAACAAAATATGCGAAGTAAGTATCCCCAGGTATGGGCTATTAGTTGTCTTTCTTCATTAATCGTTTTTATGTGGTAACTGGAGATGTCAAACTTACCCTGTGTTTCTCTTTTCAAATTTAGGGAGTTCAGTATGCTGCATCTTTAGCATTACATTTCCAAGTTATTTTCTATGTCTTTCATGTCCTAGGGGTCCCTGTGCAGGACCCAGGATTTGATGAGCAGAACAATGCTCAGATTTGCTATAGGGAATAATTTGGTTTGGTGCTAGTTTAAATACACAGATTTTTACATCCAGGTTTACATACAGCCTCTGCTATTGATTTACTCTGTAAATTTTAACAATTTATATAGTTTTCTAAGATTTAGTTTCCTCAGTTAGATAGTGAAATAATGGCAGTCTATACTTTAGGTGGTTATAGGGAGTATTTAAAACTTAATGCATGTAATCAAATTATTAATACATTGGATATTTAAAAATCTTTGTTCATCACAGTCAACATTAAAAGTATCCTAGTAGGTTTTGTAACCTAAGGACAACAAAGATTTTCAATTTGGGAACACAGAGGATTCAGCAGAAATAAAGAGAAACACAGCAAAACAAAACAGAAACAGCTCAACTATCAAAGATAAATGGAAAGAATATGTCCCATAGCACTACTATATGGTGGGACTTCTACACTCACATTGTCTCATTGAATTAAACACTAAGATAACTTTTAAAGAAGAAATTAGTGTGCCATTTATTTTAACAGAAAAAGAGACTTGAGAATCTGATTAAGTAATATACCCAATTTCCTCCATCACAGTGATTTCTAGATTCTTTTGTTATCCATTGAAGTGTGCAACATTTATTTTAAAATATCTACATAACTGGGGAAAAAAAATAATATACCTGAAATTACACAGCTACTGAATTCAAAGTCAGCATTAGAGCCTGTGTCTTGTTTATTTTATTTTCCCAGAAGCCAAGAGTCAGTATCAGGTGTGTTTAGATTAGGAAGTCTGCAGGTAATACACATTCAACTCAAATTGCAAAGTAGGTGATCATGATAGTGAACAGATTGTACTCCAGAACAGTGATATATCTCTGATTCACCAGTAAAGATTATTTCTTACCAGAGAGCCTTAGGAACTTCCCATCAGGGCCGGCTATGAATGGCTGGGTCTCAGTCATAGGTCACTTCACACAAGTGACTACTGATATCTGAATGGGGGATCAAGAAGTGCTGTTGACAGAATACACCCCAAAAGCAGAGTGCCAGTGGCTGTTAAATAATAATATCTATTATAGTGCTATACTTTTCAGCAGATGGACATGAATTTGAGCAAGCTCCAGGAGTTGGTGATGGACAAGGAAACCTGGCGTGCTGAAGTCCACGGGGTCGCAAGGAGTCGGACACGACTGAGTGACTGAACTTAACTGAACTTTCATCAGATGCTGATTTTTTAAGGACCTGCCCATCCAAGACTAATGTTAGTATTTCCAGTTTATAGATAAAATATAAGGCTCTAAAAGACTATAATTTTCCTAAGGTCACATGATTAAATAATGGTAGAGAAATTAAATTCTGTTAGACATTAAGAAGAGTACAGATCAGATCAGATCAGTCGCTCAGTCGTGGCCGACTCTTTGCCACCCCATGAATCACAGCACACCAGGCCTCCCTGTCCATCACCAACTCCTGGAGTTCACTCAGACTCACGTCCATCAAGTCAGTGATGCCATCCAGCCCTCTCATCCTCTGTCGTCCCCTTCACCTCTTGCCCCCAATCCCTCCCAGCATCAGAGTCCTTCCAATGAGTCAACTCTTCCCATGAGGTAGCCAAAGTACTGGAGTTTCAGCTTTAGCATCATTCCTTCCAAAGAAATCCCAGGGCTGATCTCCTTCAGAATGGACTGGTTGGATCTCCTTGCAGTCCAAGGGACTCTCAACAGTCTTCTCCAACACCACAGTTCAAAAGCATCAATTCTTTGGTGCTCAGCCTTCTTCACAGTCCAACTCTCACATCCATACATGACCACAGTAAAAACCATAGCCTTGACTAGACAGACCTTTGTTGGCAAAGTAATGTCTCTGCTTTTGAATATGCTATCTAGGTTGGTCATAACTTTCCTTCCAAGGAGTAAGCGTCTTTTACTTTCATGGTTGCAGTCACCATCCGCAGTGATTTTGGAGCCCAGAAAAATAAAGTCTGACACTGTTTCCACTGTTTCCCCAGATGCCATGATCTTTGTTTTCTGAATATTGAGCTTTAAGCCAACTTTTTCACTCTCCACTTTCGCCTTCATCAAGAGGCTTTTTAGTTCCTCTTCACTTTCTGCCATAAGGGTGGTGTCATCTGCATATCTGAGGTTATTGATATTTCTCCCGGCAATCTTGATTCCAGCTTGTGTTTCTTCCAGTCCAGCATTTTTCATGATGTACTCTGCACAGTAGTTAAATAAACAGGGTGACAATATACAGCCTTGACGTACTCCTTTTCCTATTTGAAACCAGTCTGTTGTTCCATGTCCACCTCTAACTGTTGCTTCCTGACCGGCATACAAATTTCCAAGAGGCAGATCAGGTGGTCTGGTATTCCCATCTCTTTCAGAATTTTCCACAGTTTCTTGTGATCCACACAGTCAAAGGCTTTGGCATAGTCAATAAAGCAGAAATAGATGTTTTTCTGGAACTCTCTTGCTTTTTCCATGATCCAGCGGATGTTGGCAATTTGATCTCTGGTTCCTCTGCCTGTTCTAAAACCAGCTTGAACATCTGGAAGTTCACAGTTCACATACTGCTGAAGCCTGGCTTGGAGAATTTTGAGCATTACTTTACTAGCGTGTGAGATGAGTGCAATTGTGCTGTAGTTTGAGCATTCTTTGTCATTGCCTTTCTTTGGGATGGGAATGAAAACTGACCTTTTCCAATCCTGTGACCACTGCTGAGTTTTCCAAATTTGCTGGCATATTGAGTGCAGCATTTTCACAGCATCATCTTTCAGGATTTGGAATAGCTCCACTGGAATTCTATTACCTCCACTAGCTTTGTTCGTAATGATGCTTTCTAAGGCCCACTTGACTTCACATTCCAGGATGTCTGGCTCTAGGTCAGTGATCACACCATCATGATTATCTGGATCGTGAAGATCTTTTTTGTACAGTTTTTCTGTGTATTCTTGCCATCTCTTCTTAATAGCTTCTGCTTCTGTTAGGTCCATGCCATTTCTGTCCTTTATTGTGCCCATCTTTGCATGAAATGTTCCTTTGGTATCTCTGATTTTCTTGAAGAGATTCCTAGTCTTTCCCATTCTGTTGTTTTCCTCTATTTCTTTGCATTGATTGCTGAAGAAGGCTTTCTTATCTCTTCTTGCTATTCTTTGGAGCTCTGCATTCAGATGCTTATATCTTTCCTTTTCTCCTTTGCTTTTCACTTCTCTTCTTTTTACAGCTATTTGTAAGCCCTCCCCAGACAGCCATTTTGCTTTTTTGCATTTCTTTTCCATGCAGATGGTCTTGATCCCTGTCTCCTGTACAATGTCATGAACCTCATTCCATAGTTCATCAGGCACTCTATCTGTCAGATCTAGGTCCTTAAATCTATTTCTCACTTCCACTGTATAATCATAAGGGATTTGATTTAGGTCATACCTGAATGGTCTAGTGGTTTTCCCTACTTTCTTCAATTTAAGTCTGAATTTGCCTATAAGGAGTTCATGGTCTGAGCCACAGTCAGCTCCTGGTCTTGTTTTTGTTGACTGTATAGGGCTTCTCCATCTTTGGCTGCAAAGAATATAATCAATCTGATTTCGGTGTTGACCATCTGGTGATATCCATGTGTAGAGTCTTCTCTTGTGTTGTTGGAAGAGGGTGTTTGTTATGACCAGTGCATTTTCTTGGCAAAACTCTATTAGTCTTTGCCCTGCTTCATTCCATATTCCAAGGCCAAATTTGCCTGTTACTTCAGGTGTTTCTTGACTTCCTAGTTTTGCATTCCAGTCCCCTATAGGGCCAGTGAATTCTGTTATTAGTGAAAATCAATAAAATCTCCAGTTTATCTTTCCACATATAGCAGCACTATGTGAAGAAAGAGCATATGACACTGAAAAAGATTCTTTGTTTTTAGTTTTGCTTCATAGTATAAAGCATAGCCTGCTACATATCATTCAACTGAACTATTTCACCCTCAGTATTCATAATTGTAAACTATGAGAAAAATACTTCCACTGTCTATTTCACTGAGCATTAATGAGATTGCAATGAAATCATGAACTGGTACTATATAAATTCAAAGATAATATGCAAATGTGACATTATTTTTGCCTATCTCCCTGGAGCTATATGTGAATAAAATGGGTTAATATACATGAAAATGCAATACAATTATAGTGAAAAATCAAGGATCATTAGGATAAGAGTAACCATTCCTGGGAGATATATAGGTGTTTGAATATTTATATATAGAAAAGTGATTGTGCTTTCCATTCTGATTATTAAAATAATCAAGATTTTTCAAATCATATTTATTATGAACCCCATAGTTTATAAATCAAGAAAACAAAGCTCAACGGGGACAGCTAACTGGTCCAAGGACTGTAATTTGTTAGCAGTGATACATGAGACTAGATAAATTTATTTATATTCCCTACACCCCACTGTCTTCCTGTACAAAGGGATGGATTTTTATATCTAATGGAAGGATAGCCCAAAAATTAGGCTAGTTCCTTCTTCAGAATATTTGTATTTTAGAAACCATCTTTGATTTCAAAAATTTAAAACAGGGCATTGTAAGCCAGTTCCCAGTTCTCTAGTGACTTAAATGGAAAGATTTCCCTGCTGCTTTGATAGGCCTTATTTATTCTTCTGGTTATTCCTCTATGAGCCCTAAGATGGATCTATTTTCAAACTCCTTCTTTTCTTTGATTTCTCCAACGTTCTCCAGGTTTCAGGGCCTCCTTTCCTGGCCCTCTGGGTAGTAAGCCACAGCTTTAATCTCACAGCTCTACTGTGTGTTTCCTGAAGCTAAGTTTGGTTGTGTGCAAGTGACAGGAGGATACAGAGTTAAAAACCGACATAGATGTCCATCTGTCTCCCAAACTTTCTGGACCACAGTTCCTCTGATCAGAGAGAAGGATTTCTGTATCTGTGTTTCAGGTACCTTCATGCTCACTGCTGCCTTAGAATTGCAGCATCAGGAGTGGGAACTGCCTGTGAGCACAGCTGGGAAAGAAAGAAGAAAGGGAGTGGAGATTTCTCTCACTGCCTCTGCCCCATAGAGATGCCCCTGTCCCTTTCGCTGGACTCAAAGGGAGAGCTTCTCTTGGAGATCTTCTTATTCATATCTGAGGCAAAGTGCCATGATTTATTATGTCTTAACAGCCAGTAATGGGAGAAAAAATAATAAATAGGAAATTAATCATCATATAAAAAGCAGAGCCATTACTTTGCCAACAAAGATCCTCTAATCAAAGCTATGATTTTTCCAGTAGTCATGTATGGATGTGAGAGTTGGACCATAAAGAAACCTGAGCATCAAAGAGTTGATGCTTTTGAACTGTGATGTTGGAGAAGACTCTTGAGAGTCCCTTGGACTGTGAAGAGATACAACTAGTCCATCCTAAAGGAAATGAGTCCTGAATATTCATTGGAAAGACTGATGTTGAAGCTGAAACTCAAGTACTTTGACTACCTGATGCAAAGAGCTGACTCATTTGAAAAGACCCTGCTGCTGGGAGGGATTGAAGGCAGGAGGAGAAGGGGTCGATAGAGGATGAGATGGTTAGATGGCATCACCGATTCAATGGACATGAGTTTGAGTAAGCTCTGGGAGTTGGTGATGGACAGGGAGGCCTGGCGTGCTGCAGTCCATGGAGTCACAGAGTCAGACATGACTGAGCAACTGAACTGAACTGAATCATCATAGAATTAATATTTGTGTAGATTTCCTAATATAAATATATTTTGGACAGGTGTCTAGTTAGCTCTGCTAGTGTAGGAGCATCCCTGAATTAAGTAAACTCTGAAAAAATTATCAGAAAGGCCAACAATAAGATTTCAAACTGTGATAATTTACTAAACCAAGTTTCCCTGTTGAGACCTAAGTTGTCAGCATTCTTCCATAAAGATTCTTTTGCTCAGATTCAACACTTCTTCTTTTTAATCTTTAAATGTAAATATTTATTTTTTTTTCAGTTTTACTAAGATACAATCAACATATAACATTGGGTAAGCTTAAGATTTTCCCATATGACACTAGTGGTAAAGAACCCACCTGCCAATGCAGGAGACCTAAGAGACACAGTTTCAAGTCCTGGGTTGGGAAGATACCCTGCAGAAAAAAAAAAATAGCAACTCACTCCAGTATTTTGCCTAGGGAATCTGATGGACAGAGGATCCTGTTGTGCTACACTCCATAGGGTCTCAATGAGTCAGATGACTGAAGCAACTTAGCACAGCACACACAAGCTTGAGATATACAACATGTTGATTTTATATACATATATCACAATATGATTACCAACACACCATTAGCTAACACCTTCAACAAATCACGTAATAGTGTTTTTTATGCTATACGTATGCTCTTAGTAACTTTCAACTATATAATACAATATTATTAGCTATAATTGCCATGGTGTACATTAGACTTCAGAACTTATTCATTTTATATTTGGAAATTTGCACCCTCTGATAAATATTTTCCCATTTCACTTACCCCAGGTCCTGGAAACCACTGTTCTGTCTTTTGTTTCTACAAATTTAGCTAATTTAGATTCCACATATAAGTGATATCCTAAAGTATTTGTCTTTCTCTGACACTTCATTTAGCATAATATTCTCAACTTTCAGTGCATTTGTCACAAATGATACTATTTCCCTTTTTCTCAAGGCTGAATGAAGTTCTGCTATGCATTTTATTTATCCTTCACACAAACATGTATTCACATATTCTGTATCCATTCATCTGTAGGCAGACACTAAGATTGCCTCATTCTCTTCGCTATTGCAAATAAAACTGCAGTGAAAATGAGAGGGTACATATATCTCCTACATCCTGTTTTAATTGCTTTGGCTATATACCTAGAAGTGGAATTACTGGATCGTATGGCAGTTCTTTTTTAATTTTTGAGAAAACTCCATACTGTGTTCATCAGTTCAGGTCCGACTCTTTGAGATCCATGGACTGCAGCATTCCAGGCTTCCCTGTCCATCACCAACTCCCAGAGCTTGCTCAAATTCATTTCCATTGAGTCAATGATGCCATCCAACCATCTCATCCTCTGTCATCCCTTTCTCATCCTGCCTTCAATCTTTCCCAGCATTAGGGTCTTTTCCAATGAGTCAGTTCTTCCCATCAGGTATTGGAGTTTATTCCCAATACTCCCAAAGTATTGGAGTTTCAGCTTCAGCATCAGTCCTTCCAATGAATATTCAGGACTGATTTCCTTTAGGATGGACTGGTTGGATCTCCTTGCAGTCCAAGGGACTCTCGAGTCTTCTCCAACACCACAGTTCAAAAGCATCAATTCTTTGGCACTCAGCCTTATTTATAATCCAACACTCACACCCATATATGACTACTGAAAAAACCATAGCTTTGACTAGACAGACCTTTGTTGGCAAAGTAATGTCTCTGCTTTTTAATATGCTGTCTATGTTGATCATAGCTTTTCTTCCAAGGAGTAAGTGTCTTTTAATTTCATGGCTGCAGTCACAATCTGCAGTGATTTTGAAGCCCAAGAAAATAAAGTCTGTCACTGTTTCACTTGTTTACCCATCTATATGCCATGAAGTGATGGGACCAGATCCCATGATCTTAGTTTTTTGAATGTTTAGTGTCAAGCCAGATTCTTCACTCTCCTCTTTCACTTTCATCCGGAGGCTTTTTAGTTCTTCTTCACTTTCTGGGATAAGGGTAGTATCATTTGCATTTCTGAGATTATTGATATTTCTCTTAGCAATCTTGATTTCAGCTTGTGCTTCATCCAGCCCAGCATTTCTCATGATGTACCCTGCATATAAGTTAAATAAGCAAGGTGATGTACACCTTCCCCAATTTGGAACCAGTCTGTTGTTCCATGTCCAGTTCTAACTGTTGCTTCCTGACCTATATACAGATCTCTCAGGAGGCAGGTAAGGTGATCTGGTATTCCCATCTCTTTAAGAATTTTCCACAGTTTGTTATGATCCACAAAGTCAAAGGCTTTGGATTAGTCAATAAAGCAGAAGTAGATGCAGAACTCACCTCCTCCATAAACACATCAAAAATACCAAGTGTTTTCTATAGGTGAAAAAATGTTTGATGAAAACTTAACTGGAGAGTAGCAGAAGGACTCTTGAACAACCAAGGCTGTAAGAAGGATTCAGGATCAAGTAGAGAGGCAGTCAGGTTGAACTTGTGCCTCTGGGAGGGGACTCAGAAGAGGAGATCCTCCCTGGGGAATGAGTGATTTGAGTCATATTTTGGGTGCCCCAGCCCTGGGGTCTGACACTGGGAAGCTGATTGCGCTTGGTTGGAGGGAAAGGGAGACTAACAGGAGAGCTGTTGGAAGCCTCGACCCTTCTTGTGAGGAGTATGTATATGCTTTCTTACTCCTGAAGCAGGGTGGACTGAAACTGCATCAGTCACTGGCTGGTTTCCCCCAACTGTCTTGGCACGTGCCCCTGCCCTGCTTTCTCCATGATGCAGCTCCACATTGGGGGTGAGAGTCGTCATGGCTGAGGGGAGAACTTGGCTATGAGGCACAAAGATGGCTCAGACCTGTAGTGGCAGTGGCAGCCACTGTGGACACTTACACAGGCCGCGCATCAGTGGCAGTCTGGGACTCTGAGCTCTCCAACAAATACTAAAGGATATTCTCTAGACAGGAAACACAAAAATGGTGTATAAATTCTGGAATTTTTTTGATGATCCAACAGATGTCGGCAATTTGATCTCTGGTTCTTCTGCCTTTTCTAAATTCAGCTTGAATATCCAGAAGTTCACAGTTCATGTATTGCTGAAGCCTGGCTTGGAGAATTTTGAGCATTACTTTGCTAGTGTGTGAGATTAGTCCAATTGCGCAGTAGTTTGAGCATTCTTTGCCATTGCCTTTCTTTGGGATTGAAAACTGACCTTTTCCAGTCCTGTGGTCACTGCTGAGTTTTCCAGATTTGCTGGCATATTGAGTGCAGCATTTTCACAGCATCATCTTTTAGGATTTGAAATAGCTCAACTGGAATTCCAACACCTCCTCTAGCTTTGTTCATAGTGATGCTTCCTAAGGCCCACTTGACTTCACATTCCAGGGTATTTGGCTCTAGGTGAGCCAAATCACATCATCGTGGTTATCTGGGTCATGAAGATCTTTTTTGATTAGCTCTTCTGTGTATTCTTGCCACCTCTTCTTAATATCTTCTGCTTCAGTTAGGTTTGTACAATTTCTGTCCTTTATTTTGCCCATCTTTGCATGAAGTGTTCCCTTGGTATCCCTAATTTTCCTGAAGAGAGCTTTAATCTTTCCTACTCCTATTCTATTCTAAAGAAATAAATTTCTTTGCATTGATCACTGAGGAAGGCTTTATTATTTCTCCTTGCTATTCTTTGGAACTCTGCATTCAGATGTGTATATCTTCCCTTTCCTTTTTTGCCTTTCACTTCTCTTCTTTTCTCAGCTATTTGTAAGACCTCCTCAGACAGCCATTTTGCCTTTTTGCATTTTTTTTTTTTTTTTATCTTGGGGATGGTCTTGATCCCTGCCTCCTGTACAATGTCATGAACCTCTGTCTATAGTTCTTCAGGCACTGTGTCTATCATATGTAATCCCTTAAATCTATTTGTCACTTCCACTGTATAATCGTAAGGGATTTGATTTAGGTCATACCTGAATCGTCTAGTGGTTTTCCCTATTTTCTTCAATTTAATTCTGTATTTGCCAATAAAAAGTTCATGATCTGAGCCACTGTCATCTCCTGGTCTTGTTTTTGCTGACTGTATAGAGCTTCTCTTTCTTTAGCTGTAAAGAATATAATCAATCTGATTTTGGTATTGACCATCTGGTGATGTCCATGTGTAGAGTCTTCTCTTGTATTATTGGAAGAGGGTGTTTGCTACAACCATTGCATTCTCTTTGCAAACCTCTGTTAGCCTTTGCCCCGCTTCATTTTGCACTCCAAGATCAAATTTGCCTGTTACTCCAGGTATCTCTTCCTACTTTTGCTTTCCAGTCCCCTGTGATGAAAAGAACACCTTTTTTGGGTATTAGTTCTAGAAGGTCTTGTAGGCCTTCATAGAACCATTCAACTTCAGTTTCTTCAGCATTCTGGTTGGGGCATAGATTTGGATTAGTGTGAATTTCTTCTAAGGTATTCTAGCCCACAATAGTAGATATAATGGTCATCTGAATTAAATTCACCCATTCCAGTCCATTTTACTTCACTGATTCCTAAAATGTTGATGTTCACTCTTTCCATCTTCTGCTTGACCACTTCCAATTTGCCTTGATTCATGCACCTAACATTCCAGGTTCCTATGCAATATTGTTCTTTATAACATTGGACTTTACTTCCATCACCAGTCACATCGACAACTGGACATTGTTTTTGCTTTGTCTCTGTCTCTTCATTCTTTATGGAGTTATTTCTCCACTCTTCTCCAGTAGTATATTGGGCACCTACCAACCTGCAGAGTTCATCTTTCAGTGTTATATCTTTCTGCCTTTTCATACTGTTCATGGGGTTCTCAAGGCATGAATACTGAAGTGGTTTACCATTTCCTTCTCCAGTGGACTGCATTTTGTCAGAACTCTCCACCATGACCCATCCGTCTTGGATAGCCCTACACAGCATGGCTCATAGTTTCATTGAGCTAAACAAGGCTATGGTCCATGTGATCAGTTTGATTAATTTTCCGGGTTTGTGGTTTTATTATCTGTGACTGTGTTTATAGTGGTTGCAACAATTTGCATTTCCACTAACAATGCTCTTGTTGTTTTATCTTTTTTTTTTTTTTAACATTCTCACCAACACTTGCTTTTGGATGGTAACAATTTTAGTAAATGTGAAATGATATTTCCTTGTGGTTTTGACTTGCATTTCCCTGGTGATTAGTGCTATTCAGCATCTTTTCATGGACCTCTTGGCAATTTATATGTCTTCTTTGAAAATAAAATATCCATTCAGTGCATCTATCTATTTCTAATCAGGTTGTTTGATTTTAAAAATTTTTTTTGCTATTTTTTATATGAATTCTTTATGTATTGACCCCTCATCACATGTGTGATTTGCAAATATTTTCTCCCATTTCATAGTTTTCTTTTTATTTTGTTGATTTTTTTATTTTACTATGCAAAAGTTTTTTGATTTGATAAAGTCTCATTTATTTTTGTTTTTGTTTTTGTGGTTTTGGTGTCACATATAGAAAATTATTGCCAAGACAAATGTAAAGGAGCTTTTTGTCTAAGTTTTCTGCTAGGAGTGTTACAGTTTTGGATCTTATGTTTAAGTCTTTAATTCATTTTGAGTTAATTTTTGAGAATGGTGTAAGATAGACATCCAATTTCTTCTTGTGCATGTGGCTATTTAGTTTTCCCAGCACGTATATTGAAAATACCATCCTTTCTGCATTGATAATTCTTATCTCTTTGTCAAATATAGTTGAACATATATGTTAGGGTTTATTTCTGGGCTCTCAGTTTGGTTTCATTCCTTTCTATGTTTGTGCCATACTGTTTTGATTATTATAACTTTGTATTATAGTTTTAAATTAGGATGTCTGATGCTTCCAGTTTTGTTCTTCTTTCTCAGAATTGCTTTGGCTAATTGAGGTCTCTTGAGGTTGCATACAAAATTTATGATATATATTTTTTTATATTTCTGTAAAAATTTCCATTGGGATTCTGATAGGAATTGCATAGAATCTATAGATACCTTTGGATATTATAAATACTTTAATGATATTAATGCTTCCAATACATGAACAAGGGCTTTCTTTCACTTGTTTGTCTTCTTCAATTTTTTCATCATATAGTTTTCAGTGTACAATTCTATCACCTCCCTTAGTTAAATTTATTCCTAGGAATTTTACTGTTTTACTATCGTGAGTGAAATTGTCTTCTTTATTTAACATGTTTTGTTGTTAGTGTATAAAAATGTAACTGATTTTTGTATGTTGGTTTTGTATCCTGAAACTTTACTAAATTTGTTGATTAGATTTCATAACTAATCAGTTTTTGATGGAGTCCTTAAGATTATCTTTATATATGCCTGTAGAATTATACAATCTGCAAACAAAGATGCCTTACTCCTTTGCTTCCTATTTGGGTGTGTTTTATTTCTTTTTCTTGCATGATTGCTCTGAATATGACTTCCAATATTATTTTGAATGGGAATGGGAAGTTTGGGCACACCTGGCTTCTTCCTGATCTGATGGAAATAAGTTTTTACCCTTTCACTGTTGACTATAATGTTGACTGTGTGTTTGTTTTATATGGCTTTTATTATGTTGAAGTATGTTCTCTACACCAAATTTGTTGAGTTTTTTATTCTGAAAGGATATTGTATTTTATCAAATGCTTTTTCTGCCTCTGAGACAATCATATGATTTTCATTTTTCATTCTATTAGTGTGGCATATCACACTTATTGACCTGTGTATGTTGAACTATTCTTACATCCAGAAATAAATATCATTTGATCTTAGCCTATGATCCTTTTAATGTATTGAGTAATTCATTTTGCTGATATTTTATTGAATAAGTTTTACATTTTTCATTTCCTTACATATTAAGAAAATTGATTTGGCTTTTATTGTACAATCTTAATTTGGCTTTGGTTTCAGATTAATGCTTGTCTAGTAAGATAAGTTTTTGATATTCCTTAAGCATTTTTGGAAGAGTTTGAATAGAATTACCATTAATTCTTCAAAGGATTGGTAATATTCACTAGTGAAACCATCTAAACTGGACTCTTCTGTGTTGTGGACTCATTGACTACTGATTCAGTCACATTACATGTTATTTGGTCTGTTCAGATTTTCTATTTCTTTATGATTCAGTCTTAGTAAGACATAGGTTTATGGAAATGTATCTTATTCTAGATTGTATATTTGGTTGACATATAACTGTTCATAGATTCTCTTAATTATTTGTATTTTTGCGGTATCAGTTGTTCTGATTCCTTTATTTATAATTTTATTTTGAGCATCCCTATAGCTCAGATCAGAGAAGGCAATGGCACCCCACTCCAGTACTCTTTCCTGGAAAATTCTATGGACAGAGGAGCCTGGTGGGCTGCAGTCCATGGGGTCGCTAAGAGTCAGACACGACTGAGCGACTTCACTTTCACTTTTCACTTTCATGCCTTGGAGAAGGAAAATGGCAACCCACTCCAGTGTTCTTGCCTGGAGAATCCCAGGGGCGGGGGAGCCTGGTGGGCTGCCGTCTATGGGGTCGCAGAGAATCGGACACAACTGAAGCAACTTAGCAGCATCAGCAGTAGCTCAGATGGTCAAGAATCTGCCTACAATGCTAGAGACCTGGATTTGATCTCTGGGTCAGGAAGATCCCCTAGAGAAGGGAATGGCTGGCCACTCCAATATTCTTGCTTGGAGAATTCCATGGACAGAGGAGCCTGGTGGGCTACAGTCCATGGGATTGCAAAAAGTCAGATAGGACTGAGCAACTAACAAGCACTTTCAGAAAAAAATAGAAAAAAACCTAGCAAAAGATTTGTCAATTTTGCTTACCTTTTCAAAAAATCATCTATTACTTTCATTGATCTTTTATATTGTAAAACATATTTCATTCAATTTATGCTCTGATCTGTGTTATTTCTTCTGCTAACTTTGGTTTTAGTTTTGCTTTTTTTTCCTAGCTCCTTGTCTATAAGTTTTTATTAGAGATATTTATTTTTTTCTTAATGTAGGCATTTATTGCTATAGAATTCTTAGAACAGTTTTTGCAGTATCCCACAGGTTTTGTTGTTGTTTCATTTCCTTTAGTTTCAAGATGTTTGTTGATTTCTTGTTTGCATTCTTCTTTGATTCCATTGATTGTTTAGTAGAGCATTCTTTAATTTCTATATATTTGTGGATTTTTAAGTTTTTTTCCTATTATTTATTTCTGGTTTCATAATTTTCTGATCAGCATAGATACCTGGAATGACTTCAATATCCTTAAATATGCTAAGATTTATTTTATTTTCCATCATAAAATCTCTCCTGGAGAATGTTCCATGTGTGCTTGTGAAAAATATATATACTATTGCTGTTGGGTAGAATATTTCTTGTGTATTAGTTTCTTTTGGTCTCAAGCACTATTCAAGCCCAATTTTTTCTTGTTGAACTTCTGTGGGGATAATCTTGCAATTACAGAAAGTGAGGTTTTGAAGAACCCTATTAATATTGAATTATTGTCTATTTCTCCCTTCAGATATGTTGCCTTAATATATTTAGGTGTTCAATTTACGGGTACATGTATTTACAATTGCTGTATACTCTTGATGAATTGACCCCTTTATCACTGTATGATCTTCTTTGTCTCATTACCACTTTTTTTTTTTTTTTTTGCCATGTTAAACACATCTTCAACCAAGAAAAAAGAAATATTGAGAGAGGAAGCAAAGTCAATTATGAGATATCAGGAAAATTAAGGTAAGTAAGAATAAAGTTTATTTTGCAGATTTAAACCCTACCTTACCTGTTCATATGACTCTTATGATTTAGTCATCCTTGTCTTCCTGGTATCTAGAGTAAGACACACTTGCAAATGGAGATTATCTTTATAAATGTAAGTTTCCATTACAAAGGGTAAATTCTACTATTTTCAGAACTTCTCCTATGTTTGCAGTTTCTAAAAATGATCTTCATGCCAATGAGGTATACTATTGGGTGACATATTCTGCTACTTTTTACTTTCTTCTTGTCTCTCAAAAACACTGAAGGTCATCTCTAAACTAGATTTTAAACAGTCTCCCTGACTAACATTTAAACTTCTCAATTTTTCTCTAGCATTCATTTGTATAACTCACTTCAAATCAGCTTTCTGACTTTTCATTTACCATTTAGCTTCTCAAGTCAAAAAGTTAAAAGAGCTCCCCAGGCTCCTCATATTAGGATTAATTTACAATGCTCTATAAGATAAGCCCTTGAAATGTATTTTATTGTTTCTCACCTGTTATTCTAAGGACTCATCATTTTACTCAGTTAAGGTCTATAGCAGGTTTTCTCTTTTTTAAGCAGGATTTCCCAGTGTGTTCTGATTTTCTCTGGTCTTTTGGAAAATCTTCATTATGTTCAGGTTTGATCAAGAAAAATTAGTCTTTGAATTTGACTCCTAAACATGTTTAACCCTGGTGGTATTTGAGATACACTGTCTTATGCTATGGCTGGATGCATGTTCAGTCATGTCTAACTCTTTGTCACCCCAATAACTGCAGATATGTCCATGGAATTTTCCAGGCAAGAATGCTGGAGTGGGATGCTATTTCCTACTCCAAGGGCTCTCCCCGACTCAGGGATCGAACCCACACCTCTTGCGTCTTCTGCACTGGCAGGTGGATTCTTTAGCACTGCACCACCTGGGAAGACTCTGTTATGCTATATCATCTAGCTTTTGATTGTTTATACTTCTCTGTAGTGTTAATGCCAATTTAATTTAACTTATTTTAAAGAAAGTTTCCCTGGTGGTTCGGATGGTAAAGCATCTGCCTAGAATGAGGAAGACCTAGGTTCGATCCCTGGGTCGGGCAGATCCCCTGGAGAAGAAATGGCAACCCACTCCAGTATTCTTGCCTGGAAAATTCCATGGACTGAGGATCCTGGTAGGCTACAGTCAATGGGGTTTCAAAGAGTCAGAGACAACTGAGAAACTTCACTTCAAAGAGTGCTTAACAATGTTGGTTGTAGATTGGAAACATCACATTTGTGTGTGGGCTTTTTGAAGTTAAATTAAAAATATCTATAAAGTGCATATTGTAGAAGGCAGAGTAAATTCTTATCCAAATCCTTTATGACTTTCTGGACCTTTTTGTATATGCTGATCTTTTCCTTAATTCTCACAGACTGCATTCACATAAAATCATATTCTCTCAGATAATTTCTATGTTTCATGGCTCAAAATTATACCTATGACTAAACTGGCATTGGTAAAATTAATATCCTATGCTTTTATCTGAAATAAAAAAAGTACATTTTGGTTACTTAGCACTGTAAATGTTTGACAAATATGAAATATGCATATTTTCAAGAAGTATACTTTGATTTCTGATGTATTTAAAAATGAAATTAAAAACAACAAAGAGCCAAGCCATAAAATGTATTTAATTTTTAAAATAAGAAACCTGTTTCCCAGAGCTTAAGACCAGATTTATCTAAACTATCACACTTGATATCTCCAGTACACTGCACAAATGGACTAATAGCAAGCAAACTATCAACCTTACCTCATCCCAGAGATTTGTCCCTCATCTTAAAAGCAGCAATAAATCCTCACATTTCCCCACATGGTTCATCATCAGTTTGCTGAATCAGCACTCTGAACCACACAGACTGTATTTCTAGAAATAATGCATTCCCAAAGCAATATCCCCAGATATGCTGAATCAGCATGCTGAAGGACAAGGAACACAAAGAGATGCCTTTAAATATTTTGTCTGAGCCAGAGTCTATTAGTAGAGATGAGTATTCAATATGTAAACAAAAACATACAGGTGGTAAGAATCTTTTAACCTAATAATGCATGTAAATACTTATAGTTCTTTACTTGATTAGAGCTTTTATTTTATTTGAGGACTTGTTAGTTTCTGTCTATGAAGGACAGACTGTAAAACCATGAAGACTTTTTCATAAATCTCTAAATCTGATGCATTACTGTGATTACAAGATTTGACAAGATGATTTATGATGTTTTGCCTTATTTAAATCAACTTAACTGTGATGCTATGGCATTGTTAAAACGTATATTATGGTATGTCAGTCTACTTCAGAAATACAGTGGATATCGATTTTTAAGGCAATCATTTACTGGACTTTTAGGAGCTGGTGGTCCAATCTATGTTTATGTAGTCTTTTGGTTATAAGGAAAATAATTTCTAGATGATCATGGCTAATAGCTTTGGAATTGTCTATGAGCTATATCTATTCCAGATTATCACTATAAAAAAGCAAGTTGAAAAGACATTATCATCAGATGTCCCTCTAAGGCATTATCATCAGATGTCCATCTTATACAGGGTTAATTCTCACCCTCCCACCAAAAATACACAGAAAAACTCCATACTCTTAGTAATTGAAAGTAACTCAAATCTTTGCCTTTAGTGTGTTTTTCTATTACTGGATCTCTTCAGAATTTCCAGTGAATATGTTTGAAAATTGCCAAGATTTGTAAATCAAGTATAGTGTAAACTTTCCTGATTATCCTGACCCCTGCCCCCCAAAAAATAGCTTATTTTGGATTAAATAAATCATATATTAAATGAGAAATAAAAATCTTACTTAGATTGGTGCTGGTTGATGATAGGCTGATTCATTCAAGAGCTAAGTAATGTGCTTTCATATATCCATTTTAAATGATTTATTCTACAGCTCAACAAAATAATTTATCCATCTAATGGAATTTTATAATCTTTCACAAAGAAATGGAGGCATAATATAAAATCCCATGAATGCAAAAGTTCTATTAACGGTACATAAACACCTCCCATCACTAATACCAATCCACTGCTTTTAAAGTAATTGCTCAAGCTCCCTGATTTCCCTTGGCTCAACATTTCAGATTCTTACATTCATAACAAGTCTCTTTGACTTTGCTGCTCCATCTTTTGCATTCCCTGAATGAATAGAAAACATTCTCCTAAAGATAATTTTAAGAATTATATTCCTTCTGTATGTATTTATAATTCATTAAAGTACCCTCTTTTCTACATTATTTAATTGAGCTGGGTGTTTCTCATATAGATTTCTTGCTGGAGGAGTGGTTGGACCAATCAAAACTAAAGAAACACTGCTATAATGAAGCTAAACATATTTAAGCATGTTTAAATTTGTATTTAAAGACCTCCAGGATATTAAAATGAATTTGATTTTCAGTCTTCTTTTAGCAGTTTGCCAAACTAGCACTTATGAAGAAGATCAACAAATAAACTAGATAAAAATGAAAGAATGAAGACTGATAGGGTAGGAAAAGGTCCATATGCTTGATGCCTGGGCATTGAGGCACTTGAACTAAGCTCTAGGATGAATTAGAATATTGTCAAACATTAAAATAGATAATCCCTGAAGTTGCTTCCAGTTTAAGTGTTCTAAAGTGAAAGAGGAGAGTGAAAAAGTTGGTTTAAAGCTCAACATTCAGAAATCGAAGATCATGGCATCCGGTCCCATCACTTCAGGGGAAGTAAATGGGGAAACAGTGGAAACAATGTCAGACTTTGTTTTTTGGGGCTCCAAAATCACTGCAGATGGTGATTGCAGCCATGAAATTAAAAGACACTTACTCCTTGGAAGGAAAGTTATGACCAACACAGATAGCATATTAAAAAGCAGAGACATTACTTTGCCAACAAAGGTCTGTCTAGTCAGGGCTATAGTTTTTCCAGTGGTCATGTATGGATGTGAGAGTTGGACTATGAAGAAACCTGAGCGCCGAAGAATTGATGCTTTTGAATTGTGGTGTTGGAGAAGACTCTTGTGAGTCCCTTGGACTGCAAGGAGATCCAACCAGTCCATCCTAAAGGACATCAGTCCTGACTGTTCATTGGAAGGAATGATGCTGAAGCTGAAACTCCAATACTTTGGCCACCTCATGCAAAGAGTTGACTCATTGGAAAAGACTCTGATGCTGGGAGGTATTGAGGGCAGGAGGAGAAGGGGACGACAGAGGATGAGATGGCTGGATAGCATCACTGACTCGATGGACATGAGTTTGGATAAACTCCGGGAGTTGGTGATGGACAGGGAGGCCTGGCGTGCGGTAATTCATGGGGTCGCAAAGAGTCGGACATGACTGAGTGACTGAACTGAACTGAACTGAATTCCAAATTAACATTTTTACTTGGTATGATGTAAGGGTCAAGGTTGATTTTATTAGCTGAGTCTGACTTCTGGCTGTACTGCCAGCAGCTGGGGGTGTCATGTCTGAAGGAGGATCAGTAGCCCACCATCCACAATAGGAAAAACACAGAACAAGGTTCCCTGAATGGAGTCGAAAAACAGGAACCTTAAGCAGTGAAATAAAGCAGTAGTCCTCAATCTTTGGCACCAGGGACCAGTTTCTTGGAAAACAATTTTTCCATGGATGAGGGCTGGAGGGGTGGTTTGGGGATGATTAAAATATAGTATTGTCACTCGAGTGTAGGCGCCTTGGTTTTTGTCTCGTCATAACAAAGATCTGGAGTGACGGACATTAAAGCCCCCTCCGCGTGTCACAGCTCTCTGGTCTTGGACAGACTGTGTTATAGCTCTTAGACAAATCAGTGTTACAGCTCAGTGTTACAGCTGTATTTTATTTAGAAGATAGCAATAAGATTCATCTTCAAGACGTGAGAGCACGTGGATCCAAAGATGCAAAGAGAAGAGCACCCCAGCATGTGGGAGAGAGAGAGAGCAAGCGAGAGCGCTAGCTTTGGGTCGTCTTTTTATATGTTTCACCCCCCACTCCCCGGGCCTGTCCTACGTAAATTAGGCCAGCCAGGAGTGTTGTTTGTTTTGCCTAAAGTCCTCACTCTGGTCCTTGAACCTTCCTTTGTTCTATTTTCGTGGGCTTTTCTCTTCCTTATCTTTTAGCCAGCGCCATTTTGGACTCCTTTTCCCTATTCTAACTACCTAACAGTAATAAGGTTCATGCTCCTATGAGAATCTAATGCTGCCACTAATTTGACAGGAGGTGGAGCTCAAGCAGTAATGCTAGAGATATAAAGCAGCTGTAAATATAGATGAAGCTTCACTCCCTTGAATGTCACTCAGCTCTCGCTGGGCAGCCTGCTTCCTAACAGGCCTCACAAGTACTGGTCCATGGCCTGGGGTTAGGGACCCCTGAAATACAGGACAAACTCTATCTAGGATGTAAAACATTTTGAGTTGCTAAACTGTATTTACATTTGAAATATGACTTCAGTCCCTCTCTATCTATTCATAACAATGAAAATTAAACTAGCTACGGGTGCTGTGTTAATTACATTAATGACTTGGTCAAACCAGTTGATGCTAAAGGAAACCAATCCTGAATATTCATTGGAAGAACTGAGGCTGAAGCTAAAGTTCTAGTATTTTGGCCACCTGATGCAAAGAGCCGAGACATTGGAAAAGACCCTGATGCTGATAAAGATTTAAGGTAAAAGGAGAAGGGGGCAAAAGAGGATGAGATGGTTAGATAGCATTACTGACTCAATGAATTTGAGCAAACTCTGGGAGATATCAGAGGACAGGGGAGCCTGGCGTGCTACAATCTACAGAGTTACAAAGAGTCAGACACAACTTAGAGACCGAAAAACAACACTTATTAATATTAATAGTTTTTGAAAGCCTTAACAGTGGATGTTATAAATTCTGTATTTATGGAAGGAACATTCATAGTTGAATCCAGCAAATGTGCTTTATAAAGTCAGCTTTTATAAAGTCAGTCGAGAAAAGGATTTTCTTAACCTTTTGTTCTTTGTGTTCTCACTATGGGTAATGCTAACCATATCATCCTGCAGTGCCATCAGTAAATATGCATCCAATTATTATGCAAAATAATTATAATCCTTCAGAAAAAAAAGTGGTATGTATTAAAATTTCTGAGATAATAACATACCATAAACAGTCCAAAGCAAAGTCTGCATTGTTTTTGATAATAGTCCCATTTATACCCAATCTCATTTAAAGGAAACTGGATATTTGCCAAAATGTTGCAAAAATACAACCTGGATACTAAATTAGTTTGATATTGATGATGAACAAATACATGAACACATAATCAGTGAAAGACATCAAATGTTTGAGAAACACAAAGTAGACTGGACCAGTATTATTGTTTCTCTTTGCACGTACTGGGTTGGCCTAAAAGTGCATTGAGACTCGAACGAACTTTTTGGCCAACACAAATATCTGTGGTAAATAAAGAATGAAGTGAAAGTGTTAGTCACTCAGTCATATCTAACTCTGTGATCCCATGGACTATAGCCCACAAGGCTCCTTTATCCATGGAATTATCCAGAAAAGAATACTAGAGTGGATCGCCATGCCCTTCTCCAGGGGATCTTCCTGACCCAGGAGTTGAACCTGGGTCTCCCACATTGCAGGAAGATTCTTTACTGTCTGAACCACCAGAGAAGCTGGGTAAATAAAGAATGAGAAATGCCAAAGATCCCTTCTGTGTGCTGGACAGTATTTCTATGCCCTGCAGTCCCACTGTCCATACCCTTCCAACATGTTCTATATCCCACATGGCTGATCTCTTTGGAATGTATCAAGTGAGCTATATTTCCCCTTAAATTTTGGTTGAGTTCATCCAGAGGGAAACACCAGCAGGAAAAATGAGGACAGAAAAATAAACATGATAGTATTCACTCCTGCAACTATTTCTCAAAGTATGTTAGTTATGACCCCATGGACTGTAACCCATCAGGCTTCTCTGTCCATGGAATTTTGCAGGCAAGAATACTGGAGTGGGTGGATAGCCATTCCCTTACTCCAGAGGATCTTCCTGACCCAGGAATCAAACCCAGGTCTCCTGCCCTTCAGACAGATTCTTTATCAGGGAAGCCCAGCTGGCTTTTTTTTCTCCCACACGGTCACAGCAGACTTCGGAGTGCCAAAGTAACTGTTCTCTCTGGGTTCTTCTGGTAAAGCTCCTTCCAATACTGTCAACACTGAGGTTGTGGCAATGCTCTTTTGGTTTCACTTCAGTATGCCAGATGATGCTGATGCTTAGTCACTCAGTTGTGTGAGACTCTTTGTGACCTCATGCACTGGAGCCCACCAGTCTCCTCAGTCCATGAGGATTCTCCAAGAATTCAGCCAGAATTCAGTATTCAGCAAGGATACTGGAGTGGGTTGACATGCCCTTCTCCAGGGGATCTTCCCAATCCAGGGGATCTTCCCAACCCAGGGATCAAACCCAGCTCTCCCACAGTGCAGGCAGATTCTTTACTGTCTGAGCCACCAGGGAAGTCTCACTATGCCAGTCCCTTCTTAAATTCTATTCAGTTGCAGTCACATTTTTTAAGCTTTTATTTTGAAGGAAGCTCAAAATTATAGTCACTTTTAAAAATTGATACAGAGAAATCTTATATATGCTCCTTTATCCAAATTCATCAGTTTTGCTGCTGCTGCTGCTGCAGTCACTTCAGTCGTGTCCGACTCGGTGCGACCCCATAGACGGCAGCCCACAAGGCTCCCCTGTCCTGGGATTCTCCAGGCAAGAACACTGGAGTGGGTCGCCATTTCCTTCTCCAGTGCATGAAAGTGAAAAGTCAAGGTGAAGCCGCTCAGTCGTGTCCGACTCTTAGCGACCCCATGGACTGCAGCCTACCAGGCTCTTCCATCCATGGGATTTTCCAGGCAAGAGTACTGGAGTGGGTTGCCATTTCCTTCTCCTCATCAATTTTAGTGCCTTGCAATAATCATTTTATCATATCCTTTCTTCATACTTGTGTATGAACATATATTGATAAAATTAATTTATATGAAGTTTCCTCATAATACATTAGTGTGCCTTATTTGTAACAAGTATTTTTTTTTTTTTACATAACCACAGTACATTTATTAAATTCAGGAAATTTAGCATTGAAACACTGATCTATTGTCCATATTAATTGCATTTTTCAATTGAAAAATTGAAAATAATATTGTCTTTATAGCCATTCCTTTATTTTAATATAGACTCTAGTCCAGAATCATGCATTGAATTTAGTTGCCATGTTTCAAACCCCACTGTTTAGTATCTTATCTATTTCCTAATGGGACTGTGACTAATGCATTCCATATAAAAAATGAGGAATAAATGCCCCTCAGTAGTCCTGATTGAAATTATGAATATAAAAATTGTTAACATTTCCTTTTTGGGCTGCACACTTCTTGGATCAGGAAAAAATGTCCCCATTAATTCAGTGTGCATCAAGTTTCTGCTCCATGCAGAGCCATATATATATGTGCTGAGAGCTAGGAATTAAAATTGGCAAGAGAAAGATATCAAAGAAATGGGAAAATAATCCTTGTGTCCTAAGATTTCTGAAAAAACATGAAGTTTTTACTTTCCCCACCCCCTGAAAGTAAAAGAATGAATATAACTAGAATTTGAAAATTCAGAGTCTACTATTGAATAGAAATACCTGGAAATGTTCTGCTATTTTAAAAGCCTTGCAAGTGGCAGACATCAAACACCGATCATGGATAATTTCTACTGAGCCTAGTTGTGATCTCATAGGTTTTCACATTGTAACAAACTAAGTCTTCATCAATTGATCAAAGCACATATCTGCAATGAAATCATTTTTCCAATCTCTGATCTAGGAATAAGCAATATGTTATAAAAATAATTTGAAGGACCCGGGTCTGAATGAGGTGGACACCAGTCGGATAGCCTGTCGATGATGAAGAGTCATGCAAAGCAAAACACCAACTAGTTCAGAAAAGATGAGCAAAGCCTTTTCACTCAAATACCAGACAGCTTTTGTCTCTTATTTTTAAAGATACAGTTTACTGGAAGTTAAACTAAACAACAATCTGTCATAAAATTGTTTATACACTTGGGCACTGAAGTGGGATTTGAACATGCAGAGGTGCATTCATTAGCCTTTAAAGAATCTGGTAATGACCCAGCCTTACTCCCCAGACTTACTACAGAGTAGATAGAAGAGAGTCTTCAGAGAATTTGCAAAAGACCTACTCAAATTAGAGATGTAAATAAAACAATCATTAACATCTTAGAAACATGAAATAACTCTAAGCTGCTCAGCTGAAACCAGCAGAACCACTAAGAGGAAGCACAGCCCCAGCCATGAGCCATGGTGAAGAATCTAAACTACCTATAATCTTCATTTGAAAGCAAGTAGAGTGTTTTTTTGTTTTTGTCTTTTTAACTTCTCTGCTATGTAGGCAGCTGTTGCCAGATCAAAGGCTATTTGACATTCCAGAGCTGGCTAATCAACAGAGAAGCTCAGGAGGATCTTGGATTTCCCCAAGAGATGACATCCATTCTATTAAGGCTTATATGACTGAACAGAAGGAGAACATTATTATAGGTTTTGCCTCAGGACCCTCAAATGAAAATCACATTTCACTATTTTGATTGCATTTGCAACACACAAAGCAAAGGGGAAAAAATGTGACAGGTTGTACATGGAGTAATTTTTCTACATATAATGCTCTTTTCCTCAGGGTAAATCCAACTAGTCATGCAAATTTCTCACTTTCCACTTGAAACACATATATACACAAATAAATTATGTATATATACACATATATATTCCTAAAAAAAAAATCAACCCTGAATATTCATTGGAAGGGCTGATGCTGAAGCTGAAACTCCAAGACTTTGGCCACCTCATGTGAAGAGCTGACTCACTGTAAAAGACTCTGACACTGGGAAAGATTAAAGGCAAAAGGAGAAGGAGGCAGCAGAGGATAAGACAGATAGCATCACTGACTCAATGAACATGAATTTGAGCAAACTCTGGGAGATAGTGAAGGACCGAGCAGCCTATAGTCCATGCTATAGTCCATGGGGTCACAGTCAGGCATGACTTAGTAACTGAACAACAACACACACCACCCATCCACCCCCCTCCCCCACCCCAACACATATATAAAGTTCTTGAGTTAAGCATTAAAAACAGCAGAAACATAAAGTGATGTTTTCTCAAATAGCAGCTTAGGCATTTTTCTCATGAACCATATTTTAACTAAGGTCAAAGAGACAGTAGGAATGCAAGGAGTCTGGGTGTTTACTTCGCTCTGAAAGAGAACAGATGGCAAGAATCAAGTCTTAAGCAAGCCTAGCCACCCATGCTGGCCATTTAGGGGAGCATCTACGCTACACAATTTTGTCACAATACTTAGTTGACTGCACTTAGGCTCAGTGACAATGAAGGTAAGAGAAACTTCATAGAAAAAGATAGGAGAGTGGGTAGAAATTGATGTTCTGGGAAATGTAAAAGTGGGAACTACTGGGAGTATCAAAGAGCACACCACCCAGTGGTAAGGCTGCTGGACCCAGATTTTACCCTCTTCATAACATCACTGCCCTTTCTCTTTCTACTGTCTCTTTTTTATGGTAGGTGCCTTAGTCACTAGGTCTTGTCCGACAGTTTGCAAGACCCCATAGAATACAGCCCTCCAGACTCCTCTGTCCGTGGGATTTCCCAGGCAAGAATATTTGAGTCGATTGCCATTTCCTTCCCCACTTTCATATGGTAGAGCCATGCCGAAGCCGTAAATTCCTGTCTTTTATTCTGGATGTGGAACTTGACCTGACTTTTGCCAATCCATTTTGGATTCCTCTTGGCTTCTAAGATTAGCTGTGTAAAAATAAACACCCATGTGGAAGTTATCAGAAAAAAAAAGTCTCTGTATCTTTTCTTCTCTTCCTCTTCTTCTCTCCACTCTGCTGCATGTCTTTCTCCTTCTTCTTCAATTATTCTTTGGTACATGAATTTTATTTTGTTTTTGTTTTTAAATTTTTGGCCACAGCCCACAACATGTGGGACCCTGGCTCCCCAACCAGGCATCAAACGCCATGCCCCTACATCAGAACTGCAAGTCTTAACCACTGGACTACCAGGGAAGTCTCTAGTAAGTGAATTTTAAAAGGACGTTTTGTGTTAGGATTTAATGGATTCGTTTAGAATAAGTAACTGAGTCAATTGACACTAGTGTCAGACTGCCCAGAGCACAGATTGGCACACTTTTTCTGTAAAAGATCAGACTGAATAATTTAGACTTCTCAGACCTTAAGGATGGCTGTTTTAATTACTTAACTCTTAGGTTGAGTCATAGGCATATGTAACTGAAACGGTATGACTGTGTTCTAATAAATTTTCTTATGGACACCTAAATGTCAAATAATTTTTACCAATCACAAAATGTTATTATCCTTTCGATTTTTTTCTCACTCATTAAAAATGTAAAAATAGTTTGTAAAACTAATAACCCATACAAAAACAAATGGCTGGCCAGATTTGTCCAACAGGCTGTAGTTTATCACCCTCTATCCTAGAGTTAAATACTAGCCCATTACCTGCTACATCTGTGACTTTAGTCATGGTACCTACCTTTCAATTTCCCTCATCTGTAAAAGGCAATCATTTGTTTTATAGACCATAGCTAAGTTTTGAATTATTTGGAGGATTAAAGATATTAATACAATCAAAATACAAAATATTATCTTAACTATAGCAAGCATTCAATAAACACTACCTGTTATTATTATTAAATTATAGACTAATTTACAACCATGTACTTTATTCAATATGCCCCATTAATAATTTACAAGAAAAACCATATTGTAACTTACTTAAATTCAAATAACAGATCTTGTCTGGGCTTAAAAACAATACATGAGTTATATTCTAATAATTTTGACTAATATTGGACAGCTAGCATAAAAATGAGAGGCGAAGATGAGAGAGAGAAAATGGACAATTAACATTAATTTATATCTAATATGTTTCATGATTGGTGCCAAGGACCTTTTGTGTGTGTGTTTATATTTATATAATGTATGTGCAATATGCATAACATATAATATTATAGTATATTATGTAAACTATGTATACATATTATATAAATATATAATGTATAATTAATTTAAAGTTTACTGTAAGTCTTTGTATATAGTATTCTCCTTTAACCCTTTGAGTTAGTTCAGAGAGTAAATAAGTTGACGAATATCATATGGCCTAGCTACTAATTGGCAAATTAAGATAAAAAAATGTTTAACTTCTGAAGCGTAGCTCTTTCAATTGCTAATATGTGTTTGCCTGGAGAAGCTGCAACCTAAGTCATTCAATTTTATTTATTTATATGTTTCTAATGAAAAAATTTATGCACAACAAAGGCACAGAGATGGGTATAATGAACCTCCTGTGTATACCACACCTTTAATCAGTTCAGTTCAGTTCAGTTGCTCAGTCGTGTCCAACTCTTTGTGACTCCATGGACTGCAGCATGCCAGGCTTCCCTGTCCATGACCAACTCCTGGTGTTTACTCAAACTCATGTCCATCGAGTCAGTGATGCCATCCAACCATCTCATCCTCTTTTGTCCCCTTCTCCTCCCACCTTCAATCTTTCCCAGCATCAGGGTCTTTTCAAATGAGTAAATTCTTCACATCAGGTGGCCAAAGTATTGGAGCTTCAACTTCAGCATCAGTCCTTCCAATTAATAATCAGGACTGATTTTCTTTGGGATTGACTGGTTTGACTCCTTGCAGTCCAAGGGACTCTCAAGAGTCTTTTCCAACACCACAGTTCAAAAGCATCAATTTTTCAGTGCTCAGCTTTCTTTATAGTCCAACTCTCATATCCATATATGACCCCTTTAATAATGATCAACTAATGATCAATTTTGTTATATCTCTACTATTTGCCTCTCATCCCAGATTGGCATATTAAGTTCTAAAATATTAATATATTATTTTAATGCATGTAATGGTGCATTAAAACTGCAAGTCCAAAAAAATAAAAATATTACAAATAATATCTTCACAAAAATCCCAACAAAATTATTTTTGCTATTCCCTATAAGACTTATATGAAAAGTTATAGTCGCTCAGTCATGTCCAACTCTTTGTGACCCCATAGATAGTCCATGGAATTCTCCAGGCCAGAATACTGGAGTGGGTAGCCTTTCCCTTCTCCAGGGGATCTTCCCAACCCAGAGATTGAACCCAGGTCTCCCACATTGCAGATTCTTTACCAGCTGAGCTGCCAGGGAGGCCCAGGCTTTATATAGGTGATATAATTTTTAATCAGCATTTTGTCATAAATGTTCTTCATTATACAGATTTTGTAACCTTTTTATTTAACCCATACATAACTATTCCTCAATTATTAACCATTGCACTTTAAATTTACATTTGTTACAAATTTAAAAATTAACTTTAGAAAAAATTTAATTCATTGAAAGAGTGCTGAAACTTTCACAGAATTCACAGCAGAATTGAACTCCCAAGCCTTTGGAAGGGTAGTGCCAGGTCAGTATGGGGACCACAGTAGCAAAGGCCTAGGGACCCACTTGTTCTCTGAAATGCTGCTTCTCAAGTTTTAATGTGCAAATAAATCTTCCAGTGTTATTATTAAAAGGCAGATTTCTATGCAAGAGACAGAACAGGGCCCAAGAATCTGCAATTCTAACGAGCTTCCAAGTTATGCTAATAGAGCTAGTCTTTGGCCCAGTCTTCACATGCAAGGTTCTGAAACACTTATCCAGATTTTGCTGTTCACATGTTTGAGCTTCCTTGGTGGCTCAGATTGGTAAAGTATCCACCTGCAATGTAGGAGGCCTGGGTTTGATCCCTGGATTGGGAAGATCCCCTGAGAAGGGAAAGGCTACCCACTCCAGTATTCTGGCCTAGAGAATTCCATGAACAGAGGAGCCTGGTGGGCTACAGCCCATGGGGTCACAAAGAGTCAGACACCACTGAGTGACTTTCACTTTCTTTCGTGTGTATATACAGGCTTCCTGGATGACTCAGCTGGTAAAGAATCTGCCTGCAATGCAGGAGACACAGGAGGTGCAGGTTTCATCCCTGGGTTGGGAAGATCCCCTGGAGGAGGAAATGGCAAACCACTCCAGGATTCTTGCCTGGAAAATTCCATGGACAGAGGAGCTTGGTGGCTACAGTCCAAAGGGTGGTAAAGAGCCAGACACAACTGAGAAACTAAGCACACACATACACATGTGTGTATAGTGCATCATATGCCTTTATAGATATGATTTTCATGCATAAAAATTTTATTTATGTGTTTATTACAAAAACTGTTACTCTTTCATTTTTTTTTTTCTTTTTTATCTTTTTTCCCTGCTTTGAGACAATCCCATTTCCAAAGGCATGCAACTTATTAAATTCATATATGAAAGAAATCTAGAAGCTGGTTTCTGATGTGAAAATAATTATAGAAATGTGAGAAAGAAATGAAGAACTGTTGGCCCTTGATTAACATGGATTTGAACTATGCAGGTCCATTTATCTGTGGATATTGTTTTTCAGTTGTAAATTCTACAGTACTACAAGGTCTGTGGTTGGTTGAATCTGCAGAATGGGAGGAACCATGTACATGGAGTTGTTCAAGGGTCAATTGTAAGTCATTACTAAAGATATATTAGTATCAAACTAAGTTCAAGACATATTAGATGCATTGAAAATACAAATTAAAAAAACATCCTTCCTTATTAACACAAGAAATTTATAAATTCATATTTCTCTTTCAATTTGGCCACTCTAGATTTTATACAGTGACTGAGTATGACAATCTATATGCATTTCAGTAAATGGAAAATCCTATTTAAATTAAATAAATTCTTTAAGAGTTTCAGTGGTGATAGTTGGAATTTTATTGTTTATAGTTTGCAAGTCTGTCACATGTCACTCCCTCCTATTCATTTATATTAGTAATACTATTAATGCTACCAAACACTTCTTTTGTCTTTGAATGTCAGGCTATGTTTACTTAATCAGAAAAGTGAGTGAACAAGAATATGGTGCTATCTACTTAGAAATAAAAAAGATTTTTTTTCTATCAAATGCACTTCTTTATTCAACTAGCTAATATAATTTTCTAATTACTATAGTTAATAGTCCCTAAAATTGGCCACTGATGTTCATTTTTATTAACTTGCTAATTTCTCTACAATATATCATTCTTCCCTGATTTTTTTCTTTCATCTTCCAAAAACAGAGAAAAACAAAAAGATGAAGGTAATATGAGATATTTCCTACAATTCTCTTTCCCTGCAATCCAAGCTACATCCCAATCTGTTTCATATATTTTGCTTATTGACTTACTGTTAACCCTATATATGGATAAAAAAAAAATCTGCATCAATTACTTATCTATTAATTGCTTTAGAAAGCCATCAGGAGATTTTATACAAAATTTTCCTTGATTTCTTTCCATGGCTTGATTTTAATTTTTATAGGATTAAGGTCTTTTTCTTCTCTGAACATTAAAAAGACAACAAATAAATAAATAAAAACAAAAGAAGAAGAAAAAAACCTGTATAAGAAATAAACAGAGCCAAACTTAAACAGATATATCAGAAAAGTTGATCACAGATTTTAAAGACCAATTGGGAAAATAGCACTGAAGACTCTTGCTTTTTAGAATTGTAATTGCTTCAGTTAGTCTACTATAGTGTGTCCAGTTCTTAATACATTCCCTAGAAACTAACTTGAAGCACGTGAAATTGTTAGTCACTCAGTTATGGCCAACTCTTTGTGATCCCATGGAGTGTAGCCCTCCAGGCTGCTCTGTCCCCAGAATTCTCCATGCAGCAATACTGGAGTGGGTAGCCATTTCATTTTCTGGAAGATCTTCTCAACCCAGAGATTAAACTAGTGTCTCTCACACTGCAGGCAGATTCTTTACCATCTGAGCCACCAGGTCTTCCCTGAAGCACATGGGCTACTAGCAAATGATTTGATTCATCATGCCTGCATTTGGAGTGACATTTGGTTATGGTGGTTATAGTAATTCCCTTACTTTCAGGGATCCTATATAATCATTCATCAATTGGTGGTCCCATTCCAGAATTCACTGTAAATGTCTTTTTTCCCGAGATATAGGTAACTTTAAGTGACTTTTCTGTGCATGAAATGGCCAGTGATTTAACTTACTAAAGTGCTTGGTGGTACGTATTTTAGATCGATTAAGAGCAGTAAACATTTGTCCCATTACCAAACGTGTCTCAAAACACAAAATTACTATTTAATTCTCAAATGTGCCTTTTTAAATAGAATCCATTTTCAGAATTCCCTTCCCGCCATAGAAATATCACTTGCTGGGTGGGAACATGTTTAGAAACTTATAACTAAAGGCCCAAGTCAGGGTACATACTAATAGACTGCAGCAAAGATACCAAAATGTCAGTCCCTCCTTACATTTTTTGGAGCAAAGCACTCTCAGTCTATATGTGAATATAAAGGTTATATCATTAATGTTATGAGTTTTAAGCAATACAGTTATAATGTTATTATAATTAATGTTATAATGACATTTAACCTTCTCCCAGTTCCCTAATCTCCTTACCCTAAATAATGAGATAAATTTCTTCTAGAGGTAGAATCTCTGAATTTTGGCCACAAAAGGCTGTGAAGCAAAATGGAAAACAGTTTTGAAGTTAGATCTTGGTTCTTGCTGAACTGTGATTTTCTCAGTCATAAAACAAGAATGATAATGCTTCTTATTCATAATCGAGGATTGAGCACATGTAAAGTGACCTCTCTAGTACTTGACACAGACAAGAGGCTAACATTTATAGCTGTTATTTTTATCATCATTATAGTCATTATCACCTACTGGTAAAAATATACAGAATTGATTTATTTGATAATTCTCTGAAAGCCACAAATATTTTGACTGCTTTTTAGAAACTTCATATAGTGTGTTGAATTTTTAATGGGTTTACTATTAAAAATTGATTGATTCCAGGAAATAGTGGGCTGGTAAACTAGTTCTTCAAAAAGAAAAGAGCCCTTATTTGCATGTTAGCAGATTTCTATGGTTCGAACACTTTCAGAATGGCCAATTTTATCTACTGAATCTGAAGTTTAGAGGACAGACACAGTAGGGTCTCGTGGTCTAGGGCACACTGACTCCAGCACACTGCTAGCCCTAGGTCAGCTAAATGATAGCCAATTATTGGAAAGATTGATTCAATAAATAACAAAAGCAGAAAATGAACAACTCATTAAATAACAAATAAGTCAAACAACCAATTTACAAAATGACAAATTTGTCAAAACCCAATTTTCCAAAAGCTAACTTGCAGAAAAATAATGCACCATATGACCATTCCCCAAGGCACCTTCGTTACAGAATATATCAAATACCTTAAAGAGGAACTAAGATAGGTTTTTTTTTTTTTTTCTTCAGCCATTGTGCTTCCAGAGGCAGGCAAATGCAGGAGAAGAAAAATAAAAACTTAAAAATGCAAAGAAGAATGACGATTTGCATTGTTGTATGGCAGAAACCAACACAGCATTGAAAAGCAATTTTCCTCCAACAACAACAACAACAAAAATACAAAGAAAATAGACACTTAAACAGATGGAAAAGCCTATTTGAATATAAACTGAAATATGCAACATACATGATCCTGAACATTAAATCAAATTATACTAAGAACAAGGCAGCTAATGTGCTAAGAGGCAATGAATAATTAAACTTTGAAAAAGGAAATCCTAATCAATATGGCAATCTATTAATTTGTTATCTACTATTTTCATCAGCAGGTAAATTGAGTTTTCAGTGAATTCTCTTTACTTAAATTTTTTCTTATCTTTATGTGTTTTGTACTCAAAGATCCTAAAAGAGAGAAACTATTAATAACAGCAAATTTAGTCACTGAGGTCTTGATATGAACATCCAGTGATTTTTAAAGTTTTGTTTTCAAATCATCTGGATATCTAATTCTTTTAAATGTAACTTCATTAGGGGTAGGAGAAATAGAGAAATGCAAAATGGCTAAATTATCTGGCTTTGAATTTGTATTTAGAATCATCTAGCTTGATTTAACTTGTATAATTCACTATGAACAAAATTATTTAATTTTCATTTGCCTTTTCCCCAACTCCCCTTGCACTGGTCATCTATACCTTTTCTGAGTACAGCCCACATAATGCAGATACAACTTTTCATCTACTTGAAAGCTTACATACACCTTCAGCTCAATGCCAATAGTCTCTTTCTATTCTTTCCTCAGTAAAGTTTGCCTCAGAAAATGGCACTTTAGAAAGTATCTTGAACATATAGATACTAAGATCTCAAAGGGAACCCTTCATGTCATTTAAATTTATATTGGATTTTACTGGATGTGAAACTAAATTCTGAAGAAATAAAGTGATTTACTGAAAGTCAGAGGAAAGTAAGTTTATTCATTAAATTTTTAGCTAGGACAGCATGTTTATGGTCAGAATTTCTTCGTAGCTCCTTGCATGAAATAATGAACTTTGTTTGCCTTCTTGAATCTGGGACTTGCTTTGACCAATAGAATCTGGTGGAAATTATACCTTGTAAGTCCCACAGACTAGGCATCACAGGCTTTTCAGTCTGCCTTTTCCTGAATGGAAAGTTGTCCTGACCCCACCAAATAAGAAAGGCAATTTATATTAGAAGATGAGAAGCTATGTGAAGAAGAGCCAAGGCAAAAGAGGAGAGTCAAAAAGTTGGCTTAAAGCTCAACATTCAGAGAATGAAGATCATGCATCCGGTCCCATCACTTCATGGGAAGTAGATGCGGAAGCAGTGGAAGTAGTGTCAGACTTTATTTTGGGGGGGCTCCAGAATCACTGCAGATGGTGACTGCACCCATGAAATTAAAAGATGCTTACTCCTTGGAAGGAAAATTATGACCACCTAGATAGCATATTAAAAAGCAGAGACAATACTTTGCCAACATAGGTGTGTCTAGTCAAGGCTATGGTTTTTCCAGTGGTCATGTATGGATGTGAGAGTTGGACTGTGAAGAAAGCTGAGTGCTGAAGAATTGATGCTTTTGAACTTTGGTGCTGGAGAAGACTCTTGAGAGTCCCTTGGACTGCAAGGAGATCCAAACAGTCCATTCTAAAGGAGACCAGTCCTGGGTGTTCTTTGGAAGGAATGATGCTGAGGCTGAAACTCCAGTACTTTGGCCACCTCATGCGAAGAGTTGACTCATTGGAAAAGACTCTGATGCTGGGAGGGATTGGGGGCAAGAGGAGAAGGGGACGACAGAGGATGAGATGGCTGGATGGCATCACCAACTCAATAGACGTGAGTTTGAGTGAACTCCAGGAGTTGGTGATGGACAGGGAGGCCTGGCGTGCTGCAATTCATGGGGTCGCAAAGAGTGGGACACGAATGAGCGACTGAACTGAACTGAACTGATGTGATACTTATAAAAAGTCAGCAAGATTTACCAGAAGCAATTTCGTGAAGGAGGGACATGGTCAAATCATGAGTGTTGAAATGCAATTCTTCATGGATCTCTGACATTTCTGCATGTTTTGTAGAAAGAAACACCAACTGCCTTTATTCTGGACTATCTTTTCAAGTATGTTAGAAGGAAAGACACTATCCTCATAGAAGAAAAGGAAAGCATACCTACTGTGAGTATAAAATATTCAGTTTCCTGAAACTTAGGTCTCTACTCCTATAAGGCAACTCACTGTGTTCGAGGATCTCTGTTCCTCTTTATAGCACCTTTAAGGAACTAACTTTAAGGGAACGGATGCCAAACATGCTGATGTTCATGATGCTTGGTCTATTGCAAGTAATCAAGTTATTTGTCTCTGACCCAAGAGTCTCATGTCATCTGCCAGCATCCCTGAAATTTCAGCTTCTTAGCCCACTAGAAGGAAGAAAGAACATCTAAGAGCTTTCAGTTTTAACAACAAGGTCTTTCACAACATTCTACAAATAAACACCACACCAAAGTAATTAATCTTAGGAACAAACTGTGTCATCCATTATTAAGATGAGAGGGAAAACCCAGATCATTGAACCCTAAAGTCAGTATTCTCTTTTATTATGCGTAGTAGGAAATTTTATGATAAATCCTCAGCAAAGTGCTAATAAGGGGTAACAATTTAATTCATTATCCTTTTCATGCATTCTAATTTTTAATAAGAGAAAATACTGTAATCTAAATAATAAACAACCAGTGGGTAACTGGGATTAATCAAATGAGTGAGAAAAAAATAGTTCGTAGCAGAAATTTTTAACTTCCCCAAATTTGTATGATTCCCCTAGCAGTTCATTTATGCCGCAATGTGGTATGGGATTTCTTTGGAAGGAATGATGCTAAAGCTGAAACTCCAGTACTTTGGCCACCTCATGCGAAGAGTTGACTCATTGGAAAAGACTCTGGTGCTGGGAGGGATTGAGGGCAGGAGGAGAAGGGGACGACAGAAGATGAGATGGCTGAATGGCATCACTGACTCGATGGATGTGAGTCTCAGTGAACTCCGGGAGTTGGTGATGAACAGGGAAGCCTCGTGTGGTGCGATTCATGGGGTCACAAAGAGTCAGACACGACTGAGCGACCGATCTGATCTGATGTCTTTGAAGTTAGGAAGGTCTGGGTCCAATTGTGGTTGTATAGATCCTAAGTTGTGCAACTTTGGAGAAGCAATATAATTTTATTAGTTTCCATTTTCTTACCTGTAAAATATTGCTTAATTGTTCAAATGTAATGGCATCAATTTGGATGGTTATAAACATTTGCAGTTTGTGTCTATATATTGAAATAACTCAATAAGTGACATCCTCCATTATTGTTTCACAAATAGGTCTTGCTATTTGGTTCCTCACTGAGAAAGGTGTAGAAGCCATGGCTTTTAACTCATCTCAGCTTTTATCAGAAGGGAGTTTACAGGACATGACTGGATAGTCAAAAGTGACCTCATAATTAGAACATAAGCTCCATGAGGAAATGGATCGTTACATAACCTGGCTCCCAAATAATGTCGAACACACAGATGATGCACAGTAAAGATTTATTCAATAAATTGGGAGATAAGATGACCTGAATACATTTGAGATTAAGTCCAGAAAAAGCAAAGAGAGGGAAGCAAAATACACCTATGATAGATAATGATAAATCTATGCCCCTTATGCCTGCCACAAGAGCCCAAGGATGTCTCCAGGACCAAGAAAACACCAGCTATCTCTAAGGCATAAATCCCTGCAAGGGAATGGGACAGACTGGACTGCAGTGAACAACCTTGCAGCACAATCATAGGAAGGACCTTCTTGTAATTCATAATTGCCAAAAACGTGTTTCTAGCTCCCAGTAATGCATGGGAGGTCACAGAGGAAGTTGACATCAGGCGTGTCATAACTGAAAATAATAGAGAGGAGAAATAATTCTAAACTTGACATTTTTTTACAAAAAGGAAATAAATAGGATTTTTTATTATTTTGAAAGCAACCTAAGTTATTTTGTTGTTGTTAAAAAGGAGGAGGAGGAAGAAGAAGAAGGAGGAGAGGAAGAGAAAAAGCAATAAATAAATAAATAAAAGTCACTAAAATTAAGAAGAAAACATGAATCATAAGCTCAGTCACCTTGAGATAAGGACTCCTGAAAATTTTTGAATTTTAAAGCTAGGCATGCATATCCAAATCCTCTTCTTAAACATAGGAAAACTGAGGCCCAAAGTGGCTATTACTTTTACAAAGTTACAGGCCTGTTCTCTGGTCCATATATTGAAGACTGAAGGAAGAACTGAAAGGAGAGAGTTTACCTACTAGAAATGCATCATCTGTTTACTGCCTGAGTCCCTCCTGCCTGCCTGCTAATTAGTAAACATAGATCCAAAACTGTTTAGGCCAAAAACATTTTCCGGAGCTGAGGGTTCCAATGATTTTTCCTTTTAAATATCAAAGTTAAAAATAACCTTTACAGAAACATAACATGAGGGCAACAAAACACTCCACATTTGGCATCTTTCAGGGAAACAATGCTCTTTGCAGCATCCAGCTCTTTCCTGTAGCATAGGCATAACTTGCCAGATCAAATCCATCATAATGAGACCAAAAGAGCTGGAAACACTCCCTCCCACCCCATAAAATGAAGAAAAATTAGAATCAGGAAGTCCTGAAATGTATTTAACTTGGATCAAGTCATGGGTTTGGAAAGGATGCTGTTTGAAATCACACTGCCTCAGCACTTACATGATTCATTGGGGCTTGTTGACTAGGTGTCTGGCAAATACTTCACACCATTGCTACTGGCATGCATGTGTAACAGATGTTAAAAATGAAAGCCTGACAGTTTTTATAGTATAATTAAATCTCTCCTTATTTCTCAAGTGCTATTTAATTTAATTTTAATCAAAAGTAATAACCATCCATAATTGCTGTAATAGAGGACTTCAGGTTCTATGTGAGGCTTTACCTATTGTACTTTAGGAAGAAGTTGGAATGTGAATGTCACTTGCTAGAGGTAGTTTTAATTCTTTCAAAACATTTAGAAGCAAAGAATATACTCAAGGAAGATAAAGCTTCAAATTGTGCCATAAAATATTAAAAAGGCCACATGGTCAACACCCCAATATTATATTCTTTGCCAGTTTCCTGCCTTTGTAACTAAAGCCAGAGGAAATTTTTCTTGGGAAGGCCTGTTATGAAGGCACATACTAGAAAGAAGTGATTTTTATTCAGGAAGGCTGGTGAAAGGAACTTGAACAGATGATCCAATACATTGGTCTCTATCTTCGTCTATTAGGGTTGCTACAACAAAATATCATAGACTGGGTATCTTACAACCAATATTTACTTTACATGACTTCTGGAGAGTAGAAGTCCAAAATTAGATTGTCTGTATGGTCAGATTCTGTGTTTGGGTTCCTGGTTCATTTAATGAACTTCCTGGTTCATTTAAGGCCATCTTCTTGCTGTAACCTCATATGTTAGGAGGGGAAGGGAACTCTCTAAGGCCTTTTTTAATAAGGTTCCATTCATAAAGGCTGAGCTCTGATGACCTAATTGCCTCCCAAAGGCCCCACATCCTAGTCCCCTAATCCATCACCCATGGCATTATGTTTTCAATATATGCCTTTTAGAGGGATATAAACAGTCAATGTAAGTCACTAATTTAACTTGTAAATATTAATTCCATCAATTTCATTATAAGCATAGCTTAGAATATCCATAGAGCTTAGGACAAAGTGGAATCATACATTTCAGAGAAGGAACATAGGGGACAAGCTGGTCTGACCTTCACATTTCACAAATGAGGAAGGTGGAATCCAAGTGGCAGACATGGTTTATCTAAGTATCTATGTCTCATGATAAGCCAGAACCAGAGCCCGGGTGTGATGAATGCAATCCAGTCACTTTTATTTTATATATATATATAGTATTGAAGTATAGTTGAGTTACAATGTTTCAGGTGCACTGCGAGGTGATTCAACTATACACATGCACATATGTTATTTTTGAAACTCTTTTCCATTATAGAATATTACAAGATAGTGACTATAGTTACCTGTGCTATACAGTAAACTTTTGTTGCTGGTTGCATATCTATTTTTTTTAAACTTAGAGATCTAGTATTCTATTGATATTAAGCCAAACAAGTGGAATCAAAATGTCATAAATTTTTTAGTTAGGCAAAAATTCATGTTTTTAATATATACATATTATACAAATTATTTATATATGTGTATACAAAAGCACTTCTGTTATGCTTGATAAAGGCTTGAGAAAACTATCAAAAAAAAAAAGAAGAAGAGATGTAAAAATTGGAAAGCATAAGCTAAATGAAATGGGAGCACTGAATATGAAATAGAAAAAGTGAAACAAACTAGATAAAAGTAAAAGATCATCATATAGTCCAGTTGTTTTTAAATGTCACTGATCATTGGGAACATATCTGGAGCTCTGGAGTAAAATAAGCAATACCTAGGCATTTGTATTTTACAAAAGATTTCAAGATAATTCTGATATGTATCTGAACAAATCCAATTGCTTTTACATCTGACTACATTGTCTTCTTGTTAATGATCTTTCAGTTAAAAAAAAAAAAAAAGCAAGCAAACAAAAAGTATCAGTCTTATGAAAATTCTAAAACAATAGTTCAGAGCTATGTCATATTTTTCTGTGTAAAATTTCCATGATTTAATTTTAAGTAAAAACATTCTCTATCTACTTTGAAAAATGTTGTCTCTCTAGCTCACAATTTTATGGAATTGGCACTAAATTGGTATACTGTCCATTTTTTGAACTTAATTAAAACATTTTAAATTAGGCCTAACATTTTGGTCTATTTTAACATACTGATATGAAAGTCATTGCATCCTAAAGTATTTGCCTGTATGATTTACACATTTGCCCTAATTAAGGTTACATAGGAACGTACCTTCAGATAGTGAGAGAGATGATATTGAGAAAAAGTTAAAATCAATACAGTAGAGGTATATAACTTGATAATAAGGTTTGCCATATAGGAGAAAATTTAAAATGATAAAGAATTATTGATGTTATAACAAGTAATATAAGAACATTTTTTAGAATGATTTCACACTCACTGCAATAGTTTTATAACATCATATAACAAATTATCCCATAATTTAGTGACAAGACAACAACTACTTCTTATAAAATCTATGGGTCAGGGAATCTCGGCATGACTGAGGTGAGTCTCTTTGGCTCAAGATTTCTCATGAGGTCACATTCTGGGGTTAGAGATTGAAGGTTCCAGTGGCTTGTGGGATGAGTACCTTCTAAGCTCATACACATGATTGTCAACAGGCCTTATAATCTTTCACTGCTCATATCTCTCCACAGAGCTGCCTCGCAACATGGCACATGACTTCTCCCAGAGTGAGAGAGACAGGGAGGAAAAGGCATCCATCATGGAAGCCATACTTATTTTGCAAACAAATCTTGGAAGTAACATTCTATCATTTCTGTCTACTCTGCTGCTGCTGCTGCTGCTGCTGCTAAGTTGCTTCAGTCATGTCCGACTCTGTGTGACCCCATAGATAGTAGCCTACTCTAGTCTACTCTATCTCTGAAAAGTGAGGCATTATTTAATTCTCACTACAACCTTATATGACAAATGTATCTTTGTCCAGTAGATGTGGAAATCAAAGCCCAAAAAGTTCAGCATACCAGTTACCAGTGTACCAAGGTTGAAGAGGTTTTGAGTAGCAAAATAAGGATTCAAATCCAGACACTAGGCTGCAGAGTCTGTGACTTAAATACAATATTACACAGTATTTCCTATTTTAATTCTCAAAATTTTACACAGATGATGAGAATAGTGTTATTGGTGGTATAAAGCAGTTGTTTGCTTAAGTCTAAAAACCTTTCAACATGAGAACTACCTCCAAGATACATGTTGTAGGGTAAGCACAGTTTAAATATTTGCTAGGAAAAATAGAGGAATGCCACTCATGATTCAATTTTAGTCTGAAATGTAGGTGTTCAAATTTATGGAAAGAATGGGAACACTTAGGAGAACAACATACCGGAGGAGTAGGCAGACATGGAGTATATCTTTCTCCATAGATGTATCAGGAATACACTTTCAAACACAGAAGTGCATGCAGAACACCAGCTGAAAGGGGACAGGAGTACTTGACCAGTGGAAAAGAATATATAGAACCATGCAAAACTTGGTAGGACAAAGGAACTAGGGGGGAGAACAGAAGTGTTAGTAGGACTGGACCTACCCCCGCGCATTGGGGAACTGAAACAGGAGTCTGATCCCCACAGCCTGGCAATTGTATGAGTCAGAGGAGAAACATTTAAGGCTGACAGTGAAATAGCTGATCTGTGACAGCCTAAATGGAATGAGAATCGATCCTTACCACTGCCATACATACGCTGTGCAGGAATGCGGGTCTCCTGGAAGGGGCAGCGGCTGGGAGCTGGAGTTTAGGGATTGTGGAGCAATCCCAGGGCAAGGGCTGCTGTTGTCTGCAGAGAGGCAGATCGAGGGGATATGAGGGAGGAGATCATGGTGGGAAATGCCTGTGGAGGAAAGCCAGGCAGCCATGGAAACAAGGCAATACTGCTGAGTCACACTTATGGGATAGAAACATCACACTAGCCTCTCGTTCTCCACATGAAAGCATTGTCATTTGGGCAATAGAGAGGCTGGCCCATCAAACACCTGAAGCACTGAACTATAGAGTAGAACCCCACCCAGGGTACCCCTTTAAGTGCCTGATGCTCCAATCTACAGAGTAGGACCCCAGTCAGAGGGCCCCTCTATGTGCCTGATGCATGAAACAACAGAGAAGGACCCCAGGCAAAGGATCCCTCTAAGTGCCTGAATGGGCAGAGCTACAGAGAAAGACTGGCCAAAGAGGCCTTCAGATCGCCAGCTACAAGAGGCTTGAAAAAAGACTCAGATAGGGCCATAACTTCTGCCACGGAGGCAGTCTGTGTTCTTGCACACTTTGTGGCACCAGGGTCTCTGCAAGCCAAGCAGCTGCATCACCTTCACGCTCAACTCCCACTGGGGCAGCGTTGCTACAGGCAAAAAAAAAAAAAAAATGTCTTGTGTTTATGCGCACAGGGTCGCTTCGGTCTTGTCTGACTCTTTGCAACCCTGTAGACTGGCCTGTCAGGCTTCTCTGTCAGAGAGGAGGTTCTTCCAGGCAAGAATACTGGAGCATATTGGTCAACACTGGTTTCCATACCCTTCTTGAGCACTATATTTCCTACTACCCTAGCCACCAACCCCCTTGAGTATTTGGTGCTGCCAGAAACCCTGCGACCCAACCAGCTGCACCACCTCCACACCTGGCCATCACAGGGCAAATCCAAGACCTCCAGGGCAGCCTCAGGAGCTAAACCACAGTGGACAGCCCACATGCAGAGGTGGAAATAAAACCACAATTGAAACCTAGGGGCAGTGTGGCTAAGGAAGAAGACCCAAAACCTTCAGACCAGCTGTACAAGATGCAGATTAAATCCACATGATCAACTAGGCAGACTCTGTGTCTATGGAATATATAAAAGGACATTGAGAGCTCCCACAAAAGAAAATGCACTAGCTCTGATAGCTGTGGCTATTGTAAGCAAGAACACAGAGGAGTAGGACCAGATTAGAATCTGAGCTGCCCCCACAGCAAGTCCAGAGATCAGCACAGTGTTGGAGGGCATCCTAGGGAGGTAAGCTGGACTGTGATTCCCAGCATGGGAAAGGACTCTGACAGCAGTGACTCAAGACAAACATTTATTATTCTTATTTTTTGACTTGTTCTGTAGATTCTTTTGGATTTTTTCTTTTTCTTTTTCCCTTTTGTCCACCCTCTGTTGTCGATTTTATTGGCACTAAGAAATCCAATTAAGCTTTTGAGATTTTTTTTTTTTCCCTCAGTAACATTTTTTATTATTGTCCTAAAACTCTGCCTCTACATTGGGCTTTTGCAGTTCTGTGGAGTTTTCCTCTTTTTTTCTTTTCTTTTTTTAATTTTAATTTTTTAAACCTATTATTATTTTTTTTACATTTATTCCTTTGTTTGCTTTTCCTACTGTTCTTTCCCCCTTGCAGTCAATCTTTATTGTATATAAATCTTCTTTATCTAACTTTATTTAACTTTGCATATCTATTCTTTCATTCTTCTTTTTTCTCTCCTTTCCTCTCAACATATGTGTTAGTTTTATTTTCATTGCTTTATTCCCCATTTGGCACATTGTTTTAGTTTTGTGCTGGGGTCCAGCCCCGGCTGATCCAGGGAGTTTGAAGCGGGGACGGCGTCGGCGAGGATCAGGATACAATAGCTTCAATTAGATATTAATTAGAGATATAAAGAGTAATAGAATAAGGATAGCTCAGTAGGAAAATTCAGTGGAGAAAAGAGGCTGAATAGCTTGGTTTACGTGGGAGACCAATAAAACTTCAAGACAAGAAGTTTGCACCACTTACGTAGGCCACAGGCGTCCTTCCGTTCTCCCGAAGGAGAGGAGACACTGAGGCCTCCCCGGTCAGATCTTAGAAGCCCAGGCATAATTAGTAAGCATGGTGGGTTCCGTGCTCCAGATGGAGACTCAGCCAGAGTGAGAGAGAGAGAGAGACATGGGGAGACCAGTCTTTCAAGGAACTGATCCCAATTCTTTATATTCCATGGTCTACTTTTATACACTGAGATGTTATGCAAAAGTCACGCAGGGTCAGCAGTCCTGACTTTTATCAAAGTCAGGTGCTTCATACAAATGTATACAGAGGTCTTAGGGGTGTTACATCATCTGGCCAGGGGGCCTGCTGACAATTTATGACCCTCTCCTTGTGACAGCGGTCAGTCAACCAGGACACTTATTTCTGCAGGGGTGATTACTCTTAAAACAGACACCACCCAAATAAAGTTACATTCCTATAGGGTGAGGGTGTAGTGGGTTTTAGTTAAGGAAAGAATTTACTTAGCCTAAGGTCTAACGTGATTAATATCAAAGGTTAATACTTATTTCTTCTATATATTCATTAATGTGTGTAAGGGCAGGGGATATGGAGACTTAGCAACAAACATCGGCTCAACAAATGAAAAACCCTTTACCAATACAATTTCTAATCAGCCCATTATACTTATACTAATAGTTTTCTAACTTTTCTAAGGAACCTGTTTTTAGAAGGTTTAAAGCATCTCATGCCTCTCACGGTTGGGAGGCTGTGAGCAATCACATGTGGCCGGACAAGCCTGTCAGGCAGGTCAGAGAACCTTCAGAGGAGTTTGTAGGTTAAAACACTCTTGTCACACCCAGGAGTTTTTATTAACTGGAGCTCTAAGTTAACTCCTTCTCCGAAAGAGGTGGTGGGGGACAGCCCCCCGTAAAGTCAGAGGTGTAGGTGACAGCACAAAGTAGTAAAGCAGGCAGGCTCTGGTTATGGGGGTAGATGCTTGAGGATTTCCAGGGGGACTCCTGAGGCTCGATCCCGCCTTTGTGTATGTCGAACCTCCTTCCTCATGACCTTTGCCACGGGCAGAGTGCCTCACTCTGGCCCCCAACAGTTTTGTTTTCTATTTTGTGCTTTAATTACTTTTGTTCCAGTAGATATAATTTTTGGTTTTGTTTGTTCCCTGGGTCAATCTATTGTACTTAATTTTTGTTGGACTCTTTTGATTTTGCTTATGGGTGTATATGTATATGTGTCTATTCAGTCACACTTTCTATTGTTATACATCTCTGCCTCTATATTGGACTTTTGCAGTTCTGTGGAGTTTTCCTTTTTTTCCCTTTTTCCTTTCTTCTTCCTTTTTTTTTTCTCTTTTCTCTTATTTATGAATTTAATTTTAATTTTTTTAAACTTATTATATTTTTTCTATATTTATTTCTTCATTTGTCTTTCCTACTGTTCTTTTCTCCTTGCAGTTAATCTTTAATGTATATAAATCTTCTATATCTACTTCTAATTAAATTTGCATATGTATTATTTCTTCTTTTCTTTCTTTCCTTTCCTCTCAACATAGTTGTTAGTTTTGTTTTCATTGCTTTATTCCCCACTTGGCACCTTGTTTTAGTTCTGTTTTCCAGTTTGTTCTTAAGTTAGTATTGTTCTTAACTGGTAAATATAATTTTTGACTTCCTTTGTTTGTTGGATCAATCTACTGTACTTTATTTTTGTTGGGCTGTTTTCACTTTGCTTATGGGTGTATATGTATATGTGTATATTCCATTATTTTAATTATTATTTGCCTGATTTTGTAACAGCCATTGGTCTGGGGTTCATCTTTGGTTTCTTGTTTTTGGATATTTGTTTTACTCTTCCTTAATGCCATAACAAACCACTTGTGGAGTCTTCATTCCTGACCAGAGATCAAACCCTGAGCCTTTGGAGTGGGAGCACTGACTCCAAGACCCTAGACTACCAGAGAACTAACCATAGGGAGTATCAAGTAGTGAGAACTCACACATAGGCAATCACTTGAATACAAAACCCGGCATCATCCAACCACCAGTAGCACCCTGTGCAGAATGCATCATCTAAGCAACAAACAAAACAAAAGTACAAATCTAATCATCAACAGACAGGAGTACCACCTCATCCAGCCTTGCCCATCAGAGGAAAAGCAAACAAACAAACAAACAAAACTCAGCACAAATCTCACCCTATACAAAGCTCACACAAACCACTGTACCAACCTTAGGAGGGCAGAAACCAAAAAGAAGAAAGAATTCAATCTTCCTCAAGGAAAAAAAATTCAACTTTCCTTGAAGCCTGGAAAAAGGAGACCTCAGACACAATAACTTAAAAAAAAAAAAAAAGGGCAGAGAAATACTGCACAAATGAAGGAGCAAACTAGAAACACAAAAGTCCAAATAAATGAAGAAGAAATAGGAAAATTACCTGAAAAAGAATTCAGAGTAATGATAGTAAAGATGACCAAAAACCTTGAAAACAAAATGGAGAAAATGCAAGAAACAATTAACAACAACCTGGAAGAGTTAAAGAATAAGCATACAGAGACAAACAACACAATTACTGAAATTAAAAATACTCTAGAAGGAATTAATAGCAGAATATCTGAAGCAAAAAACAAATCACTGAGCTGGAAGATAAAATGGTGGAAATAACTTCTGACAGGCAAAATAGAGTGAAAAGAGCTGAGGACAGTCTCAGAGACCTCTGGGACCATATCAAATGCACCAACATTTGAATTATAGGCATTTCAGAAAAAGAGAGAAAGAAAGGGCATGAGAAAGTTTTTGAAGAGATTATAGTTGAAAATTTCCCCAACATGGCAAAGAAAATAGCCAATCAAGTCCAAGAGGCACAAAGAGTCCCATATAGGATAAACCCAAGGAGAAACATGCCAAGACACATATTAATCAAACTAACAAAGACTAAACTCAAAGAAAGAATATTAAAAGCAGCAAGGGAGAAGCAACAAGTAACATACAAGGAAAACCTCATATGCTTAACAGCTGATCTTTCAGCAGAAACTCTTCAGGTCAAAAGGGACTGGCAGGATATATTTAAAGTACTGAAAGGGAAAAATCTACAACCAAGATAACTGTACCCAGCAAGGATCTCATTCAAAACTGATGGAGAAATAAAAAGATTTTCATACAAGCAAGTTGAGAGAATACCACCAAACCAGCTTTACAAAAAATGGTAAATGGACTTCTATAGTCAAGAAATACAACAGAAGAAAAAAACACCTACAAAATCAACCCCAAACAATTAGAAAATGGTAATAGGAACATATATATCAATAATTACTTTATTTTTTCATTTTTTTTTAATTTTATTTTATTTTTAAACTTTACATAACTGTATTAGTTTTGCCAAATATCAAAATGAATCCACCACAGGTATAAATGCTCCAACCAAAAGACATATATATCAATAATTACTTTAAATGTAAATGCATTAAATGCTCCAACCAAAAGACACAGACTGGCTGAATGGATACAAAAACAAGAACCAAATATATGCTGTCTAAAAGAAACCCACTTCAGACCTCAAAACACATATAGAATGAAAGTGAGAGGATGGAAAAATATATTCCATGCAAATGAGAAGCAAAACAAAAAACAAAAAAACTGGAGTAGCAATCCTCATATCAGACAAAATATACCTTAAAGTAAAGAAGATTACAAGAGATAATGAAGGACACTACATAGTGATCAAGGGATCTATCCAAGAGGAAGACATAACAACTCTAAATATCTATGTACCCAACATGCTGCTGCTGCTGCTGCTAAGTCGCTTCAGTCGTGTCCGACTCTGTGCGACCCCATCTACAGCAGCCCACCAGGCTCCACCGTCCTTGGGATTCTCCAGGCAAGAACACTGGAGTGGGTTGCCATTTCCTTCTCCAATGCATGAAAGTGAAAAGTGAAAGTGAAGTCGCTCAGCTGTGTCTGACTCTTCACAACCCCATGGACTGCAGCCCACCAGGCTCCTCCATCCATGGGATTTTCCAGGCAAGAGTGCTGGAGTGGGGTGCCATTGCTTTCTTCGATGAACCCAACATAGGAGCACCTCAATACATAAGACAAACACTAACAGACATAAAAAGAGAAATTGACAGTAACACAATAATAGTAGGAGACTTTATCACCCTACTCACACCAATGGCCAAATCATCAAAATAGAAAATTAATAAGGAAACACAAGTCTTAAGTGATACATTAGATGAGATGGATCTCACTGATATCTTCAGGACATTCTATTCAAATGCAGAAGAATACACTGTCTTCTCAAGTGCACATGGAACATTTTCCAGGATAGACTACATCTTGGGTCACAACTCAAACCTTAGGAAATTTAAAAAAATTGAAATCATATCAAGTATCTTCTCTGACCACAACACTATGAGACAAGATATCAGTTACAAGGAAGAAAAAAAAAACTGTGGGAAATATAAACATATGGAGATTAAACAACACACTTCTAAATAATCAACAGGTTGCTGAAGAAATCAAAAGGGAAATCAAAATATTTCTAGAAACAAATGACAATGAGAACACGACAACTCAAAACCTATGAGATACAGCAAAAGCAGTTCTCAGAGGGAAGTTTATTGCAGTAAAATCCTACCTCAAGAAATAAGAAAAACATTTGAATAGACAACCTAACTTTATACCTAAAGCAACTGGAAAAGAAGAACAAAAAAAAAAAACAAAAAACAAAAAACAAAATTAGTAGAAAGAAAGAAATCATAAAGATCTAAGTATAAATAAATGAAAAAGAAAGGAAAGAAGCAATAATAAATATTAATAAAACTAAAAGCTGGTTCTTTGAGAAGATTAAAAAAAACATTGACACGCCAATGGCCAGATTCATCAAGAAAAAAAGAGAGAAGAATCAAATCAACAAAATTAGAAATGAAAAAGGAGGGGTTACAACAGACAATGCAGAAATACAAAGGATTATAAGAGACTATTATGAACAACTATATGGCAATAAAATGGATAACCTGGAAAAAATGGACAGATTCTTAGAAAAGTTCAATCTTCCAAGACTGAATCAGGAAGAAATAGAAATTATGAACAATCCAATTACAAGCACTGAAATTGAAGTTTTGGTCAAAAATCTCCCAAAAAACAAAAGGACCAGATGGCTTCACAGGAGGATTCCATCAAACATTTAGAGAAGACTTAATTCCTATCCTTTTAAAACTCTTTCAAAAAATTGTAGAGGAGGGAACACTTCCAAATTCATTCTATAAGGCCACCATCACCCTGATAACAAAACCAGACAAAGACAACACACAAAAAAAGAAAACTACACTATAACAGATGAACAGAGATGCAAAAGTCCCCAACAAAATTTTAGCAAACAGAATTCAGCAACACATCAAAAAGTTCATACACCATGATCAACTTGGATTTATTCCAGGGATACAAGGATTCTTCAATATACGCAAAACAATCAATGTGATACACCATAGTAGCAAATTGAAAGATAAAAACCATATGATCATCTCAATAGATGCATAAAAAGCCTTTGAAAAAATTCAGCACCTATTTATGATTAAAACTCTTCAAAAAGTGGAGTGAAGGAACCTACCTCAACATAGGAAAGGCCATATGATAAGCCTACAGCAAACATTATACTTAATGGTGAAAAACTTAAAGCTTTCCCCCTAAGATCAGGAACAAGACAAGGGTGTCCACATTCACCACTGTTATTCAACATAGTTCTGGAAGCCTTAGCTACAACAATCAGAGAAGAAAAAGAAATAAAAGGAATCCAGATCAGAAAAGAAGAAGTAAAGCTCTCATTTTTGAAGATGACATGATGCTGTACATAGAAAACCCTAAAGATAGTATCAGAAAATTACTAGAGATAATCAGTGAATTTAGCAAAGTAGCAGGATACAAAATCAATATGCAACAATCACTAGCATTCCTAAATACTAACAATGAAAAATCAGAAAGAGAAATTAAAGAATCAATCACATTCACCATTGCAACAAAAAGAATGAAATATTTAGGAATAAACTTACCTAAGGAGATGAAATAACTGTACACAGAAAATTATAAGACACTAATGAAAGAAATCAAAGATGACATAAACAGATGGAGGGATATTCCACGTTCCTGGATAGGAAGAATCAGTACTGTGAAAATGACTATGCTATCAAATGCGATCTACAGATTCAGTACTATCCCTATCAAATTAACAATGGCATTTTTCACAGAACAAAAACAAACAAACAAAAAAAGTCACAATTCATATGGAAACACAAAAGACTCCAAATAGCCAAAGCAGTCTTGAGAAAGAAGAATGGAGCTGGAAGAAACAAGCTTCCTGACTTCAGATTATACTATAAAGCTACAGTCATCAAGACCGTATGATACTGGCACAAAAACAGAAATATAGACCAACGGAACAAGATAGAAAGCCCAGAAATGAACCCATGCACCTATTGGTAACTTATTTTTGACAAAGGAAGCAAAAATATACATTGGGGCAAAGACAGCATATTCAATAAACTTTGCTGGGGAAACTGTTCCAGAAAAACATCTATTTCTTCTTTATTGTCTATGCCAAAGACTTTGACTGTGTGGACCACCACAAACTGTGGAAAATTCTGAAAGAGATGGGTATACCAGACCACCTGACCTGCCTCTTGAGAAACCTATATGCAGGTCCAGTTAGAACTGGACATGGAACAGCAGACTGGTTCCAAATAGGAAAAGGAGTACATCAAGGCTGTATATTGTCACCCTGCTTATTTAACTTATATGCAGAGTACATCATGAGAAACGCTGGGCTGGATGAAGCACAAGCTGGATTCAAGATTGCCAGGAGAAATATCGATAACCTCAGATATGCACAATCCTTATGGCAGAAAGCGAAGAGGAACTAAAGAGCCTCTTGATGACAGTGAAAGAGGAGAGTGAAAAAGTTGGCTTAAAACTCAACATTCAAAAAACTAAGATGATGACATCCAGTCCCATCATTTCATAGCAGATTGATGGGGAAACAGTGGAAACAGTGGCAGATTTAATTCTGGGGGGCTCCAAAATCACTGCAGATGGTGACTGAATCCATGAAATTAAAAGATGCTTACTCCTTGGAAGAAAAGCTATGACCAAACTAGACAGCATATTAGAAAGCAGAGAAATTATTTTGCCAACAAAGGTTCGTCTAGTCAAGGCTATGGTTTTTCCTGTGGTCATGTATGGATGTGAGAGTTGGACTGTGAAGAAAGCTGAGTGCTGAAGAATTGATGCTTTTGAACTTTGGTGTTGGAGAAGACTCTTGAGAGTCCCTTGGACTGCAAGGAGATCCAACCAGTCCATTCTAAAGGAGATCAGACCTGGATGTTCATTGGAAGGACAGATGCTGAAGCTGAAACTCCGATACTTTGGCTACTTGATGCGAAGAGCTGACTCATTTGAAAAGACCCTGATGCTGGGAAAGTTTGAAGACGGGAGGAGAAGGGGACGACAGGGGATGAGATGGTTGGATGGCATCACCAACTCAATGGACATGGGTTTGAGTAAACTCTGGGAGTTGGTGATGGGCAGGGAGGGCAGGCATGCTGCAGTCCATGGGGGTAGGAATGAGTTGGACACGACTGAGCAACTGAATGAACTTAACTGAACATGTAAAAGAATGAAATCAGAATACTTCCTAACACCATACACAAAGACAAACTCAAAATGGATTAAAGACCTAAATGTATGATCAGAAACTATAAAACTGTTAGAGGAAAGTGTAGGCAGAACACTTGGTCACATAAATCAAAGCAAGATCCTCTATGACCAACCTCCTAGAGTAACGGAAATAAAAACAAAAGTAAACAAGTGGGACCTGATTAAATTTAAAAGCTTTTGCACAGCAAAGGAAACTATAAGTAAGGTGAAAAGACAACCCTCATAACTGGAGAAAATAATAGCAAATGAAACAACTGACAAAGGATTAATTTCCAAAATATACAAGCAGCTCCTGCAACTCAAGGCCAGAAAAACAAACAACTGAATCAAAAAGTGGGGAAAAGGCCTAAACAGACATTTCTCCTAAGAAGACATACAGATGGCTAACAAACACTTGAACAGATGCTCAACATCACTCATTATTCAGTTCAGTTCAGTTCAGTTCAGTTCAGTCGCTCAGTCATGTCCGACTCCTTGCGACCCCATGAATTGCAGCACGCCAGGCCTCCCTGTCCATCACCATCTCCCGGAGTTCACTCAAACTCACGTCCATCGAGTCAGTGATGCCATCCAGCCATCTCATCTTCTGCTGTCCCCTTCTCCTCCTGCCCCCAATCCCTCCCAGCATCAGAGTCTTTTCCAATGAGTCAACTCTTCTCATGAGGTGGCCAAAGTACTGGAGTTTCAGCTTTAGCAACACCCAGGACTGATCTCCTTTAGGATGGACTGGTTGGATCTCCTTGCAGTCCAAGAGACTCTCAAGAGTCTTCTCCAACACCACAGTTCAAAAGCATCAATTCTTCGGTGCTCAGCTTTCTTCACAGTCCAAGTCTTACATCCATACATGACTACTGGAAAAACCATAGCCTTGACTAGACAGACCTTTGTTGGCAATGTAATATCTCTGCTTTTGAATATGCTATCTAGGTTGGTCATAACTTTCCTTCCAAGGAGTTAGCGTCTTTTCATTTCATGGCTACAATCACCATCTGCAGTGTTTTTGGAGCCCCCAAAAATAAAATCTGACTGTTTCCACTGTTTCCCCATCTATTTCCCATGAAGTGATGGGACCGGATGCCATGATCTTAGTTTTCTGAATGTTGAGCTTCAAGAAATGCAAATCAAAACTACAATGAGATATCACCTCACACCAGTCAGAATGACCCTCATCAAAAATTCTACAAACAAATGCTGTAGAAGGTATGGAGAAAAGGGAACACTTGCACTGTTAGTAGGAATGTAAATTGATACAGCCACTATGAAAGATGATGTGGAGATTCCTTAAAAAACTAGGAATAAAACCACCATATGATCTAGCAACCCCACTCCTAGGCATTTACCCTGTGGAAACCAAAATTGAAAGAGATACATGTATCCCATTGTTCATTGCAGCACTATTTACAATAGCTAGAACATGGATACAACCTAGATGTCCATCGACAGATGGATGGACAAAGAAGTTGTGGTATATATACACAATGCAATATTATTCCGCCATAAAAAAGAACACATTTGAGTCAGTTCTAATGAGGTGGATGGACCGAGACCCTATTATACAGAGTGAAGCGAGTCAGAAAGAGAAAGATAAATACCATATTTTACCACATATATGTGGAATCTAGAAAAATAGTACTGAAGAATTTATTTACAGAGCAAAAAGGGAGAAACAGAATAGAGAATAGACTTATGGACATGGGGAGAGGGGAGGAGAGGGTGATGTATGGAAAGAGTAACATGGAAACTTACATTACCATATGTAAAATAGGTAGCCAACGGGAATTTGCTGTATGGCTCAGGAAACTCAAACAGGGGCTCTGTATCAACCTAGAGGGGTGGGATGGGGAGGGAGATGTGAGGGAGTTTCAAAAGGGAGGGTATATATGTATACCAATGGCTGATTCATGGTTTGACAGAAAATAGCAAAATTCTGTAAAGCAATTATCCTTCAATTAAAAAAAAAAATGGGAACACTTAGGTGGTATTAACACAAAATAGGATGGAAAAGTAGAAATGTCTGGATCACCTCTTAGCAGCTAATGGTTGAACAACGTATATTAGCAACAGGTAGTGAGAAGCATTTGGAGCTAACTCTTGTATGATGTCTGCACGCATGCTAATTCTCTTCAGTCATGTCCAACTCTTTGCAACCCTATGGACTATAGTCCACCATGGTCCTCTGTCTGTGGGATTGTCCAGGCAAGAATACTAGAGTGGGTTGCCATGGTCTCCTCCAGAGAAACTTCTCAACACAGGAATTGAGCCCATGTCTCGTACATCTAGCCCCAAATCTTGCAAATATTTTCACAAGTATTTCAACTCCTGGAGATCTGATGAGGGTAATTTTTCCCTGTATATTTTGTTATTTATTTTCACTAGTTTTTCCCCACTTCAACAGTGCTGTGCATCATTTTGTGTGGTCTGGAATCACAACCATAAAAGCTATTTTTCAAATCTCATGACTATCTCTAACTATATTTGCTTGAATTCAAATCTTAAAAGGAAATAATTATGGAAATTTTTAAAATTTTATTTGACAACTTCGCAAAATGCTTCAATATGCAAGTCCCTGCTTATCAAATATATATAAGTGCACATTTAAACAATCAAGACAATGGAGAGTGAATTGTTGAAAATGTTAAGTGCAATCTAAACACAATCATGACATAAATATTCTTTTAATTCATTCAATAGAAGATACATCGGTAAAAGATTAAAAAAAAATAATAATATGCTTTCCAAGCAGAATTTGCAAGGTCAGAAATCATTCTGTGTGACAAATTTTAGCTCTTGAAGTTTCGTTATTTTCCATGAGGAAATGTGCTTTGGTGAGTGTGACAGAGATTAAACAGTGCAATGGGAATTTACTGTCTATTTCAGAAGAAAATACTCAAATAAACTTTACTTTCATCTACTCTTTGCTGTGAAAGTGCTGCACTCAATATGCCAGCAAATTTGGAAAACTCAGCAGTGGCCACAGGACTGGAAAAGGTCAGTTTTCATTCCAATCCCAAAGAAAGGCAATGCCAAAGAATGCTCAAACTACCACACAATTGCACTCATCTCACACGCTAGTAAAGTAATGCTCAAAATTCTCCAAGCCAGGCTTTAGCAATATGTGAACCATGAACTTCCTGATGTTCCAGCTGGTTTTAGAAAAGGCAGAGGAACCAGAGATCAAATTGCCAACATCCACTGGATCATGAAAAAAGCAAGAGAGTTCCAGAAAAACATCTATTTCTGCTTTATTGACTATGCCAAAGCATTTGACTGTGTGGATCACAATAAACTGTGGAAAATTCTGAAAGAGATGGGAATACCAGACCACCTGATCTGCCTCTTGAGAAATTTGTATGCCGGTCAGGAAGCAACAGTTAGAACTGGACATGGAACAACAGACTGGTTCCAAATAGGAAAAGGAGTTCGTTAAGGCTGTATATTGTCACCCTGTTTATTTAACTTCTATGCAGAGTACATCATGAGAAATGCTGGACTGAAAGAAACACAAGCTGGAATCAAGATCGCCGGGAGATAGATCAATAACCTCAGATATGCAGATGACGCCACCCTTATAGCAAAAACTGAAGAGGAACTAAATAGCCTCTTGATGAAAGTGAAAGTGGAGAGTGAAAAGTTGGTTTAAAGCTCAACATTCAGAAAACGAAGATCATGGCATCCTGTCCCACCACTTCATGGGAAATAGATGGGGAAACAGTGTCAGACTTTATTTTTCTGGGCTCCAAAATCACTACAGATGGTGACTGCATCCATGAAATTAAAAGATGCTTACTCCTTGGAAGGAAAGTTATGACCAACCTAGATAGCATATTCAAAAGCAGAGACATTCCTTTGCCAACAAAGATTCGTCTAGTCAAGGCTGTGGTTTTTCCTGTGGTCATGTATGGATGTAGGAGTTGGACTGTGAAGAAGGCTGAGCACCAAAGAATTGATGCTTTTGAACTGTGGTGTTGGAGAAGACTCTTGAGAGTCCCTTAGCCTGCAAGGAGATCCAACCAGTCCATTCTGAAGGAGATCAGCCCTTGGATTTCTTTAGAAGGAATGATGCTAAAGCTGAAACTCCAGTACTTTGGCCACCTCATGTGAAGAGTTGACTCATTGGAAAAGACTGTAATGCTGGGAGAGATTGGGGGCAGGAGGAGAAGGGGACAACAGAGGATGAGATGGCTGGATGGCATCACTGACTCGATGGACGTGAGTCTGAGTGAACTCCAGGAATTGGTGATGGACAGGGAGGCCTGGCTGCGATTCATGGGGTGGCAAAAAGTCAGACACGCCTGAGCGACTGATCTGATTTGATCTGACTCTTCACTTTCTGATGCAAACCATACTCAATAAAAATTGCACCCAGTTGGTAATTACTCACTGGGTAGTAGTTTAGTTCTGCAACCAGTTAGTTGCATCTTGGTTAAGCCCATGACATCTATTTCCTAGCATGTAAGAGAGAGACTGAAGCTTAATCTCCAATACTTTGGCCACCTGATGTGAAAAGCAGACTCATTGGAATAGACCCTGATGCTGGGAAAGACTGAAGGAGAAGGAAGCGGCAGAAGATGAGATGGTTAGATAGTATCACTGACTCAACTGATGGACTTGAATCTGAGCAAACTCCAGGAGATGGTGAAGGTCAGGGGAGCCTGGATGCTGTAGTCCATGGGATAGCAATGAGTTGGACACAACTTAGCAACTGAACAACGACAGAGAGGAACCAGAACAGATGTGACTTGAAGATTCTTTTAGGTTTAATATCCTCTAATTTTAATACTTTGAATTTCCCACACACTGACCCTTTCACATCACATGGACAGACTTATTAAATATTCCATTTTCCATTTTCAGATCCTTCAATTGGATGTCCTGATTAGTATCCTGAGGGATCTTCGAGGCAGTTTTGATGAGGCCTTCTTACTCTTCAAGATTCAGCTGGAAATGGTTTTTAAATGATCACTTCTGCCATTAAACATCGAGCTTTCAATGATCGTGGGAAAAAATACCCATTATTTTATAATTATTGAACCTGAAATATGTCAGATAATTCATATGAATGCTTAAGAAAACTGAATAATTTTTCTGAGTGTTAGTGTATTTATATAGCATCAAGAACAGTACTGACATTTCTTCAGCATATAATTTATCATTGCTTATTAAGAGATATAAATGAGACCTAATATTGGAAAATAACGGAGTAAATAAAGATGTCTAGAAAGATTTTATGCCTATTTTAATATCTTGAAGCAATAAATTTAACTAAAAATCTCCCATTTTTTAATAAACATTAATTATATTTTTTCAGAGGTTTAAGATTAGATTCATTAAGTGTTTTATATAAGAAGAATACTATTTTAATTGTATTCTAAAGTGAAATATAAGAGTGTGTCATCTGTTAATACTTTGATAGCTATGAGAGTCACTAACGCTTCTTGGTAATGTTTCCTGCTATCTACCATAAAGGGTCATGATAAAATTGAACTTCTTGGCTTTCTCTGATTAGATAGTGGCATGTAAGTACAGACCAATGAGTTATTGTGAAAAGTTAATGAATGTTACTTCCTGGTTTCACATCTAATCTCCAATTGTGAGATATTTCAGCACCTTCTCTTTTCCCTCTTTCATAATGTTCTAGATGGGAGTTCCTCAATCAGCCCAGGTCCTAGAGTAAAGACAGTAATGATGAACAATCAATTCTAAAGAGAAAAGCAATGCAACCATAAAATAAATATTTGTCGGTTTCAATTATTTTGTTCTTATTTGTCATCATTGCATAACCTAACATATCCTGACTGATACAATAACTACTTATATCTGTTATATTCATAAATTTAGGCTTGGAATACCACCAATCCCCTCTCCCTACTCCACCACTGGGAGAAAAAAGCCATTTGATAAAACTAATGTGCCATCAGATATTGTTAGTATAATCTTAACCTTTAATCTTTTTCTACAGATTTTTTCCAAAATTTCTGCCAATAGATCTTGCTTTACATTATTTTCTTTGCCTCTCTTTCTAATTTTCTGTTAAGGTAATAATCAGAATGGCTCAAATTTATTGAGTATTTACTATGTTCCAGACACAATTTCAAGCCCTTTTAAACTATTAACTAATTTAATTCTAACAACCACCCTATCAAAATGTACAATGATGGCATTTGTTTACAGTTGAAAATTTTGAGATCTAGAGATGTTAAATGATATTCTGAAGGCTACCTAACAAAGTACACAGCTAATATTCAAACCTAGATGACTTAACTCTAGAGTTTATACTTTTTATCATTAATCAATACTGCCTTAAAATATATTCTCTTTAAAATACTGAAAAGGTTAGTAGTTATTGACAGGGGGTGGATAAGTATTAAATGAATTTCTGAGAAAGGACTGAATATACACATACCTACATGTCAAGAGCTTCCCCCCAAATATGAATATTTTAATATTTATGCACTTCCTTAAGTTTCTCAGGAATATGCTGATAAAATGAATAAAGATAGAAACAGACTATTTCAAATTATTGCTCCTTTGAATCAAATAAAAGGTTAAAAATCAAATCAGCCCATATGTATGTATAACTGAATCACTTTGCTGCACAACTGAAATTAACACAGCATTGTAAATTAACTATGCCCCAGTAAAAATAAATCAATATAAGAAAAATCAAGTCAGTACAGATAGTTCCACATCTAAGTGTGTGGATTAAGAAATGCAGAATGATTCCTACTCACTGCATAAAATGACTCTAAAATCCTGGACCTAACCTAAACAACTACCTGAGATTATAGGAGAGTAAACAGCAGCAGAGCATGTGGGGGCTAGTGGGAATTTAAGGATGACAGAAAAACAACTTAAGTACAGCTTTTCATCTGATACTGTGTCCTTTACTTTGTGTAAACAATGACTCCAGTGGATCACATGAAATCCTCTCTGCATTCTTACTAGGGAACCAGAAAAGTGAAGCTAGGAAACTTGTGAACACTGAAAAGAGTGGAGAATCCTTGAAGGGAGTGAGCCTTGAAGGGAGAAGGAACCCACACTCTTCTTAGCCAAACCATATTTTATTTGAAAAGTTGATTAGTGCAAAAAAATAAGAAGAAGAAGAAAATTTCAAGTAGTGTGTTTGGCCTGGATTGCTGTTGTAGTTTAATGGCTAAGTGTGTCCGACTCTTTTTGAGACCCCATGGACTGTAGCTCATCAGGCTCCTCTGTTCATGGGATTTCCCAGGCAAGAATACTGGAGTGGGTTGTCATGCCCTCCTCCAGGGGATCTTCCCAACTCAGGGATTGAATACTAGTCTCCTGCAATGGCAAGTGGGTTCTTTACCACTGAGCCAACAGGGAAGACAATAAAGCCAATCAAATGGTGCTAGATCAAAAAACCCTCTTTTCCTATTTCTTTTCCAAAACATATTTCTAAAGACTTTGACAATAAAAAACAAAAACTTTCTTCTTCTTTTTTTTTTTTTTTTTAACCTTGGCTATTGTGATCTTTACAGTTGATTCCCCCACCAAGAGAATGGATTTCTGTTTTATACACGCTTTAATACTACTGAAAATGCTAGAGACCATCAGGAGAACCATACTGATAAAAATTCACCATTATTGTGGATACAAGGAAATGGTAACACACGCTTTACTGTTCTAATATATACCAAGCATAATGAAGAACTAAATAAAAGCAAAGAGGACAAAATAAAACAGAAAAACACCATGTCAGTTCTACTCCTAAAGCTGCCAAAAGAAGCTGAATGGTAAGATGCTTTTTACTTTGCTTTGGACCTCGGTCTCCTCATCTAAAAATGAAGTTATTTAGATTTGATCATTTCTAAGACTTCTTTCAAGTTTAAATATTTTATGATCCTAAGCTATTTAAACTTGATAAGGAGTCAGAATTTCATTCTGACACTGAGCAGTAGAACAGTTTCACAGAAACTTCAGTGAATGCTTATGTCAGAGCTTACCAGAATATGAGTTTCATAAAAAGGTAAAATTCCAAAAGTACTTTTTTCTGCCATACTTAATTAATGAGGTCATCTTTTATTCTTGACAAGATAAGGGATTTATAAAAATTTAAGAATTAAAATAAGAAAAATAAGTGTATATCAACCATCCCCTTACTGAAAAAAAGAAAGAAAGAAAAGTTTAATGTTAAAAAGGAAGAACAACAGACATAGAAACAAATTTATGGTTACCAAAGAGGATAGCTGGAGGGAGGATAAATTAGGAGTTTGGGATTAACACATACAAATTACTATACATAAAACAGATAACAGATAAATGCCAATGACCAAAGAACTATACTCAATATCTCATAATAAACTACATGGAAAAGGATCTGAAATATATATATGTGTGTGTGTGTGTGCGTGTATATAACTGAGTTACTTTGCTGTACACCTGAAACTAACACAACATTAACTATTAACTAATTAACTATATTTTAATTTAAAAAATAAAAAGAACAAAATGTCTTATTAGAAAAATAAAGCACATAACTTTAAAGTTAAATTTATGAAAAATTCACTATATTGAACTTCTTTTTCTCATTGCAATACTGACCAAGAGAAATTTTGTCCCAAAGCTGCTTTTTGGAGTGTTTAGACCCACAGGTCAATTTTGTTGTGTTTATCCTCCTATGCTCAAACTTGGTTGAGAAGTTATTGTGTTCCTGAATCACAAAGTCTTTTTCATTATCACCAAGCTTATATTATTGTGTCCCTCTCCTGGTAGTCATCTAGCCAATATGAAAATTATTGTCACTCTCTGAGAACAAGTGAGGCTAGTTTCAAGAATACCAAGCAAAAGCAAAAATATAGAATGACTAAAATTCTTGTACATTGCTGTTGAAAAAGTCAACTAGTACAACTCCGGAAAACTGCTGGTACCTTATAAAGGTAAACATAGACCTACCATATAGCTGAAGAAGGCTATTCCTTGGTTTATCCAAGATAAATCAAATCATATGCACACACAAAGACTTGCATTCAAACATCCATTGACATTTTATTCATGATAACTGCAATTTGGACAAAAAAAAAAAACAAAAAAAAACAAAACACCCCTCAACTGGTCAATACACTGAAATGTGGTGTATTTTACAATGATGTAGTGCTTAGCAATAAAAGGCAACAAACTAGCAATGTATGTGACTTTGTGGACAAATGCCAAAAACATTATACAGAGCCAAAGCCAGATATGGAAGAATCCCATTTTGTATAACTGCACATACATGAAGTTATGAAACTAGTAAAAGTAACCTACAGTGAAAGACATTATGTGTATGGTTGCTTGGTATGGAGGGCAGTGGTGGTTGACTGCAGAGCAATGGTTATATGAATATATGGGTCTGACAGATTCATCAAACTGTATATTTAAAATGTGTGCATTTTTCTATATGTAATATACTTTAAAAACGTATTTTGTAAAACAAAATAAAAATATATATTCAAAATTTAGATCTTTACTTCCCAAATCTCAATATAACATAGTTTTTTTACTAATAAATAGCATATTCAAATATAATGTTATTTCATACTTAAAAGAATTAGTGGAAAACGATGCAAAGTATGAACTTATAATGTTAATTTAATACATGTAGTCAGTTCAAGATGACTTGCTTTGAGGCAGAAATGATATATGTGCTCCATTTTTAGTTCATTATTTTTAAAAAGTCATGTTAGCAAAAGGTAACATTTGTAAGTATACTTCTTCAGGCAATGTTTATCTTATCTAATCTTATTGTTGTTATAAATGTATACATAATTTACTAATGTGTAAATTGCATATTATTGAAATATCTTGCCAGCTCCCTTAGGGGATCAAGGGAATGTCATATTATGTATCTAACAATACCTGGTGGATTGCTTTGTTACTGAATATATTGAATTGCATTAAGTTAAATTGAAATGAGCTGAATCAGAAACATAAAAATACAGCATAAAGGGCACTGAGCTAGCATTAAGAAACTTATGTTCTAGCCATAATTCTATGTAAACTTGGATGAGTTGCTTCAGTTCTCCAAACTCCATTCTTCTTCTCATTCACTTAACAAATATGTCAAGAGCTACCTTGTGTCTAAACCCTGATCTATAAGCTAAGAATAGAGACACAGAAGGCTTGACCTTGAACATGATGCAGATGACCATAAAGTGGAGAAAAACATGATTACACTAATACAACACAACAATGCAGCAAACATTAGATTAAGAACTAGAAGTAAAGTGGGCGGGGAAGGCAGATCCTGTCCTAAACCCAAGCCTAAAGAGACTGCAGAATTGAGAGGGTGACTGGGAGTCACATCATATTTTATCACTAAAAATTGTTATATAGGTGGAAGCTAGAAGCATCTTTAGGTGTAAGGGGAATTGCAGCCTAGAGGGAGAGAGTGATGATCAGGTGCCACAGCTGTGCTATATTTAGGAAGAGAGCAGGTCTATCCAGAATGATCCACGGACTGCATTTTCACTCATATGAGGTTGAGACACAGCAGTGATAGCCGCTGCCAGCCAGAGACATGTCGATAACTTCAGAGTGGCACTAGAACTTAGCTACTATGGAAAGCAGTAAGAATTTATAGCAATGGGATTTTCATTCACTTCTAATGGGCTGAAGCCTGCCAGGATCCTCTCTCCCTGGAATTTTCCAGGCAAGAATACTGCAGTGGGTTGCCATTTCCTACTCTACAGAATCTTCCTGACCCAGGGATTGAACCCATGTCTCTTGCATCTCCTGCATTGGTAGATGAATTCTTTTTCTACTAGCACCACCTGTGGAATGCACTAATGGTAGTGCAAATTGATTAACCATTCTGGAAAGCTAGCATTATCTACTAAATGTGGATGTACAGATACCCTAAACATACCTAGAAATTTCACTTCTAAGTTTAAACACAACATTTTCACCAAATTACATACAAGAAGGCTACCTAACCATATCCTACATTTATCTTAGTAGATAACAACAAGACATATGATAAAATTCAACACTACCCTTGGCAATACCACACACTAAACTAAAAATGGAAGAAAAATGTTTAGCATAACAAAGTGTGTCACTAAAAGCTCACAAAGAACATGCTATAACTTAACTAAACTGAGAATTTTTCTTTAAGAGTAGAAATAAGATAATGTCACCACTTCTGTTCACCAGTAAACCAGAAATATCTAATTAGAAAGTGAGGTAATATAAACAAATAAAAATATAAAGGTGGAAAAAATAAATAAAATATTATTTACAGATCTATAAAAAAAGAAATAAACTAAAACACCTACCATAAATTATTAAAGTTCAGTAGAGGCTTGTTTTTGTTTTGTTTTGTTTTAATTCTTGGTTGAAAGATCAATATCTAAAATTATATTTGCTTTTCTATAGCAATAAGATAATAACAGAGAAATGTAATTTAAAATACTCTACAACTTTATCAAACAAATAAATTACCTAGGAATAAAACTAAAATGAATGTGCACGAAATTTACAGAAATATTTTTTTTGTGATTAAGAGCCATTGTCTTTTCGCCTTCTTATTCTGTTCATGGGGTTCTCTCACTAGAGATCTCTTTAAGAAAATTAGTGATACCAAGGGAACATTTTGTGCAAAGATAGGCACAATAAAGGACAGAAATGGAATGGACCTAACAGAAGGAGAAGATATTAAGAAGAGGTAGCAAGAATATACAGAAGAACTATACAAAAAGATCTTGATGACCAAGATAACCACAATGGTGTGATCACTCACCTAGAGCCAGACATCCTGGAATGTGAAGTCAAGTGAGCCTTAGGAAGCATCACTATAACAAAACTAGTGGAGGTGATGAAATTTCACCTGAGCTCTTTCAAATCCTAAAAGATGATGCTGTGAAAGTGCTGCATTCAATATGCAGCAAATTTGGAAAACTCAGCAGTGGCCACAGAACTGGAAAAGGTCAGTTTTCATTCCAATCCCAAAGAAGGGCAATGTCAAAGAATGTTCAAACTACCACAAAATTTCACTCATCTCACACGCTAGCAAAGTAATGCTCAAAATTCTCCAGGCCAGGCTTCAAGAGTATGTGAACTGAGAACTTCCAGATGTTCAAGCTGGGTTTAGAAAAGACAGAGGAACCAGAGATCAAATTGCCAACATCCATTGGATCATCAAAAAAGCAAGAGAGTTCCAGAAAAACATCTACTTCTGCTTTATTGGTTATGACAAAGCTTTTGACTGTGTAGATCACAACAAACTGTTGAAAATTCTTGAAAAGACGGGAATACCAGACCACCTTACCTGCCTCCTGAGAAATCTAAATGCAGGCCAAGAAGCAACAGTTAGAACTTGATATTGAACAACACACTGGTTCCAAATAGGAAAAGGAGTACATCAAGTTTGTACTTCTGCATATAAGTTAAATAAGCAGTTATTTTTGCAACCCCATGAACTATACAGTCCATGCAATTCTCTAGGTCAGAGTACTGGAGTGGGTAGCCTTTCGCTTCTCCAGGGAACTGGGTTATCCTGCTTATTTAAATTATATGCAGAGTATATCATGCAAAATGTCAGACCAGATGAAGTACAAGCTGGAATCAAGATTGTCAGGAAAAATATCAATAACCTCAGATAACACCTCAGATAACAGTTATCAATAATCAGATAACACCACCCATATGGCAGAAAGCAAAGAAAAACTAAAGAGCCTCTTTTTTTTTTTTTTTAATTATAATTTTCTTAATTTTATTTTATTTTTAAACTTTACATAATTGTATTAGTTTTGCCAAATATCAAAGTAAAAGAGGAGAGTGAAAAAGTTGGCTTAAAATTCAACATTCAGAAAACTAAGATCATGGCATTTGGTGACCTAACTACATAAAAATTAACACTTCCTGCTCATCAAATCACATAAAAGAACAAGAAAAGACAAGTCACATTAGGAGAAGATATTTAGAACATGTATAACTGACAACAAACTATGATTCAGAACATTTTAAAATGCATTTCAGTAAGGAAAATATTATAAAAGAAAAAAAGACTTGAAAAGTTAATTTACAGTTATATATGTATAAACTCAACCTCAAAACAATCAAAGATTTTTCAAAATAAAACCACAATGGAAGATCATTGCACACCAATAGATTGGCAAAAACTAAGTCTGACATTTTGCAATATAGGTAAGGATTATAATTGCATAATGTCAGACTAGTAGGAGTATAAATTGCTAACAATGAAAGCAACAACAGCAATAAAAATTACCTTCAGGGAAAAAAGGCAATATGCTGAAAAGATTAACATATTATAAGATCAAGGAACTGTCCTAGCTTTGGACCGTGGAGATACTCTTGCAGATGTGCCCAGAATATATGTACAAGATTTTCATTGTCATACTGTGTGAAATAGCAAAAAATCTGAAGCAACTCAAGTATTCATTTATAGAGTGGATAATTGCCATATACTCATATCATGAAAAAACTATACATTAGTGAAAATGAATAAAATGGGCTTGTACTCAATAACATGGATAACTCTCAAGAATATAATATTGAGTTAAATTTTTTAGAAAAAAATTCTCTGTTGAATAGAGCTTTAAAAACTGTACAAGATTAAGTAGTACATTATTCTTGAGATTAAAAAAAATTTTGTCTTGAAAACTAAAAAATGGGGGGAAAGATTTAAAGAGCATCAAGGGGAAATTAAAAATTACAATGAGATATGAGAACTGCCTTGGAGGAAATAGTCTATGTGCCATAAACTGAAAATTGTGATGATTTCAGTGCCCTGCATCTGATGACCCAGATAATCACTGGTTAAATGGGCTCACACAAATAAAAGCATCAATCTAGTTAACGACCAAGAGATGATTTTAATTGTCATACTTCCATATACTCTCCTATTACCTACACATGTTGACCAATCCTACAAAATGAAGATACTGGTTATAATGTTTCTGCTGATCTTCCGTTTATAACATTTTAAAGTTCTGTAAAATGATAAGAGAAATTATCAGACATGGAGAATGTGGAGATGAAGTGACATCAGTACACATCATCTTGTGTCCAGCAGGTTCACAATTGTATTAAGACCTGGAAAATATGATCTTTTCTGTTAATTTTTTGATCATGAAACTTTGACCCCAATATTTACATCAGCTCATCAAGAATGATTGAAAGAAAAAATGTTCTCACCCATCTTTCTAAACCTATGCTTTGCTCTTGCTTTGTATTGGACATATTTATTCTGAGAGTTCATAGAGTTGCTTTTGTTTTGGTTAAGGTGAGCGGGAATTGGCTATTCTGGCAGCTTCTCAATAGAGTGGATGCTGGTAAATTGAGGGAAAGATATTTTCATTTCAATGTTTAACCTTCTCTGTTCCTGACACTGAGTTGTCAGATTCAAACAGCCTCCGGTCAATAACCTGTTGTTCAGAGGCCTAGAAGTGAGACAGGCAGTTTTAAGATGGCAGAGGAATAGGACGGGGAGACCACTTTCTCCGCCACAAATTTATCAAAAGTTCATTTGAACACTGAGCAAATTCCACAAAACAACTTCTGAACGCTGGCAGAGAACACCAGGCACCCAGAAAGGCAGCCCATTGTCTTCAAAAGGAAGTAGGACAAAATATAAAACATAAAAAGAGAGACAAAAGAGTTAGGGATGGAGACCCATCCCAGGGAGGGAGGCATGAAGGAGGTTTCCAAACACCAGGGAACCCTCTCACCACGGGTCTGTGGGGAGTTTTGGAATCCCAGAGGGTAACATAACTGGGATGAAAAAATAAATAAATAAAACCCACAGATTACGTGCCTAACCACAACTCCCAGTGGAGAAGTAGCCCAGACACTCGCATCTGCCGCCAGCAAGTGGGGGCTGAACAGGGAAGCGTGGGCTGCAGTACCTAGGGTAAGAACTGGGCCTGAAGGCCCTGAGGACAATCTGAGGTAGCTAAGGTGAGATAGCAACCCAAACTGTGGGATAGCCAGAAAGAGAGAGGAAAAAAATAAATAAATAAAAGAAAGAAAGTGAGAACTTTCCCATGAAAAGCTCTAATCTAAGGCACTGCAGAGCCCACTCACAGAACAAAGGACTGAGCGAATACCAAAGGAGAGCTAGCAGGGTGCAGACCAGCCCATCCCCCACCAGAGGCAGAGAGGCAGGCGGGTGACAGCAAGAGCCAGCAAGGGGCAATCTTCGCCCCAGAGATGGCTCCTCTACCAAACTGTGAGCAAGTCCCCATTGCTAATCAAGTCTTCCTGGGATCCTAGATAATTGACATCACCCAGGAGGGTCTCAGCCAGAGATCAGCTCCCCAGAGGAGACGCACTGCACACCTGAGACAGTGCTTCTGCTGTGCACCCAGGAAACAGAGCAGCTGGGACTGGGGAGGTGATAAAACGCACCACCCCACCTGGGGAGAGTGAGCTCACCAAGCCCTGGTCACCTGAGCTGCTTGGACCTGGGAAGGGCACAAAATGCAGGCCCAACCGAGTCTGTGCCTTTGTGGAATACCTGAGAACCTGAATCTGAGCAGCTTAGATTTGGGAAGTGCACACACTCAGGGCCCACTTTAGACAGTCCCCCTGCAGAGCAACCTGGAGCTAGATTAGTGTAGATCGGGAAGGCACACAAGCTGTGAGTGGGGGCAAACCCAGTGTGGCCCAAACACTGCGAGCACTCCCCACTCATGCCAGTGATATTTCTTTGCAGTGTTCTTCCCTCCCCACAGCACAACTGAATAAGTGAGCCTAAATAAGTGACCACCTCAGCCCCCTTGTGTCAGGGCAGAAATTAGACACTGAAGAGACTTGAAAACAGAAGCCAAAATAAACAGAGGGAACCACTTGGGAAGTGACAGGTCCAACAGATTAAAACCCTGTAGTTAGCACCAACTACATTGGAAGGGGCCTATAGACCTCGAGAAGAAGTATAAGCTGGAACAAGGAACTATCTGAAACTGAACTGACCCCACACTGCCCTCAACAGCTCCAGAGAAATTCCTAGATATATTTTACTATTATCATTTTTTAAATTTTTACAGCAAACATTATCCTCAATGGTGAAAAATTGAAAGCATTTCCCCTAAAGTCAGGCACAAGACAAGGGTGCTCACTCTCACCACTACTATTCAACATAGTTTTGGAAGTTTTAGTCACAGCAATCAGAGAAGAAAAAGAAATAAAAGGAATCCAGATTGGAAAAGAAGAAGTAAAACTCTCACTGTTTGCAGATGGCATGATCCTCTACGTAGAAAACCCTAATTTTCCACCAGAAAATTACTAGAGCTAATCAATGAATATAGTAAAGTTGAAGGATATAAAATTAACACACAGAATTCCCCTGCATTCCTATCCACTAACAATGAGAAAACAGAAAGAGAAATTAAGGGAAATTTTCCATTTATCATTGCAATGAAAAGAATAAAATACTTTGGAACAAATATACCTAAAGAAACAAAAGACCTATATATAGGAAACTATAAAACACTGATGAAAGAAATCAAAGAGGACACAAATAGATGGAGAAATACACCATGTTCATGGATCAGAAGAATCAATATAGTGAAAATGAGTATACTACCCAAAGCAATCTATAGAATGAATGCAATCCCTATCAAGCTACCAATGGTATTTTTCACAGAACTAGATCAAATAATTTCACAATTTGTATGGGAATACAAAAAACCTCGAATAGCCAAAGCAATCTTGAGAAAGAAGAATGGAACTGGAGGAATCAACCTGCCTGACTTCAGGCTATACTAAAAAGCTACAGTCATCAAGACAGTATTGTACTGGCACAAAGACAGAAATATAGATCAATGGAACAAAATAGAAAGCCCACAGATAAATCCACACACCTGTGGAAACCTTATCTTTGACAAAGGAGGCAAGAATATACAACGAAGAAAAGACAATCTCTTTAACAAGTGGTGCTGGGAAAACTAGTCAACCACTTGTAAAAGAATGAAACTAGGATACTTTCTAACACCATACACAAAAGTAAACTCAAAAAGGATTAAAGATCTAATGGTAAGACCAGAAAATATAAAACTTCTAGAGAAAAGCATAGGCAAACACTCTGACATAAGTCATAGTAGGATCCTCTATGACCTATCTCCCAGAGTAAGGGAAATAAAAGCAAAAATAAACAAATGGGACCTAATTAAACTTAAAAGCTTTTGCACAACGAAGGAAACTATAAGCAAGGTGAAAAGACAACCCTCCGAATGGGAGAAAATAATAGCAAACAGAGCAACTGACAAAGAATTAATCTCAAAATTATACAGGCAGCTCCTGAAGCTCAATTCCAGAAAAATAAATGACCCAATCAAAAATGGGCCAAAGAGCTAAACAGACATTTCTCCAAAGCAGACATACAGATGACTGACAAACACATGAAAAGATGTTTAATATTACTCATTATCAGAGAAATGCAAACCAAAACCACAGTGAGGTACCATCTCACACCAGTCAGAATTGCTGCTATCAAAAAGTCTACAAACAATAAATACTGGAGAGGGTGTGGAGTAAAAGGAACCCTCTTACACTGTTGGTGGGAATGCAAACTAGTACAGCCACTATGGAGAACGGTGGGGAGATTCCTTAAAAAATTGGAAATAGAACTGTCATACGACCCAGCAATCCCACTGCTCTGCATACACACCAACAAAACCAGAATTAAGAGACACATGTACCCCAATATTCCTTGCAGCACTGTATACAATAGCAAGAACATGGAAGCAACCTAGATGCCCATCAACAGACAAATGGATAAGAAAGCTGTGGTACACATACACAATGGAATATTACTCAGCCATTAAAAAGAATGTATTTGAATCAGTTCCAATGAGGTGGATGAAACTGGAGCTTATCATACAGAGTGAAGTAAGTCAGAAAGAAAAACACCAATACAGTATACTAATGCATATATATGGAATTTAGAAAGATGGTAACGATGATCCTATATGCAAGACAGCAAAAGAGACACAGATGTAAAGAATACTCTTTTGGACTCTGTGGGAGAAGGCAAGGGTGGGATGATTTGAGAGGGTAGCATTGAAATGTGTATATTATCATATGTGAAGCAGATCACTGGTCTGGGTTCAATACATAAGATAGGGTGCTCAGGGCTGGTGCACTGGGATGACCCTGGGGGATGGGATGGGGAAGGAGGTGGGAGGGGGGTTCTGGATGGGGAACACATGTGTGCCCATGGCTAAGTCATGTCAATGTATGGCAAAAACCACTACAATATTGTAAAGTTATTAGCCTCCAATTAAATAAATTAATTTTTAAAATAATAAATCAATAATTTTTAAAAAGAAACAGAGGAGAAGTCCCTAAGTAGTACACAGAGTGGGTGCCTGATATTGGACTCTGAAGTGGTGTCTCCAGAAGCACTGAAATCAGTCACTGATACTTCACCAAACCAGTTCTGCTAACAGCCACCTGGTCTCCTGCATAAGAACAGTAGACCTCCAATTGTTTACTGCATTTTTAACTGCACAAACTTCACTCATCTTATCTTTCATCCCTTCTTTATTAACAATTTTTACCTCACCCTATTCTCCCCTGTGGGTGAGAAAGAGCTAGGAAAGGATGTCTCTATGCATAACATCAGCCTCTGACTGTCCTAAAAAATTTCAAAAACCTATGTCCAGGAAATAAATCTCTGTCATTGAATTACTGAAGTTCTTTTGCAGATGGAAGAGGTTGATTTGACACTTTTAAACCTTTCTCTCTTTTTCCTTTTTGTGTTTTCTTTCTATTCTATTTTTTTTTTTTTAATCTCTCTCTCATCCTGCCTAGTAGAACAGATCAAACACAATAAACAAGATTATACAACGGTTACTTGGAGCCCTCCTAATGGCTAAGGTGGAAAACTATCTACTTTAGACTTCTGGGTAAGCCCATGTCATGCAGTGGTGTTCAGAGCTCTCAGGGAGCTTAACTATAGCTTCTATTTCTCCAAGCAGTGAGCCTTTCAAGTTTTAAGATAACCTTATAGAAATCTTATTCACCCAGCATAAAAATAATGCAAATTAGTAAATGCTTTGATACACTGAAACATCTCCCTCAAGCTATCCTTCTCTTTGATGAAAATATTCCTAAAATGTATTGCATTCTTTTTTACCTTCTTAACCTGAACATTTAAAAATTATTATCTTTGAGACAGAGTTGTCATCATGGGCATATTAACTGCATTTGCAATAATAAAGTGAAGTCCTCAAGCACTGGAACAGTGTAGAAATTCTCCCTCACACAGTGTGTGGGAGAATCACATAGCCAGACTGTGATTTTTTTCACATATAGAAGATTGTGTTTCATTGCAATTTATTTGTTCACAATTATTAATATCTTTAAATGAAAGAAAAATTGCTACAATAAAAACTTCCTAAGGCAGTTGATCATATAAAAATGCTATTTTTGCTATTTGATTTCTAGGTAGCTTATCACATATTTATTCTTTTTTAAAAAAAAAGCTTTTTAAAATAAGATATATAAAACATATACAATATGTTTTGTATATTTATAACTCTTAAGTGTGTAGACTTAAGCAATGTAGTTATACCACAGAGCAAAATAAGCATAAGCCAGATTCAAAAACTACTCTAGAATGTTTCCTTGAGCTTATTTATTATCAGTAATAGCTCCAAGAGGTAATCATTGCTCTAACTTTCACTATCAATTCATTTCCCTTATTCTTAAATTTGATATAAATTGAATGATATGGTATGTATTCTTTTACAAAACATTTTTGCTCTAATAATAATGTCTGTAAGATTCATACAGGTTGTTGCATGAAATGGTCATTATTATATTTTTACTGTTGTGTGGCAGCCCATTGTAAGAACTATTTCAAAATTTATTTATCTATTCTTTTATTTACTGAAATTATATTTCCAATTTTTACATATTTTGTTTAAAACAGCTATGTACCTATATTTTGAAAGAGGTATACACTCTGTTTTCTTTGAGCCCATATCCTAGGAATGAGTAGAATTTAGTAAGCACTGCCAAACAGTATTACAAAGTATTTGTAATGATTTTTATTCTCACTGCGATGGACTAGTGCCCCAGTGTTCCTATATGCTTGCTTATAACTTCATATTGCCAAATTCAATTTGTTATTAAAAAATTTAGCCACTTGGTTAGAAAAGTAGTATCTTAATGGTGGTTTTATATCAAGTTTGTTATCATCATCTTTGTAATCATTTGTCTTTATTTTCATCAGTTTTGCTTCTGAATTTAGTACCTCCTAGCTGTGACTGGCCCACTAAGAGCAGGTGGCTGTGACCCGCGCACTAAGTGCGGCTGAGAGGAGCTTCCCCACTTCTGAGGTCAGGGGCAGAAGCCCGGAGGACCCCATGCCCAAAGGGCGGTGGCCAAGAGGAGTTACCCTATGTCCAAGTTCAGGGGCAGTGGTCGAAAGTGCCAGACTGCGACGGCGCAGGAACAGCCAAGAGGAGATACCCTGCATCCGAGGTCAGGGGCGGCAGCCAGGAGGAGCTACCCCACGCCCCCAAGCCTGAGGCCAGGGGCGGCGGCTGAGAGGAGCAACCCCACTCCCGAGGCCAGGGGCAGCGGCCGGGAGGACCAACCCCACATCCAAGGAGCCCTGGCTGTGTGAGCGCAGGAGGGCCTAGAGGAGCTATCCCACGTTGAAGGTCAGGAAGGTCGGCAGTGAGGAGATACCCCTCACTCAAGGTAAGGAACAGCACCTGCGCTTTGCTGGAGCAGCCCTGAAGAGATACCCCACGCCCAAGGTAAGAGAAACCCAAGTAAGATGGTAGGTCTTGCAAAAGGGCATCAGAGGGCAGACACACTGAAACCAACTCACAGAAAACTAGTCAATCTAATCACACTAGGACCACAGCCTTGTCTAACTCAGTGAAACTAAGCTATGCCGTGGGGCAACCCAAGATGGGCGGGTCATGGTGGAGAGATCTGACAGAATGTGGTCCACTGGAGAAGGGAATGGCAAACCACTACAGTATTCTTGCCTTCAGAACCCCAACAAGAGTATGAAAAGGCAAAATGATAGGACACTGAAAGAGGAACTCCCCAGGTCAGTAGGTGCCCAATATGCTACTGGAGATCAGTGGAGAAATAACTCCAAAAAGAATGAAGGGATGGAGCCAAAGCAAAAACAATACCCAGCTGTGGATCTGACTGGTGATAAAAACAAGGTCCAATGCTGTAAAGAGCAATATTGCATAGGAACCTGGAATGTCAGGTCCATGAATCAAGGCAAATTGGAAGTGGTCAAACAAGAGATGGCAAGAGTGAATGTAGACATTCTAAGAATCAGTGAACTCAAATGGACTGGAATGGGTGAATTTAACTCAGATGACCATCATATCTACTACTGCGGACAGGAATCCCTCAAAGAAATGGAGTAGCCATCATGGTCAACAAAAGAGTCTGATATGCAGTATTTGGATGCAATTTCAAAAATGACAGAATGATCTCTGTTCATTTTCAAAGCATACCATTCAATATCACAGTAATCCAAGTCTATGCCCCAACCAGTAATGCTGAAGAAGCTGAAGTTGAACAGTTCTATGAAGACCTACAAGAACTTTTAGAACTAACACCCAAAAAAGATGTCCTTTTCATTATAGGGGACAAGAATGCAAAAGTAGGAAGTCAAGAAACACCTGGAGTAACATGCAAATTTGGCCTTGGAGTACAGAATGAAGCAGAACAAAGGCTCAGAGTGTTTTGGGAAGAGGATGCACTGGTCATACCAAACACCCTCTTCCAACAACACAAGAGAAGACTCTACACATGGACCAGATGGTCAACACTGAAATCAGATTGATTATATTCTTTGCAGCCAAAGATGGAGAAGCTCTATACAGTCAACAAAAACAAGACCAGGAGCTGACTGTGGCTCAGATCATGAACTCCTTATTGCCAAATTCAGACTGAAATTGCAGAAAGTAGGGAAAACCACTAGACCATTCAGGTATGACCTAAATCAAATCCCTTGTGATTATACAGTGGAAGTGAGAAATAGATTTAAGGGCCTAGATCTGATAGATAGAGTGCCTATGAACTATGGAATGAGGTTCATGACATTGTACAGGAGACAGGGATCAAGGTCATCCCCATGGAAAAGAAATGCAAAAAAGCAAAATGGCTGTCTGGGGAGGCCTTACAAATAGCTGTGAAAAGAAGAGAAGTGAAAAGCAAAGGAGAAAAGGAAAGATATAGGCATCTGAATGCAGATTTCCAAAGATAGCAAGAAGAGATAAGAAAGCCTTCCTCAGAGGTCAATGCAAAGAAATAGAGGAAAACAACAGAGTGGGAAAGACTAGAGATCTCTTCAAGACAATTAGAGATACCAAGGGAACATTTCATGCAAAGATGGCCTCAATAAAGGACAGAAATGGTATGGACCTAACAGAAGCAGAAGATATTAAGAAGAGGTGGCAAGAATACACAGAAGAACTGTACCAAAAAGATCTTCACTACCCAGATAATCACCATGGTGTGATCACTCACCTAGAGCCAGACATCCTGGAATGTGAAGTCAAGTGGGTCTTAGAAAGCATCACTACGAATAAAGCTAGTGGAGGTGATGGCATTCCAGTTGAACTAGTCCAAATCCTGAAAGATGATGCTGTGAAAGTGCTGCACTCAATATGCCCGCAAATTTGGAAAACTCAGCAATGGCCACAGGACTAGAAAAGGTCAGTTTTCATTCCAATCCCAAAGAAAGGCAATGCCAAAAAATGCTCAAACTACTGCCCAATTGCACTCATCTCACATGCTAGTAAAGTAATGCTCTAAATTCTCCAAGTCAGGCTTTAGCAATATGTGAACCGTTAACTTCCTGATGTTCAAGTTGGTTTCAGAAAAGGCATAGGAACCAGAGATCAAATTGCCAACATCTGCTGGATCATGGAAAAAGCAAGAGAGTTCCAGAGAAACATCTATTTCTGCTTTATTGACTATGCCAAAGCCTTTAACTGTGTGGATCACAATAAACTGTGGGAAATTCTGGGAATACCAGACCACCTGACCTGCCTCTTGAGAAATTTGTATGCAGGTGAAGAAGCAACAGTTAGAACTGGACATGGAAGAACAGACTGGTTCCAAATAGGAAAAGGAGTATGCCAAGGCTGTATATTGTCACCCTGCTTATTTAACTTATATGCAGAGTACATCATGAGAAACGCTGGTCTGAAAGAAGCACAAGCTGGAATCAAGACTGCCAGGAGAAATATCAATAACCTCAGATATGCAGATGACACCACCCTTATGGCAGAAAGTGAAAAAGAACTAAAAAGCCTCTTGATGAAAGTGAAAAAGGAGCGTGAAAAAGTTGGCTTAAAGCTCAACATTCAGAAAATGAAGATCATGGCATCCGGTCCCATTACTTCATGGGAAATAGATGGGGAAACAGTGGAAACAGTGTCCGACTTTATTTTTGGGGGCTCCAAAATCACTGCAGTTGGTGACTGCAGCCATGAAATTAAAAAAGCTTACTCCTTGGAAGGAAAGTTATGACCAACCTAGATAGCTTATTCAAAAGCAGAGACATTACTTTGCCAACAAAGGTCTGTCTAGTCAAGGCTATGGTTTTTCCTGTGGTCATGTATGGATGTGAGAGTTGGACTGTGAAGAAGGCTGTGCACTGAAGAATTGATGCTTTTGAACTGTGGTGTTGGAGAAGACTCTTGAGAGTCCCTTGGACTGCAAGGAGATCCAACCAGTCCATTCTGAAGGAGATCAGCCCTGGGTATCTTTGGAAGGAATGATGCTAAAGCTGAAACTCCAGTACTTTGGCCACCTCATGTGAAGAGTTGACTCATTGGAAAAGACTCTGATGCTGGGAAAGATTGGGGGCAGGATGAGAAAAGGACGACAGAGGATGAGATGGCTGGATGGCATCACTGACTCTATGGACGTGAGTCTGGGTGAACTCCGAGAGTTGGTGATGGACAGGGAGGCCTGGCGTGCTGTGATTCATGGGGTCACAAAGAGTCAGACACGACTGAGCTACTGAACTGAACTGAACTGAAGCAACATTTTAAGCATGGCTTTGTCAATTTGGAAGAAAAAGGCTCTAAGGAACCCCTACTTTAGTCTGCAGGTAAGAATAATTGATATCCAGACAATGTATTAAAATTATTATTTAATTCTATCCAGAGTGTTCTGAAATGTTAGTACATATTTTACATAACAAGCTTTTATATAAGCAGGAGTTTCAAATATCTAAGAATTAAGTTAACTAAGCTATCCAAAAGGCAGTGCTACTGTGTCTTTGGATTTTTTTTATTGTAGACAATCTCTTTCTTTCTTCAAACTACTATTTGTATTTTTTTTTTTAAGTTTATGATTAGCCTCTACAAAGCCACAAAATCTTCAAAGAATATCTCTTAGAGGACATCCTACATGTCCTTCCCAAGGACTCCTGATTCAAAAACAACAAAATAGGATGATATGCCACCAATTGAGTAGAACTGGTGCCTTTAATGCAAATTAGCAATATATACATATGTGTTTATTCCATAAGAAAATCAATATTCATCAGTATTTCAGACAAAAATGACTGATGATGAGAAAATCTAACTAAATCAGGAAAAAAAGAAGCAAAATTATCTTTTTAATAGCCATTAGCTATTTATTTTTACAGATACCTGCTTGAGACAAAGATTAGCTATTTGTTTTGGTCTCAGAAAATTCAGGGGAATGGAAAAAATTATATTGGTACTAGGGTCTGTGGTGTTGGAGAAGACTCTTGAGAGTCCCTTGGACTGCAAGATCAAACCAGTCAATCTTAATGGAAATCAGTCCTGAATATTCACTGGAGGGACTGATGCTAAGGCTGAAGCTCCAATCTTTTGGCCACCTGTTGCAAAGAGCCAACTCAATGGAAAAGACCCTGATGCTGGGAAAGATTGAAGGAAGAAGGAGAGGGGATGAAAGGGGATGAGATGATTGGATGGCATCACCGACTCAATGGACATGAGTTTGAGCAAGCTCCAGGAGATGATGAAGGACAGGGAAATCTGGTGTGCTGCAGTTCATGTGTTCACAAAGAGTTGGACACGACTGAGCAACTGAACAACAACAACTAGGTTTCTAACAATTCTGTATATAAAACTCTTGATAATATTTTTACATATTACATATATATTTGATAATATATTTACATAAAATATATACTTATATATTTCATAAAACATTGAGTTCTTATTTTATAACTCATTTCTAACTGCTTTACTGGGAAATCATATTGGTAATAACCATAGCAATTAAATAGTAGTTATATTGTGCTAATTTATATATAAGGAAAACATAGACAAAATAGCCTACCCACTAGCCATCAAAATACTTTCCCAAGTTCCTTCTATATATGCCCTTAAATATTTTCTCCTCCAGCCTCTTCATACCTAAATAACGGCTTCTCAAAAATTTTTAATGTACCCTTTCTATATTTATCTAAAATTGATGTTCTCGTTCATCCAAAAAAAATCATACACTCCCAATACAAAAAAAATAAAAACTCCATGACTCTTCCAGTTCCACTCAGTATCACCTTATTCATACGTATCCTTTCAAAACAAAGAACTGCAGTATCTTTGCCCTTTCACATCCTGCTAAGCAACCATAAATGCTGGTTTATTTGATCAATACACCTGCTTTGATGATGGTTTCTTTTGTTGCCAAGGCTCTGTAATAGTCATTTCAAGACTATCACACACACACATGCACATATGCACACCACCACCACCACCATTACCACTACCACAGGATAATCTGAGATATACAAAAATTTGCACTTTTCATCTGTAATCTTTACACATGTCTTCAAATCTATTTGGAAGAAAAATTACAAAATAAATCTCCTTGTGTCAATGTTTTCACTACATAATCACTTCCTAATTGAATGCAATCTGGATACCATATTATGAAAGAAACAAAGCTTCACATTGAATTTTTGCACTGGAAAATGTCAGAAGTGCTTGTGCCTGGTATGGGCTTAATGCTAACAACTGAGCAGGAAGCCGAGAGAAACTAAATTGTAGACATCTCAAAATTCAGACATTTTACTGAGATTTTAAAATAGTTCATATAAAATAAAATTTCATTTCAGGTCATCATTTCTATACTATCAAGACTGTACTTAAAACTAGGTCCTCTACACATACAAAATGTTTGTTTCCACATATGTGCTCCAAGTTTCTCTTTTAATAACATTGACTTGTTCTTAAAGAATGGCTCATATTTCTGGTTTTAAAGACTATCTTTTCAAAGAATGGCTAATCTATGTTATTTTCCTTCTAATCACTTCTCCATTAAAAGAATTTCACATTAATATTCCATCAACTCTGGTCTCTCCTGAGAGAGAACAGTTAATAACAATTAGTTATTAACTTCTCCAGGTTTTACCTTTTTAATGTCTTTGATTTATAATATGATATACATTTCCTTCAATTCTTTCCACTATACCTTATTCATATTTATGGATATGCTTATTAATGCTGCAATGAAATCAACAAAATACCACTTCACACACTAGAATGACAAAAATAAAAACTACTAACAAATATTCATGATTTGGAGGAACCAGAACTCTCAATCATTGCTTGGCAGCAATGTAAATGGTACATTTTTGAAAACTATTTAACAGTTTCTAAGGATGTCAAAACTATAACTACCCTATAATTTCACAATTCTAGTCTTAGGTGTTTACCCAAGAATGTTTTTAAAAAAATGTGTCTGTTAGGAGACATGAACCAGCATGTACTGGAAAGGACAGAAGGGTACATCAACAAAAGAATAGATGCATTTTCAATAGATGCAATAGATGCATATTCAGAGGAAGAAGGGAATAAACAACATGGATGCATCTCAGTAATATGTTGATTTAAAGATAAAATGGTATATGCTGTCTGATTCCATTTGTATGAATACCAAGAAAAGAAATGTGACTGCCTCTCATGGACAGGATGTTCATATGACATGCCAACAAGGCACATTTCTAGTCTAATTGATTATGGTGAGTGTTATTCACACTGAAACACTGAACTATACTTTCAAATCTGTTTACTTTGTTGTTTATAAGTAATATCACCAAAAGGTAATTTGAACCATAATGTTAGGTTCTAAACCTCCCTTTCAATATCTCTTTACACTAATATGCTAGAAGGAAATGTCCCTCCTCTTTTTGGTTTCTAATTAACAGAACAATTACTCATTAACAGAGATCAAAATATTACCTCTAATAATGTTTCAAAAAATGACCACTAAGCATTACTCCAAAAGTAGAGCTCTCAGAGAATGACTAGATGGGATAATTTATCTTCTAATAAATCTTGATCTTGAGATTGACTGGGAATAACCCCTGAGTTACTCCAGAGTTGTAGACACAAAACTATACATATAGCCAAACTTCCCATCGCCACAGGAATATTTTCCCTCAAGTTTTAACAGCAGAGAGCTTAGAGTAAGGAAGCTCAAAGAAAGGGAATGTGCCCATGGACCCTGGAGGGTCAAATGGAAATAAAGCAATTCTTTCCAGAACAATAACCTTTAATACCAGGACTCCACCTATTGAAAACAGGACCCAATAATTAAAGTTTAGGAGACAAGGCTGAAAACATTCATACCAATGTTCTTCCTCCAGTGATGACTGATCAGGGGAAATGTCTTTCCCTAGTGATGTGGTTTCCCCAGCACTGAATAGAAGAATTTAGTTCATTATGGAGTATATCAATAACCTCATATATGCAGATGACACCACCCTTACGGCAGAAAGTGAAGAGGAACTAAAAAGCCTCTTGATGAAAGTGAAAGTGGAGAGTAAAAAAGTTGGCTTAAAGCTCAACATTCAGAAAACTAAGATCATGGCATCTGGTCCCATCACTTCATGGGAAATAGATGGGGAAACAGTGGAAACAGTGTCAGACTTTATTTTTTGGGGCTCCAAAATCACTGCAGATGGTGACTGCACCCATGAAATTAAAAGACGCTTACTCCTTGGAAGGAAAGTTATGGACCAACCTAGATAGCATATTCAAAAGCAGAGACATTACTTTGCCAACAAAGGTTCATCTAGTCGAGGCTATGGTTTTTCCAGTGGTCATGTATGGATGTGAGAGTTGGACTGTGAAGAAAGCTGAGCACCAAAGAATTGATGCTTTTGAACTGTGGTGTTGGAGAAGACTCTTGAGAGTCCCTTGGACTGCAAGGAGATCCAACCAGTCCATTCTGAAGGAGATCAGCCCTGGGATTTCTTTGGAAGGAATGATGCTGAAGCTGAAGCTCCAGTACTTTGGCCACCTCATGCGAAGAGTTGACTCATTGGAAAAGACTCTGATGCTGGGAGGGATTGGGGGCAGGAGGAGAAGGGGATGACAGAGGATGAGATGGCTGGATGGCATCACTGACTCGATGGACGTGAGTCTGAGTGAACTCCGGGAGTTGGTGATGGACAGGGAGGCCTGGCGTGCTGCGATTCGTGGGGTCGCAAAGAGTCGAACACGACTGAGAGACTGAACTGAACTGAACTAAATGGAGTATTTACACAATAAAACCAGTAATCACTAAAAATTGTGTTTCTAAAAAACTAGTAAGTTAAGGAAGTGCTAATACTGTATAATTACTGTAATTTTAAGATGACAACTGCAATACTAGTTACAAATACTATGAGAAGCAATTACCACTTCATTAAAATATATATACACATTATGAAATACATTTTTATAATTTATATACATGTAAATATTAAGAATGGTCATCTATGGATATTTTGCATTACCTTATTGTACTACATATGTTTTTATATGCTTCAATTTTTTGTTATCATTGTAATTTTTTATTGATGTATACTTGATTTACAATGTCATGTCAGTTGCTGCTCTATAACGAAGTGTCAGCAACATATATATAGCTTCTTTATATATATGCTTAGATAGTAGTTTCTAAATTCTTCATTTATTTATTCTAAGAAATTCTAAACAATAAATTAAATACACACAAAATTTAGTCATATATTTGTGAATAATACAAGATAGATTCCCATGACTTCTAGGGAAAAGATTAAATTTTGTAGAATAATCCACCAACCAGTCATTATCATGACATAAAAAGCAGTGGTGTTGGACTAGTTGGTCACTGGGAACACAAAGAAGCCATAGCTCAAGAGAAGTAAGCAACATATAAGAGCAAAATTAAACATTCAGTTAAACTATTAAATTAAAATTGAGAGATGCTTTGTCACATAGAGTAAGTACCATACAAGAGGGATAGACAAGAACTCTAGAAAACTAAAGACTAAAAACTGTTTCTGTGGTGAAAAATTCCCAAAGACAACTTTAGAGTGAACCATGTTTCACAAGTGGTTAGAACTCTAAGAGGAAAGGAGAGCTTCTAAACAGGCAAAAAGGCACTTTAGAAGCTATAACTCCTTGCCATTGGATCCTGTTTAATGATGTGCCACTTTTAATGTGAACATTGCCCAGTTGAATACATGAGATGGGAAAGGCCTCATAGGAAATATAGCCATCTTGGATCATATTTCATGTGTAAAAATAGTTGAGAAGCACGGAGAATCTCAGAATCCCCTTCAACACATTAGGGGTCCCTAACACAATAAAGAATTAGAATCACTCTTGCTTGCTTGGATTTACTGTTTTCTGATGGCTCTTTATTCCAAAAAGTGGTGAAAGTAATGATAATGTGTAAGGTATTTGAATAAAGATCACCAATGTAACACAGTCAAGAAAAAGGATTTAGATGTTGGCCAGGGCTGCCATCTACGGGGTCACACAGAGTCGGACATGACTGAAGTGACTTAGCAGCAGCAGCAGGAGGAAAAAGAGAAAAAGGAACAAGAATGTGATTGACAGTCAAGACACAAGGTCCCTGATCAGTTCAAAAGTAGAAAGCATGAAGATGAGCACATCTGGAAAAGAACATTCTCTAGGCTAAAGTCTGATAAGGAGAATGGACAGTTAAAGCAAGCCTGGGAGATTACATTCTGCAGTTTCTAGTTTAGCAAGAAAGAAAAAAAAATGGATGCTTTAATCTAGGATTCCAACTCTTTGGTGCAGTGGAAACAAAACATTCTTAAACCCTTATAAACATGAAGATGGTTAAACACAGCTATTTATTGAGTGCCTACCAAGTTTTATTTACTGTGTTTTAAATGCTGCAGATTTTATCTCTAATTTTTACAACAGTCCTGAAAGGTAGGGTCATTGAGTTCATTTTGCAAATGAGAAATCAGTGACTTGAAGAAAGATGCCCAACTTGTAGTGGGTAGGACCAGAGACTGAGCCCCAGGTTTACCTAATTCAAAAGGCTTTTCTCTATTATATCATCTTTACTATAACAGAAAAAGAAACAGAAAGAACTGATTTGGGAAGCAATGAAATAAAAGCATTTCCAAATGTATAACAGATAGCTAATGGAAAGTTACTGTATAGTACAGGGAGCTCAGCCCTAATGCTCTGTGACAACCTAAAGGGGTGGGATAGGGTGGGAAGTGGGAGAGAGGCTGAAGAGGAAGGAAACATGTATACCTATGATTGATTCATGTTGATGTATGGCAGAGGCCAACACAGCATTGTAAAGCAATTATCATCCAATTAAAAATAAATGATTTTTTAAAAAGAAAAAAAATCAACTTCGCTAAAGGAAGTATTTATATCCCTATATAATAAATGCAAAGAATAACACTGTCAAGACTGCTAGAAGACTTTTCATCTATTTTCTCCTCTGTTTTCCTTTTGATAATATTTTTAACTCTCTCAAGAAATACTTGGACTTCCCTCTTAGTTGGTAAAGAATCTGCCTACAATGCAGGAGACCCGGGTTCAATCTCTGGGTCAGGAAGATTCCCTGGGGAAATGGCAACCCACTCCAGTATTCTTGCCTAGAGAATCCATTGGACAGAGGAGACTGGTGGGCTATAGTCCATGGGGATACAGAGAGTTGGACACAACTTAGCAACTGAGCACAAGATATACTACAGATTTCTAACATGTGCTGTTAATTTGTATGTTCTCATTAGTTTCCTACACTTATTTGGCTGTCTGCAGATGGCAGGTCCCCAGGCTGTAAAATTCACTAAGCAGATTGCTTTGAAATATTCTTTCTCCAAAGGACCCTTGTCTAACTTCTGTAAATCTGCTCTGAGTTGCTTTCCTAACTTAACTTATGTAACATGTATGTTTTTATACACCAGTTTTGTTCAGTGAGTGAGCAAAGATAGTTTTCTAGAATCCCCAAACTCAGTTCTTTTCCTGCTGTGCACACATTCTATCTTTGGATGATTTGCAGACATGAATAACCAACAGTGTTGACAACCTGTGTGTTCCCACATGAACACCACCATATTGGCAGCATAACATACAGAGATTGTGTTTTTCATGTCAATGAAAGAATTGTTGAGTGATAGTAATTGTTTTTTGTTTTTTGGGGTTTTTTTGCACTGCAAGCCTCTCAAAAGTTCTTCATATTATTCAAATACTTGCATACACAAATTTCTGTCTTTTTTTGGTCCCTGTGTCTTACTTATTGTCATTACATTTGCATATTTTGCATTTTACATTTTTGCCCAAAAATAGATGCTCTAAAGGACAGAAAAGTTCATTTTCTGTGTATTTCTTTTTCCTAACAGTATCCTATATAAAGCACTTCAGGAACCATAGATTTTCTCTACGAGTAGCCCATAGCAATTTTGCTCTGAATCTTACACAGCTGAGACATCTATTATCTGCTAATACAGGGAAGGCATAATCATTAAACAGTTTAAATCTGAACTCCCTATTGGGAAAACTCATGCCTTCTTAGATTTATTTTTGCAGGATCAATAGCATCCATTCACTTCATGACCACTTAATGAGTACCTGTTAGGGCTTCCCAGGTGACTCAGTGGTAAAAATCTGCCTGCCAATGCAGGAGACGCAGGGGACACAGGTTCAATCCGTGGGTCAGGATGATTGCCTAGAGGAAGAAGTAGCAACCCATTCCAGTATTCTTGCCCAGATAATCACATGGATATTGGAGCCTGGGGGGCTACAGTCCATGGGGTCGCAAAGAGTCAGACATGACTAAGTAACTGAGTACACACACACACACTAGAGGCCATACATTGTACTAAATGCCATGTAAGTATAAATGAAAATAGCCTCTATTTTCAAAGAATCAACTGTCTAATGACAGAGACTGTCAAGTAAGCAGACAAATACAAGGCAGTGTGACAAGTGATTCAAAGTAGCTCAGTACAGAGGATTAGATTATCACAAAGCATGAAGCTCTCAACTCTTCTCTGGTTTGGGTGATAATGAAAAATGTTTTTATGAAGCACACATTTGGATGGAATTAGAAAAACATGTGAAGAAAGACAGGGGCTGTAGGTGGAGAAGTAGGTAGGCAACATATGCAGTATTCCAAAAACATCACCTGTTCACAGAAGGGTTTTAGTTTGCTTTCAGTAAAAAATAGCCAGTTGAAGGATTCTAGAAGATTAAGTTGAAAAATTTTATAGAGTCCACAGTTTGAAATCTTTGTATATCATTCTAAGAAGTTTGAACTTTTACACTATCAAAAGTTTATCTAGCTAGTATATTTTTAGGTTGTGTGTATGTACATTTTGACAATAATTTAGAAAACAATCTGGACACGTAATGCTCACTCATACATGAACCACAATCATGTATGTGCACACAAAGAAAACATTGAATCATCCAGGTGAGGGCAATGTACACAGGACCACCATCTAAGGGAGCTGCACTTTTGGGGAGATGGGAGAGTTGTTTGCAGTGAAAAGAGAAATCGATTCTCACTTAAAGTGACAACATTTACCAATTAATATATTGTCAGGATATTTAACTAATATTAATTAAGTACATTTAAGGTGAAAAATGCCCAAAACTATCCCATTCAACTTCATACAGATATAAGTTATATTAGTAATTATAAAGATAATTTGTTTTTTCTTTACTGTTAACAGTGTGCAGTTGATCTTTTCACAGTGTTAAGATGTTGTTTTCTAAACTTAACAAATTGAGTTTTGCCATTTGGCAAAAAATATTTAAGTATATTGTACAAATATACTTAAATATCTTTGCTGCTGCTGCTGCTAAGTCGCTTCAGTCGTGTCCAACTCTGTACAACCCAATAGATGGCAGCCCACCAGGCTCCCCCGTCCCTGGGATTCTCCAGGCAAGAACACTGGAGTGGGTTGCCATTTCCTTCTCCAATGCATGAAAGTGAAAGTGAAGTCGCTCAGTCATGCCCTTCTCTTAGCGACCCCATGGACTGTAGACTTCCAGGCTCCTCCTTCCATGGGATTTTCCAGGCAAGAGTACTGGAGTAGGTTGCCATTGCCTTCTCCGTAAATATCATTACATTCCTCCTATTCATGATAAGGTTGTTTCTGTTTTTTTTTTTTTTTAATTTATTTTTAATTGCAGGATAATTGCTTTACAATATTGTGTTGGTTTATGCCATATATCAACAAGAATCAGCCATCAGTTCAGTTCAGTTCAGTCGCTCAGTCATGTCCGACTCTTTTTGACCCCATGAATTGCAGCATGCCAGGCCTCCCTATCCATCACCATCTTCCAGAGTTCACTCAAACTCATGTCCATCGAGTCGGTGATGCCATCCAGCCATCTCATCCTCTGTTGTCCCCTTCTCCTCCTGCCCCCAATCCTTCCTAGCATTAGAGTCTTTTCCAATGAGTCAACTCTTCACAAGAGGTGGCCAAAGTATTGGAGTTTCAGCCTTAGCATCATTTTTTCCAAAGAACACCCAGGACTAATCTCCTTTGGAAAGGACTGGTTGGATCTCCTTGCAGGCCAAGGGACTCTCAAGAGTCTTCTCCAACACCACAGTTCAAAAGCATCAATTCTTTGGCGCTCAGCTTTCTTCACAGTCCAACTCTCACATCCATACATGACCACTGGAAAAAGCATAGCCTTGACTAGACGGACCTTTGTTGGCAAAGTAATGTCTCTGCTTTTGAATATGCTATCTAGGTTGGTCATAACTTTCCTTCTAAGGAGCAAGTGTCTTTTAATTTCATGGCTGCAGTCACCATCTGCAGTGATTTTGGAGCCCAAAAAATAAAGGCTGACACTGTTTCCACTGTTTCCCCATCTATTTCCCATGAAGTGATGGGACCAGATGCCATGATCTTCGTTTTCTGAATGTTGAGCTTTAAGCCAACTTTTTCACTCTCCACTTTCACTTTCATCAAGAGGCTTTTGAGTTCCCTCACTTGCTGCCATAAGGGTGGTATCATCTGCATATCTGAGGTTATTGATATTTCTCCCAGCAATCTTGATTCCAGCTTGTGCTTCTTCCAGCCCAGCGTTTCTCATGATGTACTCTGCATAGAAGTTAAATAAGCAGGGTGACAATATACAGCCTTGACATACTCCTTTTCCTATTTGGAACCAGTCTGTTGTTCCCTGTCAAGTTCTAACTGTTGCTTCCTGACCTGTGTATAGGTTTCTCAAGAGGCAGGTCAGGTGGTCTGGTATTCCCATCTCTTGAAGAATTTTCCACAGTTTATTGTGATCCACACAGTCAAAGGCTTTGGTATAGTCAATAAAGCAGAAATAGAGGTTTTTCTGGAACCCTCTTGCTTTTTCCATGATCCAGTGGATGTTGGCAATTTGATCTCTGGTTCCTCTGCCTTTTCTAAAACCAGCTTGAACATCAGGAAGTTCACGGTTCATGTATTGCTGAAGCCTGGCTTGGAGAATTTTGAGCATTACTTTACTAGCATGTGAGATGAGTGCAATTGTGTGGTAGTTTAAGCATTCTTTGGGTTTGCCTTTTTTGGGGATTAGAATGAAAACTGAACTTTTCCAGTCCTGTGGCCACTGCTGAGTTTTCCAAATTTGCTGGTGTATTGAGTGCAGCACTTTCACAGCATCATCTTCCAGGATTTGAAATAGCTCAACTGGAATTCCATCACCTCCACTAGCTTTGTTTGTAGTGATGCTTTCTAAGGCCCACTTGAATTCACATTCCAGGATGTCTGGCTCTAGGTGAGTGATCACACCATCATGAATATCTGGGTTGTGAAGATCTTCTTTTGTACAGTTCTTCTGTGTATTCTTGCCACCTCTTCTTAATATCTTCTGCTTCTGTTAGGTCCATACCATTTCTGTCCTTTTGTTGAGCTCATCTTTGCATGAAATGTTCCCTTGGTATCTCTAATTTTCTTGAAGAGATCTCTAGTCTTTCCCATTCTGTTATTTTCCTCTATTTCTTTGCATTGATCGCTGAGGAAGGCTTTCTTATTTCTTCTTGCTATTCTTTGGAACTCTGCATTCAGATGTTTATATCTTTCCTTTTCTCCTTTGCTTTTCACTTCTCTTCTTTTCACAGCTATTTATAAGGCCTCCCTAGACAGCCATTTTGCTTTTTTGCATTTCTTTTCCATGGGGATGGTCTTGATCCCTGTCTCCTGTACAATTGTCTAACTCAATGAAACGAAGTCATGCTAAGACGAGTGGGTCATGGTGCAGAGTTCTGACAGAATGTGGTCCACTGTAGAAGAAAATCAGCCATAGGTATACATATATCCTCTCCCTCTTGATGTTTGTATGTTTTTTTCAATGCAAAAGAAGAGAAAAAGCAGTGATGAAAATGATTTGCTAATAATATTCTAAGTACCTCCTTGGTTGAAACCTCTTACTTCTAAGATTGAATCCACACATGCCTTCACTCTCTGCCTGTAGCTCTCATTGGTCCTCTCCCTTCTTTTTCTCTCTCAGATTAAATCAGATTGAGAGAATGAGTTCAGTGTGTTCACAGGTAAGTTTCCGAAATAATTGCTTTTCATCTTAGTTTAATGAGAAACCATTTTGTATAATCAAATAACAAGACTTCAGTAGTAGTCAGCATCCACCTTAGCCTAGGTTATGCTCTTAAAATCCTGTCACATACTTTCAGTAGGACAGAGCCATAGGAGACCTGTTCGCACAGTTCTTTTAAATTCTAATAAGTTTCTCTGAAGCATATTTCAAAATATGGTAGTCCCTCCCCACTGCTTCTGCACTGGCTCAGAGGCAAATCTGGTCTTTCATCTTCAAACAACTTCAAAGTTTATTTTTGAAATAAGAGTTTCTTTTCCATTGGAATTCAAAGTTGTTTTTTTTTTTTTTTTTTTTTTTTTTTGGCCTTCTGAGGAAAGAGGCTCCAGGTTTTCTGGAATGCATTTAAAAAACTGCTGATGTTTTAACACCTCCCTGACCTTCAAAGGATTCAATTTTCTTTACCTTTGTTTTCTGACTGCTTCATTGGAATCTGAGGGAGGTGCTTGGGGCCTAAGAGCTGCTGGTGTGTCTGAAATGATGAAATACCTAAAAAAAAAAAGCTGTCTTTTTTTCCTCTCTACTTACTGATTATTGAGAGATTTTTGTTTTAATGAACGTGAGAAAAGTAATAAGTAGGGAGGGAGAGAAGGAGGGAGGGAGGGAGGAAGGAAGGAAGGAAAAAGGGAAAGGAGGAAGGGAGAAAGAAAGAATGAATGAAAGCAAAGAAATTTTTCACTTGCACATTCTCAGTTTTTTCTTTTTCCTAGACTGATAGCAGTCAGGACATTTTCTTTAAGAAGCTGAGCTTTTTCTCTTTCTTTATTTCAATTTGAATCCTTAGGAGATGGGAGTTTGCAGACAGCATATTGTCACCCTTCTTATTTAACTTATGTGCAGAGTACATCATGAGAAATGCTGGATTGGATGAAGCAAAAGCTGGGATCAAGATTACTGGGAGAAATATCAATAACCTCAAATATGCAAATAACACCACACTTGATGGCAGAAAGCAAAGAACTAAAGAGCCTCTTGATGCAGGTGAAAGAGGGAAGTGAAAAAGTTGGCTTAAGACTCGATATTCAGAAAACTAAGACCATGGCATCTAGTTCCATCACTTTATGGCAAATAGATGGGGAAACAATGGAAACAGGAAGAGACTTTATTTTCTTGGGCTCCAAAATCACTGCAGATGGCGATTGCAGCCATGAAATTAAAAGACACTTACTCCTTGGATGAAAAGTTATGACCAATCTAGACAGCATATTCAAAAGCAGAGACATTATTTTGCCAACAAAGGTCCATCTAGTCAAAGCTATGGTTTTTCCAGTAGCCATGTATGGATGTGAGAGTTGAACTATAAAGAAAGCTGAGCTCCCCAAAATTGTGCTTTTGAACTTTGGTGTTGGAGAAGACTCTTGAGAGTCCCTTGGACAGTAAGGAGATCCAACCAATCCCTCCTAAAGGAGATCAATCCTGAGTGTTCATTGGAAGGACTGGTGTTGAAGCTGAAACTCCAATACTTTGGCCACCTGATGCGAAGAACTGACTCATTTGAAAAGACCCTGATGTCAGGAAAGATTGAAGGTGGGAGAAGAAGGGGACTACGGAGAATGAGATGGTTGGATGGCATCACTGACTCAATGGACACGAGTTTGAGTAGGCTCTGGGAGTTGGTGATGGACTGGGAAGCCTGGTGTGCTGCAGTCCATGGGATTGCAAAGAGTTGGACATGACTGAGCGACTGAACTTAACTGAACTGAGCAACTAAACACACACATACCCAGCAGGCTGTCTGAATCCCTGTTTACACCATGCCTCTCGCTGTAATTAAGGCAGGTGCTGGAGCTGGGAGGGCAGCAAGTAATCTCAGGGCTCTGTCACAACGTCTGTCCGCTCTAAGGTAAGTCTTCTGCTACTCCCATCAGTCTCTGGCAAGGACCATTGAGGTTGTGGAGAGATGCGATTCATTTATGGCATTGTCGTAGGAGGCGATATAGGCGAAGAGAGGATAGAGAATTCTTCTGGGGATTTTTCAAACTTGTGAAGAATGTTTTTGTCTGTGGAAAGCCTCTGACCTGGGAAAATGGAATCCAGAGTGCTTATTATTACTTTTCATGTGATTTACTGTTTGCTGTTTTTCATTAGCATAGATACATTTCTCTCTCCAAATGTATCTTCAGCACTTTCAAGGCGAGGATGTTTTTTAATACCCTTAGTATTCCTACAAATCCCTTTGCAGTGAACCTCCTAGTAAGTGCTTGAAAATAATTAGTGATTTTTCTTTCTTAAATCAGAATGAAGAGTAGATTTATCATGAAATTTCACTTCCATAGCAAATCTGTGAAAAGTACTCTCTCTCTCCCTTTTTTTTAGTGAGACAGTGCAATACTCTTTCCAAATGTTTAGGTTCATCTGGGGCCTATCTTTGATATAGAAAAATATGAAAAGTCATAGAAAAATATTTCAAATAATATTAACATATCACAAAATGTAAAGCCTGGATCTCTCTTCTTTATTTGTATTAAAATAGCCCAAATCTCACAATTTCTAATATGATAACTTCTGGAAGTAATATGATCAGGTTGTTAGTTTGTTGCTGTTTCAGTTAGTGCATTTCAATTCTTTAGGTTTCCTCTATTAAAATTTGGATTGTTGGAAAAATAAATCAATGCTTAATTATTTTACAAAAGTGTGAAATTTTAGAACTGAAAAGAGCCTTTAAAGTCCAGTAGTTATATTACAACATTTCCACATATGGAGAAATGAGAAAAGCTTGAAAGAGTTGCTCATAATCATACAGTCACACAGTTCATTAGCTACAAATCAGAAATGCGGTGGAGGGGACTTATATAAACAGAATTAACTTTGACCATAATTTTCACAAAACAGACTTTTTTCTCCAACAGCTGTGACTTTACCCTAGGAGAAATGATTTTAAAAAAAAATCACTCTCCTTGCAAATTCACTGCATTTAATGGATAGATTAATTTTAGACGAGGTTATGAGGAAGGATACAATTCCTTGAGGAATACTCAATATGCTTTTTCACCCTGTAACAGTATAGCCTACTGTTTTTAAGAACTGAACATATTCCTTTTCTAATCAAGGAGATGGCTCTGAATGGAAGCCTTGAAGAGAATCTGATAGGCCTTCAAATGAACAGCCTTCTCTTTTGAGTCTGTATTCTCTAAAAATAATATCTACTTTACACAGTTCTGGTTCGCTTTTCTGTTTTTGATAATCTGTGCTTCAGAAACGTTAAGCACCTCCCCACACCTTCTGGCTGACCTGTATTGCTGGAAGATATTCTGAGTTCACTGGAAGAAGATGCCTCCAGGTTATGGCCCAATCCATCTACCACACCGGCTCAGCGGATAAAGAATCCGCCTGAAATTGAGGAAACACAGGTGGTACGAGTTCGATCCCTGGATTGGGAATATACCCAGGAAGAGGGCATGGCAACCCACTCCAATACACTTGCCTGGAGAATCCCATGAACAGAGGAGCCTGGTGGGCTACATTCCATAGGGATGCAAAAAATTGGACATGACTGAAGCAACTTAGCAGGCATGCACGTTCAGCTGTACATCGTAGCATAGTCAAAAGTGCTATCAAGAAAGACAGATTGGATATGCTCTTTGACCAACTCCATTTCATTGACAGCCATTTGATCAAATGTATAAATGCCCAAGAATCAGGCTTTTCATTATAAGAATGAATAACAAGTATATACATCTCTAAAAGAAATCTGTAACTATGACAAGCCTCAGTATTTTAGACATCAAGGATTCAAGCAATACTGCTGAGAAACTCAACTCAATTTGGTTATAAAATTTGATGAGGGAAAACTAAGCTTTCCTACTTGAACATTCCAAAGAAGTGGAGGAAAACAATAGAATGGGAAAGACAAGAGATCTCTGAAAATTAGAGGAAGCAAGGGAATAGTTCATGCAAAGATGGGTACAATAAAGGACAGAAATTATATGAACCTAACAAAAGCAGAGGATATTAAAAAGAGGTAGCAAGAATACACAGAAGAACTATACAAAAAAGATTTTAATGACCCAGATAATCATGATAACCCAGATAATTACTCACCTAGAGACAGACATCTTGGAGTGTGAAGGCAAGTGGACCTTGGGAAGCATCACTATTAACAAAGCTAGTTGAGGTGATGGAATTCCAGCTGAGCTATTTCAAACCTTAAAAGATGATGTTGTGAAAGTGCTTTGCTCAATATGCCAGCAAATTTGGAAAACTTGGTAGTGGCCACAGGACTGGAAAAGGGCAGTTTTCATTCCAATCCCAAAGAAAGGCGATGCCAAAATATGTTTAAACTACTGCACAATTACACTCATTTCACAGGCTAGCAAAGTAATGCTCAAAATTCTCCAAGCTAAGCTTCAACAGTATGTGGACCAAGAACTTCCAGATGTTCAAGCTGGATTTAGAAAAGGCAGAAGAACCAGAGATCAAATTGCAAACATCCATTGGATCATAGAAAAAGCAAGACAATTCCAGAGAAACATCTACTGCTTTATAGACTACTCTAAAGCCTTTGACTGTGTGGATCACAACAAACTGTGGAAAATTCTTCAGGAGATGGGAACCCCTTCACCTGCCTCCTGAGAAACATGTATGCAGGTCAAGAAGCAACAGTTACAGCTGGACAGGGAACAATGTTCTGGTGCAATTTGGTGAAAGGAGTACATCAAGGCTGTATGTTTAACTTATATGCAGGGTACATCACAAGAGATGCCGGTCTGGATGAAGCACAAGCTGGAATCAAGATTGCTGGGAGAAATATCAATAACCTCATATATGCAGATGACACCACCCTTATGGCAGAAGGTGAAGAGGAACTAAAGAGCCTCTTGATGGAGGTGAAAGAGGAGAGTGAAAAATCTGACTTAAAACTCAACATTTAAAAAGTAAAGATTACTTCATGACAAATAGATGGGGAAACAATGGAAATACTTTATTTTGGGGGGCTCAAAAATCACTGCAGATGGTGACTGTAGCCTTGAAATTAAAAGATGCTTGCTCCATGGAAAAAAAGCTATGATCAACCTAGACAGTATATTAAAAAGCACAGACACCACTTTGCCAAGAAAAGTCTGTAGTCAAAGCTATGGTTTTTTTCCAGAAGTCATATATGTATGTGAGAGTTGGTCAATAAAAAAGGCTGAGCACCGAAGAATTGATGCTTTTGAACTGTAATATTGGAGAAGATTTGAGAGTCCCCTGGACTGCAAGGATCAAACCAGTCCATCCTAAAGGAAATTAACCCTGAATATTCTTTGGAAGGACTGATGCTAAAGATGAAACTCCAGTGCTTTGGCCACCTCATGTGAATAACTGACTCACTGGAAAAGACCCTGATGCTAGGAAAGATTGAAGGCAGAAGGATAAGGGGATGACAGAGCATTAGATGATTGGATGGCATCACCGACTCAATGGACATGAATTTGAGTAAGCTCTGGAAGATGGTGAAGGATAGGGAGGCCTGGCATGTGACAGTCCTTGTGTTTGAAAAGAGTTGGACATGACTGAGTGACTCAACAACAACTTGGTTTAATTTTAACCCTGCCAGGCAAAGTTAATAGTTCTTATAAACATGTACCTTGAATTGGAGGAGAAGGGGACGACAGAGGATGAGATGGTTGGATGGCATCACCGACTCAATGGACATGGTTTGGGTGAACTCCGGGAGTTAGTGATGGACAAGGAGGCCTGGGGGTGAACTCCAGGAGTTAGCGATGGACAAGGAGGCCTGGCGCCCTGCGATTCATGGGGTCGCAAAGAGTTGGACATGACTGAGCAACTGAACTGAGCTGAACTGTATTGGAGAATGTCTGAGGATGAAATCTGCCTACATTCTCAGAAACAAATAATTTCTCACTTTTCTTTTTTTTTTTTTTTTACTCTTTCACTTCATGAAGCTAAAGACAGCTCTGGAGAAGAGAAGAGTGAAAACAGCAATAATTCATGAAGATAAGACTGAATACTGCACTCTTGGAAACAGCCCAGAATTCATAAACAGAAAGACAGGGTTGTTTGATTTCCAAGTGGATCAATAGGAAAAAATTAGTAGTGTGCTGCTGACATGACATCATTAACTTCTGTTCCAAAACCATTGGCTTTGAGCCTCTTAAAAAAAACAGTCAACTTTTGACAGCACCCTAAAAGAAAATTCAGATAACCAACTAGCAAATTATGAGTGTACTCAAAAATAACACTGGCGAGATGAAATGCATGGATCAGAATTTTGTAATACAGGACTGAAGTTCAAGGCAACACCTGGTAGTCCAGCTTGATCAATTTCATTCTCAAGTTGGCCTTCAGTAATAATGGCAGCTGCATAGGGTTTGTGTCATTTGGGCCTGGATAGACCTTCTGGCTTCCCAAAGGCTTGTCACATGCTTCTAAGGGAAATACAAAGTGGAGGCCATAAGACAAGGGAATAAAGAGATGTACAACCAAATAGGAACTGAGATGAGATATAATATGACATCTCACTGGATAATTCATCAAGACAAGAAAACACATATGTGCTGGACATGTGTACTCTTAGTTTACTAGGTGTGAAAAATTGTCAAACAGGTATATATACAAAATGTTCAAAACATATCACACAAAATAGAGTCTGAGATGATACCCATAACTGATGCATGAAATTCCACTTCCTGAACATACCGTGAATATTATCATTTATTTTGTTATTGTATATTTCTCAAAAAAAAAATACAAAATTTTGTTTCAGCTCTAGTAGACTGGGTTGACTTACAAAAAGGCAAGCTCCTTTCTTTTCCTTTACTTACAAGTAAACAACTCCAAATCTCTAAATCTGTTTATTTTAATTTTTAGGAAATCCTAATGCCTTCTGTTGGTAAAAACAATTCCACATGAACACTTTCACATTTTTGAAAAGCCTTGGCTTTCTGAGTAAAGAATACTTGTAACCTGAAGTTAAAGGATTTAAATGGTAAACAGGCTTTGGAAGTTAGAGGGACTTAAAGGACTTAACGGACTTAAAGGACTCAAACACCCATCTCCCCCAGAGCCATTTGATTACATTTCAGAAGTGAGATGCCTCGAGACTTTGCCTTCTTTTTGCAAAGGATTCTAGAGGAGTCTTTCTTGCTCTCCCTTTATCCATGCGAGGAGGACCAAATTTGCAGCCACCTCCATATAGGTTCTGAGCCTCATAATTTGTGGATCCTTCCCTCTGATGTTAAGCCTCACTGCACGTACAAGTAGCTACAGGCTCTCATTGTGTTGTCTTATGGGAAATTGGAGAGTAGAAAACCAGTGATGCTAAAATGCTCTTATCCAGATGTCTCAGGTTTCTGCTTAAACAACCATATGAGTATGGAACATTGATCTGCTAGTAAGTAATGTTTCAGACACTTCACATTTTGGGACTTAATATTTCTTTAAATAGTTTCATGTGTCACTAGCCTTGCCACTACACGTTTTCTTAATGAAAGTTTTTTATTGAAACCTTGTGGAAATCAGTATTGATAAATGTTACAGCAATGGGTGTCTTTGGTTAGTCCTTTAAATCAACTTTGTCAACTAACATATAAAGAACAGTGACCAAGAATATTTGAATGACTTTTCAGGATAAATAATCATCAGATCTAATAAAATATTAATGAAAAAACTATCTAGAAATCTAATACTGAGACATCTTTCTTTCTCAATTCACACATCCCAATCCAGGCTGTATGCAATTATGTTTTTAAGTCTTTCTCATCAAGCCTGCATCTTCTAATAAGATTAAGTTCCGATTCTCTCAGCTACAGAATTATTGATGCTTGGGGATCTCAATATTATCCCATGTGTCTTCAGGCCATGGCAGTTTTGACAGTTAATCTATGTCATAAAAGTATGAATATTTTCTGATACTATTTTTGAATAGAGAATGGTGGAAATACTTAGCTGGAGACAGAATTATCATGAAATGATAAACATCCTAGATAGTAGAAATCTGAACCAATTCTCCAAGACATATTAGGATGGTTTGAGTTTATGAGGTGGATGAATGACACTTCCCTTTTTTTTTTTTTTTGAAATGTACATCAAGGTTACAGAAGACCTAGTTCTGTGGCAAAGAAAAATGTTTGTTAGACCAACAAGGCTGAGTAAATTACAATGAACTTCTCAGGCAAAGATAGAATATAAGAACACTACCAGAGGAAAAAATATGGAAAAATAGAGAAAGAACATGTATTTTTGACAAAAGCTGATCAAATATTCACTATATATTGGCCAGTGTACATCAGGCACTGACAGATAAATAATTAAATAGGTGGTATCAAATTTTTAATTGCTACTTTTATTGATATAGAATTCACATAAAATTTACTATTTTAAAATGTAAAATTTAATGACTTTTAACTATATTAATAAGATTGGGCAACCATCACCACTAGAACATTTTATCATCGTAGAAAGAAACCTCATACCCATTCAAGTACAATTTGTCTCCATTTTCCTATAACCCCAGTTCCTGGGAAACACTACTGTATTTCTAGGCTTTATAAAGTTATCTATTCTGGACATTTCTTATAAGTGAAATCATATTACATGTGACTTGTTTGGGTCTATCTTCTTTCATACCATTTTCAAGGTTTATTTTTGTATTAGCATAAATTAGTACTTTGTTCTCTGATGTGGCTTAGTAATCTGATGTATGCCACATTTTGTTTATGTATTCATCAATGGATGGAAGTTTAGAATTGTTTTTACTTTTTGGCTAATGCTGCTACTGCTAAGTTGCTTCAGTCATGTCCAACTCTGTGCGACCCCAGAGACGGCAGCCCACTAGGCTGCCCCGTCCCTGGGATTCTCCAGGGAGAACACTGGAGTGGGTTGCCATTTCCTTCTCCAATGCATGAAAGTGAAAAGTGAAAGTGACGTCACTCAGTCATGTCCAACTCTTCGCGACCCCATGGACTGCAGCCCACCAGGCTCCTCTGTCTATGGGATTTCCCAGGCAAGAGTACTGGAGTGGGGTGCCATTGCCTTCTACATTGGCTAATGCTGCTGTTATAATTTCAGAGTAAGTTTTGGTGTGGATATGTTTTGGTTCTCTTATATAACTAGGGGTAGAATTGTTCCTATTGTCATATTGTAACTTTATGTTTAACATTTTGAGAAACTGTCAAACTTTTTCAAAGTGATGGAGAATCCATCACTTTACTCCATGGACAGAGTAACCTGGCAGGCTACAGTCCACAGGGTAGCAAAGAGTCAGACATGACAAGCAGCTTAGCACGCACGCATGCAGGCAAGCACCATTTTACACTCCTAACAGGACTGTCTAAGAGTTCCAATTTCTGCACTCTTGGTCAACTATTGTTACTCCCCAATTCAAAGAATTGATGCTTTTGAACTGTGGTGTTGAAGAAGACTCTTGAGAGTCCCTTGGACTGCAAGGAGATCCAACCAGTCCATTCTAAAGGAGATCAGTCCTGAGCGTTCATTGGAAGGACTGATGCTAAAGCTGAAACTCCAATACTTTGGCCACCTCATGCGAAGAGTTGACTCATTGGAAAAGACTCTGATGCTGGGAGGGATTGGGGGCAGGAGGAGAAGGGGACGACAGAAGATGAGATGGCTGGATGGCATCACCAACTCGATGGACATGAGTTGGAGTAAACTCCATGAGTTGGTGATGGACAGGAAGGCCTGGCGTGCGGCGATTCATGGGGTTGCAAAGAATCGGACACAACTGAGTGACTGAACTGAAGCAAAGATCTGGGAGGAGGGACTCTACACCATGGTTCAACAAAAGTTGGCAAGAGAATAGAAATAGAGCAGCTTACTACTCAGGGGCCCTGGAGGAAGGACATGACATAACTCAAGGGGCCAAATAGGGAGGTCAAGGTGGGGAGGAGGAGAGATCAGCAAGACCAGGACCTTTATTAGCATCTGTAGAAGGAGTGCTTTGGGGTTCCTAAACTAAGGCTGGATTGGTCAATTCAAATTAAAAAATAAAAGGATATTTTTGGTAAGCCCTGCAGGGGTTTTCTCTAAAGAGCACACAAGGGGAAGACCTTGAGAGGTGAGAGGGATTGTTTATCATAAGGGTCATCGGGAGAGTCATATAAGGGACTTGTATTTACTTATGAGTCTGCAGATTGTTATCCAGTGAATGTGCTTATGCAAAAGGCTAGGGTCACTTTTTCACACAAAAGGGAAGCCGAGACATCACTATCGTGGAGTTGTTTAAATTCATGGCAGAAGAATGTGGTTTACAGGAAGGTTAAAAACAAAAAAAAAGGAATGTAATTAATTTCATTAACTCTCCTGTTCTTTGATCTCCAGCATAACCTGTTCCCTCCAGAGAAATGCCAAACATTTCTGACCTTCCCTGCAAACTAACGTCTAGCTGATGTCTGTCCTTACCACTCCCAATATTCTTGCTTATAATTGGGGATCATATGGACCACCTAAGGATTAAATAATCAAACGCCATTTTTTAAATTTATTTAATTGGAGGATAATTACTTTACGATATTGTGATGGTTTTTGCCATGCATGTGTCCCCTTCATCCTGAAGTCCACTTCCACCTCCCTCCCCACCCTATCCCTCTAGGTTGCCACAGAGCACCAGATTTGGGTGCCCCACTTCATACATTAAACTCTCACTGACATGTGGTATTGTATATTTTTCAATGCTATTCTTTCAAATTACCCCACTCTCTCCTCACACCGAATCCAAAAGTCCATTCTTTAAGTCTGTTTCTCCTTTGCTGCCCTGTAGATAGGATCATCAGTACCATCTTTGAAAATTCCATGTATATGCATTAATATACAGTATTTGTTTTTCTCTTTCTGACTTGCTTTACTCTGTATAATAGGCTCTAGGTTCATCCACTTCAATAGAACTGACTCTAATATGTTCCTCAAAGGCTATTTTGAGTGATAAGCTTTTCATTCAATAGAAAGGATATAATCAATAAAAAAATAAACTGAATTTTATTTTCATGGTTGGAATCTATGTTGTTCCAAATGTACATCTACCTCTAACTTCTGTTGGTTTCATGAACTTTGCAAGCTGGACAATATTGGCCCAAAACAGATTTGTCAGGTCAAGCCATAGAGAGCGAGCAAGTCCCAACAAGACTTGTCTATCCTGTGCCATAAGTACTCTTGTGTATTATTTGACCAAGTTTGTCAAAGTTGACAAATTCCATGGTTTAAGTCACAAGAAAGTGGCATCTAACTGTCTTTTTTAAAATCTATGGATTGTATTAAGATGTATGTCTGTTTATTTTATGCCTTTGGAAACTGTTATAATCAATGTTGTTGAGAAAGTGGAGAAAAGGGAACACTTGTACAATGTTGGTGGGAATATGAATTGCTACTGCCACTGTGGAAAAAAAATTAAAAATAAAACAACCATGTGATCCAGCAATGCATTACTGAATATATATTCAAAGGAAAAAAAATCACAATCAGCATCTCAAGGAGATATCTTCTCTCATTTTTCATCACAGTATCATTCATGACACTCAAAGTAGGGAAACAACTAAATAAAATATGGTATATAGAAGAGAATATTATTCAGAATATTATAACAGTAGAATTTTATTCAGCTATAAAAAAGCAGGAAATCCTATTTGTGATAGCATGGATAAAAATGGAGGGCATTATGCTAAATGAAATAAACTAGACATACAGACACAAACAAATACCAAAAATATATTCATTTACATGTGGACTCTAAAGAAAATTAATAGAACAAGAGAGTGGAATGTGGTTGCCAGAGATAGGAGGTGGAAGAAATGGGGAGATATTGGTTAAAACATACAAACTTTCATGCATAATGAGTAAGATCTGAGGATCAAATGTACATGGCGACTATAATTAATTACATTGTATTGTACACTTGAAATTTACTAGGCAAGTTCTCACACACACAGATTCTCACACACACAGGAAAGTAATAACAAATATGCTAATTATCTTAATTGTAGTAAATATTTCGCAATGCATATTTATATTGAATCAGAATGTAGTATACCTTAAATGTAAACAACTTTATCTGTCAATTATACCTCAGTTAGCTGAAGGGATAAATAAAACTGTTATGAACAATTCTTAACTCCTGCTACCACTGTTGTAATTTAAGACCCTAGCAGTTTTTGCTTTATTCAAAAGAAATTTTCTTTTTCTCTTTGTTGAAATACTACTTTCAAGCAATGATCAATTCAGTGTCACTTTTCCTTGTGGCTCAGCTGGTAAAGAATCTGCCTGCAATGCAGGAGACCTGGGTTCGATCCCTGGGTTGAAAAGATCCCCTGGAGAAGGGAAAGGCTACCCACTCCAGTATTCTGGCCTGGAGAATTCCATGGACTGTATAGTCCACAGGGTGGCAAAGAGTCGGACACGACTGAGTGACTTTCACTTTCACTTCCTTTTATGAAATCTTTCCTTTTTTTGTTTAAAATTTGACAAAATTTTTATTTCACAGTACCTTAATATTTTTGATAAAAGTGAAGGCACAGTTGAAAATGGATAATGTTGAAATAACTGTCAACTAGATTATGAAATAATGTGTTCATAGTTAACCAAGATAGCAGAAGACTTTAAAGTGATGCTCTGAAGTTCTTACATGGTACTTACAGCTGTAAGTTGCCAAGTTACAAGCAAGGTATAAACAGATAGAAATGAACAAATAATATAAAAAATTTAGGTAGATAGGAGATTCATATTTCATTTCTCCAGTGACATATTTATGATTGAATTAAATTAAAGTCCTACTTGTACAGCAAACCCAGGTCCTTTTAGCTGGTTCAGTCAAAGAGGTAAGACCTCTGACTAGCTCACATGAGAAGCTCCACTCCTTGGCCCAGTTTTGGGGAGTTTACCAGACTTGAGTTCATCAATAATTTCTTCAGTATACTTAGATGTCAGATCCTCATGGTAGTTGTCATTTATTTGAACCATTGGTGTGTTTACACAGGCCCCTAAACATTCCACTTCTATAAGAGTGAAAAGTTTCTCAAGTGTATTCTCTCCAACATTATTCCAAGTTTTTCTAAATGGCTTCCAGTATGCAGTCAGAGTTTTGAAGCATGCAAGGTGTAGTAGTATAAACTTGAATGAATGTGACACTTTCCAACTGGCTTTCGATTATATATTGTATAAAAAGTTGCTACTTCATATATTCTCATTGGAGGTACCTGTAAAATCTCTGCAACCTTGTTCGTAGAGAGGGGCAGCCATCCATTCTGTTTTTGGGCAAAATCCAGGTCTGGAAGCAGAGCAGCTGCTTTATGCCCTTTTGGGTAGTTTTTTGCAATGGCATCTTCTTACAGTTTTCTGGTATGAAATCAAGTGGAGCATCTGGGTTATTCTCAGGAGTATCTCTGTTCACAAATAAGGCTCCTCCAGTTCCATTCTGCACAGCTGTCTTAGGTAGATTCCTTATATGCCTTCCCCAGTCGGCAGTGAGGCAGCCATGGAGCACTGGTGAGAAGAACATGGTGGGCCAAACTGCCATGAAACCTTTTCTAATTTCAGTTCCTTCCATCAGATTTTAATATTTTATTTCTCAGTGTTATGGTTGAACTGTAGTCAAATCAGCAGTTGTGTCATTATGTGCATATCTATTTGACCTGTGATCAATCTTGAGGGCAAGAAACTTTATGTTATTAAGGAGTTGTCATCTATGAGTTCATGTAATGTACTTTTGTGTAGACACTAGAATATATGTGTGTGAGATAATTTTAAATCCAAGGGCAGTTAATTAAAACATGAAGTATCCTATTCAACAATCCTTCTTCTTGAGACATCTATGGAAAATGCTTCATAGATCATTAAATTTGTACAAGAAGATACAAAATTTACATAATCTAGTTGAATTAAATTTTCTTTGGTGAAATGATGTGTTTAAGAGACAAAATTGGCTGAAAATTTAGATAAATTTTTCTCTGTAAATTTTACTAAGGATCAACACCTTAGATATAAAATTCCATTTCATCATGTACACTTCATTTAGTAGAAAATGCTGAACCTGATTCATTTAGAAAATTGACTGATTCTGCCATTAGAATTCTGATGAATCTGAGTTGGAGTAAATGTTTCATGCAAGCACTTGTCACTGAATGAAAGAGAAAATGAGTTGAACTGCACCAAGCTGAGCTTCCCAAAATAGCTAGTATTGTGCATGATAATAATAAATGACTTTATATGTAGCAAAATGTGGACCAAGAGGTATACTCATTTTAATACACTACCTGAAAATAAGGTTGAATGAGAAGAGAAATAGCCTTCACCTTACTCTTTGAATCAAAGACTACGAATAATTACATCAGAAGACTAATGGCTTTGAGTGACCAAGACTAGCTTAGCCAGTTTGCAGTGGGAATCATAAAGACTTACAAATATATCTTAAACAAATATATCTTATGACCTTATTCTGTTCCCTCTTTCAAGCTTGTCCTGTTATCTTTTGTCCTACTTTCTATTAGGGACACTATTCATATACTATCTACTTTGGGGTGACTTCTCAAGCACTCTACTTAATACTCAGGCTTCTTCTGTCTGCTTCCTTGCGACTTTGGATCCACTCACCTCTATTAAAATTTCTTATTTATTCATTTCAATTACCAACTAAATTTATCTGAGGGATGGAGCTGTTTCTTATTCAAAACTCTACCATGGGACCTCACACAGTATCTGACAAACACTAAGTATTCAAAACATACCCACTGACAATTATACAGTGCAAAATTTCCACATACATACATATATATGTAGAATAAAGACCACTCCAAATAATGTACAGTTTCTACATATATTATTTTTTATGGCTTACATCCACTAATGTATATACCTTACTAGCTTGTTGAAACTATTTTTTCAGTCAAATTCTTGAAAGTTGTAAAATGCATTTTGTAAATAATTGGCTTCAATTTTGTGATTTTACCTGATATGATTAAATTGGAAATGTTTCACTTCAGTAACGTTGATTTGCTGATCCTGCTTTGTCCATTGATAAGAATTAGTTCAAGAAATACCCCCACATTGCTAGAGGAAGCAGTAATTTGCCACATCTATCATTTCTGTCTCCTGTGGAGCATAGTTGCCAGGGGTTCTAAATTAATATGATGAAACTGAAGGCAACTGTAAGTACAATATTTTTATCTCTTTCTCCATCGTTCTTCATTTATATTATTTCATTGGACTATATGAGAAAAGGAAAGCCTACTAATCTTCTTGTGCTATTATATGCTATCAAATTGATTCATTATGTTTCTCTTTTGTTCCTAATTATAGTTATCCACCTTGCCCATCTGCAAAACTACGAACAATACGTCTTTGGCTCTTTGACGTCTTTTATTTCCATGCAGTATAAAGCTGTTTATAGCATATAGGCTATCAATCAACAGATAATGAGTGAACGCCTACCAAATGTAAAACAGAGTAGAGAATTGGATAGCTGTAAAACTGGATACCTGAGATGAGGAAGGTTAAAGTCCAGTTGGGGTAATGAAGTATATATGAAAAGTCACTCTGTATAGATATAAAAGTACAGAGAAGACAAAATCTAACAGTTAAAATTATAAGAAAAACCCCTCTTTGATGGTCCCAGGGAGTTTTGTTGAATAAAAGAGGAATTTAGATATGGGAACTTCTCAGCTAAGAGCAGAGCATTATAGGCTGAGGTTAAGAAAGGTCATGAAGAAGAGGGAAGTTCATGAGAAAGATGTGTCGGGGAAAGTAAAAGAGTTGGCCTTCTAAATTAGAGGATTTCTGTAGGTGCATAATAAAATATAGACTGTATTACTCTGGCATAAGGCCAAGTAGAGAATATTGTGAGTTTGGAGACACTGATGGCTTTTAAATAGGAATGGAGTTAAGGACAAGGATGTTTGAAATAAATTATAGTTCTTTCCTAACCTCACTAATTTTTCCAAAGTCTTCTTCTAACATTATCAGTGTATATTTTAATATTTAATATTTTAATACATAAAATTTACTCACCTATCTTATACATATAATTATAGAGTTTTTAACCAAGCAGGACCCTATGAGGTCTTCCCAGAACAGATTCCCCGCCCATGTCCTCCACTTGTCTTTTGTCTGTATTAAAATTTTAGCCAAAAAATAAATCTAATCAGAACAGTGATAAAATGCAGAGGAAAACAGTCAAGCAAGACAAAATAATAATACTTTAGCCATTAAACAAAATCAAGAACTTTTTAGTTCTTCCTCGAGGGCTATAGATAAAACTTTGAGTCATATTTTTTGAGCTGTTTTACAAATATTGAAACTCCCATGATATGGAAAAAATTAACTATATGCTGCCCACAAGCATATAGAACTCAGACTGTTTGGAACCAGAAGGTTGATGATGCTGACTCATCACCAACCAATCAGAAGAATGTTCATGAGCTGATCACTTCATGCTTCTTGCACATTATAAGACTCCTCCTAACCCCCTCCAGAGTGGACCACACAGTTCTGAGGGCATTAGCCCACTGCGATCCCTTTCGCCTGGCAAAGCAATACAAGCTACTCTTTTCAACTTCATCCAGAGCTCTGTCTCTGCATTTCTATTCAGAACCAGTGACTAGAGGCCAGAGTTTAGTAACAGTTTGACACATATATACTCTATATATTCACACAATAATCAAAGTATGTAATATTTCCATCACCTTCATATCTCTTTGATCATCCTCCACTTTTCACAACTACAGATTAGCTTGAGTTTTCTATTTTCAATGTTTCTTAATTAGATTTTCCTTGCATAATTCCCAAGGAATAGCTGACCATTTTTAATTTTGACAAAGAAAAAAACCAGTTTTAATTTCCTGATATAATGGGAATGAACAGTATATAGATGGAATATGAATGGTGACATAATGCAATTCTAGAGATCATATTGAATAATTCACCATAAAACCAAACCCTGTTTAACTTTACTTATGTCTTTGCTTTATTTGGATATTTAAAAAAGTAATATTGCTCATGCCTTTTATTTGGGTATTTATAAGATGTTGTTGCTGTTGTTCAGTCTCTCATTCCTGTCCTACCCCATGGACTGCAGCATGCCAGGCTTACCTGTCCATCACCAAATTCCAGATTTTGTTCAAACTAATTTCCATTGAGTCACTGATGCCATCCAACTATCTCAAACCCTATCATCCACTTCTCTTCCTGCCTTCAATCTTTCCCAGAACTGGGGTCATTTCCAAAGAGTTGGCTCTTCACATCAGGTGACCAAAGCATCATCATCAGTACTTTCAATGAATATTCAGGGTTGATTTCTTTGAGAATTGACTGATTTGATCTCCTTGCAGTCCAAAGTACTCTCAAGATTCTTCTCCAAAACCACAGTTCAAAAGCATCTGTTCTTTGGTGCTCAGTCTTTTTTATTGTCTACATCTCACATCCATACTACTAGAAAAACCATAGCTTTGACTAGATGGACATTGCTAGGCAAAGTAGTATCCTTGCTTTTTAATATACTGTCTAGGTTTGATATTGCTTTTCTTCCAAGGAGCAAGTGTCTTCTAATTTCAAGGCTACAGTCACCATCTGCAGTGATTTTGGAGCCCAGGAAAATAAAGTCTGTCACTGTTTCCCTTGTTTCCCCATCTATATTCCATGAAGCAATGGGACAGGATGCCATGATCTTAGTTTTTTTAATGCTGAGCTTTAAGCCCAGTTTTTCATTCTCCTCTTTCACCTTCATCAAGAGGCTCTTTAGTTTCTCTTTGCTTTCTGCCATAAAGGTGGTGCCATCTGCATATCTGAGGTTATTGATATTTCTCCTGGCAATCTTGATTCCAGCTTGTGCTTCATCCAGCTGGGCATTTGTCATGATGTACTTTGCATGTAAGTTAAATAAACAAGATGACAATATAGAACCTTGATATATTCCTTTCTCAATTTGGAACCAGTCTGCTGCTCCATGTCCATTTCTAACTGTTGCTTCATACAGGTTTTGCAGGAGGCAGGTAAAGTGCTCTGGTATTCCCATCTCTAAGAATTTTCCACAGTTTGTTGAGGAAAAATCTTTTCTTCTAGATTTCCTTTTATTCTGGCACTAGAAAAAAAAATGGAGTACTTCTTTCTTGCTGTTAAGTCACTTCAGTTGTGTCTGACTCTGTGTGACCCCATAGACGGCAGCCCACCAGGCTCCCCCATCCCTGGGATTCTCCAGGCAAGAACACTGGAGTGGGTTGCCATTTCCTTCTCCGATGCATGAAAGTGAAAAGTGAAAGTGAAGTCCCTCAGTCGTATCCGACTCTTAGCAACCCCATGGACTACAGCCTACCAGGCTCCTCCGTCCATGGGATTTTCCAGGCAAGAGTACTGGAGTGGGGTGCCATTGCCCTCTCCGTGGTACAACAAAATCTTTATCATTAGTAACTGCAGGAAAAGCAAGGGTAAGATACTGCCATAGTAATGGAGAACACCTTAATTTGTTTCATTTTTTTTTCTAAATTTCTAAATAATAATAGAATGATAATTGGAAAATTATTCTAAATTTCTAAATAATAATGGAATGATAATTGGAAAATTATTCCAAGTATAAATTCAAAAAAGGGAAAAACAAAAGCATCTCTATTGGCTTATTTATCAGTTCATTCAACAAAATTTTATTAACAGTCTACAAAGTACCTGGCAATAATGTGTAGCAGAATATAAAGCAGGAAGCAAAGTGAACCTAAATCCTTGCCCTCATGAGGGATACATGCCTATGGGGCAAAAATGAATAAGAAAAAATTAAAAGAATATATGTGATAGCTAACGACAAAAATGAAAAAACATCAAGGGAAATGAGAGTGCTGGAATATGAAGAGGGGTTGAGGTTGCAGTTTTTAAAGGGATGATCACTGAAAAACTATTATGAAGATCATATTTAACCAAAGCCCTGGATAAGAACAATTGGGGATGTTAATGTGACCCAATGACTGTAGCTTTACCTCAGGTTACCCTCAACATGACACATAAATCTTATATTTTGTATCTATTTCCCTTAGCCTTTATTTCCTCCCCATTTATATCTATGTCTCTTTATTTTTATCAATAATTTAATTTCCCCCACATTCTTAAAAGCACTCTCCAAAAAAGTCTTTTAAAACATTTTTAACAATTGCAAAATATGCTATCACGGATATATCATAATCTACTTAAGCATTTCTTTTAGCATTTATTTATTTTCATTTATTTATCCTTGTACATCATTGTAAATATTACTTTAGTGAGCACTCTTATGTAAAGAATTTTGTCCATGTTTCTGATTCTTTCCTTAGACGGAGTGGTCAAAGTGTGGTGAGTGACTATAAAAGTGAGAACAATTCCGCATGGAGCAAATATCCCTGTTTCATATCCTCAGCATAAAGATTATCTCTATGTAGCATAGAGTATGTATAAAAAAGAGAGTAGAAATATCCTGTAGTCATGAAATCTAACTGGGTTATTTTTCCTCCAAAGAAAGAGAAGTATCACATTATATCATTAGTTTAAACAAATTGGTATTTAAGAAATAAATATTTCTAGGTGTCTGAGCAAATGTTCTCTTAGATTATAATAGCAAAGAAAAAAGATTGCCACTAATTCAAAATAGAAACAAACAGTTATGAGCAGAGAATAAGCAAGTGTATATTCTGTAGGATATAAATTTCACCTAGAATATTGTAAATGAAATGAAGAAAAGAAGAAAGAAAAAAGAGAAAGATGAAGGAAAAACAATATCAGACTTGAAAGCCAGCTGTAGGGAATAAGCATCTAAAATCTGGCTTGCTCATCTTTAGAAAGCCCAGATACACTCATACTCCCACTATGTTTCTGATGATAAGATATAGGGAAAAGAGAAAGAAAATTTCAGATGTAACAATCACTGTCGACAATTTGATATAGGAAAACTAGCAGTAAACAGTAAGTAATATAACAATTGTTTGGGGCCTAGAGAGAGATGGGCCATAGCTCAGTCCTTGCCAGCTCAGAGAACACAGTCATGTACAATTGCACAACAAGATGTTTAAACACATGTTTAATTGCCTTTAAACCTGACTCTGTAGTCAAGAACTATGGAAGGAGATGGTGTCTGATGAGCACCCCAAATTACAGGGTTCCAGTGCTGCCTTTCTCAAAATTTCTCTAAATTGCAACATCTGTAAGACAAGACCAATGTCCCAGTAACCTGAGTTTCTCCTGTTTTATTTTTATTTATTTTTTTTAAGAAGTCATGATTTTCAAGGCCTCAAAGATCTTTATGTCTCTTGAACTGCCAATTGAACCTAAAGGCAAGAATTTTTATTTCTTGCTTTTCAAAAAAAAAAAAAAATCATGTGATTAATCTCACATGCTGCAGAATATATGCTATCAGATTTTAAGAATCATTGCAAGACTATAATTAATTGGTATATTCTATTTTTTTGTGCAAGACTACAACAATCATAAATAATAAGGTTTTAGAAATAAACACCCTCAAATAAAACATTCCTTAATTTATTATAGAAATATCACAGTTTTGTTTTGTTTTGTTTTTAAGAAATGATGCTAGAACAATTGAATGATTGAAAAAAAAAAAAATTAGCCTTTCCCCCACCCTGAATTACAACACTCACCAACTGACTTGAGTTGGAACTCAGACCTAAATGCAAAAGGTAAAGCAATTAGTCATCTAACATAAAACATAGGGACATATCTTCATAACTTAAAATATGATAAATTATATTCAGCTTGACACTAAAAAATTGCTTATCAAAGAAACAACTTATAAATTGGGCTTCATTAAATTTAAAAAAAAAATGTTCAATCAAATATTTGACTAAGAACATAAAAAGGTACCCATTGCATAGGAAACATTCTCAGAACTCTCTTATACACCACATATTGAAATATAAGGTAAATGTATATACACAAGGCCTCCCCGGTAGCTCAATTGTAAAAGAATCTGCCTGCCAATGCTGGAAACACAAGACACATGGGTTTGATCCCTTGGTTGTCATAATCCCCTGGAGGAGGAAATGGCAACCCACTCATGTATTCTTGCCTGGGAAATCCTATGAACAGAGGACTCTCTCAGGCTATAGTCCATGGGGTCACAAAAGTCAGATACAACTGAACAACTGAGCACAAGCATATATATATATATATAGTATATAGTTTATATATGTATATAGTTTTCTGAGTTTGTTTCATAAATATAATATATTATATTATCTGAAATAGTTTTTGTTTGTTTGTTTTCTAGTTACTTCAATTCCTCTGTTTCCTCCAAGTTTTTTTGTTAGTGTTTTGTTAATTTTTTCTTTTTACTTTTTTACATTTTTCTTTCCTCTTAGGGACTTTTTTTGGTGTTTGGGGATCTTTGGTTTGTTTGCTTATATAAAGAGTGGTCACTAACAACAAATTGGAAGATCAGAGGTTGTAGGTTGTTCTTTTTAACCATGTGATTTTATCCTGGGCACATCTAGCTTAGGACATGTCCTGAGGGAAAACCCTAATATCTGTGTCTTTATAGTCTCCTCTTGGCCTAGTCAAATTTCCCAGAAAAGACTCATCTATCATGTTCTAGAAGTTTGAGAATAGAATAGGAAAAGGGAGGTATTGATATATGAATATTAACCTGATCATTCTACAATTCAGTATTGCATCACTACAATAAAATGCTTCAAGTGTATCCAAGTCCAGACACATACCACAAAGTGAGTTTCCAATACTCTGCTCAGAAATCCTTGCTATAGGCCTTCATTTTAAAGGGCTCTCCTCTTGTTCTCTTCGGGCAGCACCCTTTCCTACAGAGTAAGGAATTTGCATGGTGAAGCAAATGTCTGTTTAGAGAGTGTCAACTTAAAAATATTCAGAATCAGAAGGTGAGGGCTATATCTTATTTGATGGGAATTTTTTGTTAACACAAGTTCACATTCCCAATGCACAGTGAGGTGAAACAAACTGAAACACAAGAGTTTAAAGCAGAGAAAGGTTTGTTGCAAGACCATACAAAATAATGTGGCTCATGCCCTGAAAAGTTTTGAGCTCCATGAAGGGTTTTGGCAAAGCATTTTTAAAAGGCAGGTGTGGGAAGGGTCGGGTTACAGGGTATGTGATAAACTTGTGCACAGTTCTTTGAGTGGCTGATGGTGAGGTAACAGGGTGGGGACACAGGGGTTAATATTATCAGTCCTTAGGCTACAGGAGGACTGGGCTCTATGTGCGTGGTCATTCAGTAGTTCCTACATTTGATAGTGGGGAGGATATTCACACCTGCAAAACAACTCATGAAATTTGCATCAGATACTGCTATCTTGGTACTTTGGAGCTAAATCAGAGTATATGGGAGAAGGCCTGTCTCAGGAAGATCCCATAGGATCTGGCTTGATTACAGTTCCTCCTTTTTCCTTGTTATTCCTCAATCTCTTCTTTGATACTTTGAGCAATTGGAAGGAATGAATCTTGAATATTCACTGGAAGGACTGATGCTGAACCTGAAGCGCCAATGCTTTGGTGATGTGATTTGAAGAGCCAAAACATTGGAAAAGACCCTGATGCTGGGAACCGTTGATGTCAGGAGGTGAAGGGAATGACAGAGGATGAGATGATTGGATGGCATCACCGACTCAATGGACATGAGTTTGAGCAAACTCTGGGAGATGGTGTAGGACAAAGAAGCCTGGTGTGCTGCAGTCCATGGGGTCACAAAGAGTCAGACACAACTGAGTGACTGAACAAAAATCTTGAGGAAAACAAGTTTTGAACAAGAAAGGAATAAAGATTCAGATAGGGAGGTTAATCATAAACTTGAAAGAGACCCCACAGGGTCCTGCTTAGTTACATTTTTAAGACTTCAAGCCAGGGAGGCAGCATTTCAAGTAACCCTGAGAGAACTGCTCTGAGCAAGTAAAGGGAGGAGCCAGGTTATATAAAAGTTCTGCAACAGAAGGCAGGTAGTCTGAACATCAAAATATTTTTAACTAAAGAAATCCAGATATCCCAAAGTTAAGGAATTTAATGCTTTTCTATGGACTAATGACAGAGATGGGCTTACTGAAATCATTCCTTTTATATGCACCTCAGTTATTTGGAAAAGGTAAGTTTTCATTCCAACCCCAAAGAAAGGCAATGCCAAAGAATGTTCAAACTACCTCAAAATTGCACTCATCTCACATGGAGAAGGCACTGGCGACCCACTCCAGTACTCTTGCCTGGAAAATCCCATGGATGGAGGAGTCTGGTAGGCTGCAGTCCATGGGGTCGCTAAGAGTCAGACATGACTGAGCGACTTCATTTTCCCTTTTCCCTTTCATGCATTGGAGAAGGAAATGGCAACCCACTCCAGTGTTCTTGCCTGAAGAATCCCAGGGATGGGGAAGCCTGGTGGGCTGTCATCTATGGGGTCACACAGAGTTGGACACAACTAACGCAACTTAGCAACAGCAGCAGTACACAGTAGCAAAGTAATGCTCAAAATTCTCCAAGTCAGGCTTCAATGGTATGTGAAACATGAACTTCCAGATGTTCAAACTGGATTTAGAAAAGGCAGAGGAACCAGAGATCAAATTGCCCACATCTGTTGGATCATTGAAAAAGCAAGATAACTCCAGAAAAAACATCTACTTCTGCTTTATTGACTACACCAAAGCCTTTGACTGTGTAGATCACAATAAACTGTGGAAAATTCTGAAAGAGATGGAAATACCAGACCACCTGACCTGCCTCTTGAGAAATCTGTATGCAGGTCAGGAAACAACAGTTAGAACTGGACATGGAACAACAGACTGGTTCCAAATAGGAAAAGGAGTACGTCAAGGCTGTATATTGTCACCCTGCTTATTTAACTTCTATGCAGAGTACATCATGAGAAATGCTGGGCTGGAAGAAGCACAAGCTGGAATCAAGATTGCTGGGAGAAATATCAATGGCCTCAGATATGCAGATGACACCACCATTATGGCAGAAAGTGAAAAGGAACTAAAAAGCCTCTTGATGAAAGTGAAAGAGGAGAGTGAAAAAGTTGGCTTAAAGCTCAACATTCAGAAAACTAAGATCATGGCACCCAGTCACATCACTTCATGGCAAATACATGGGGAAACAATGGAAACTTTAACAGACTTTACTTTCTTGGGCTCCAAATTCACTGCAGATGGTGGTTGCAGCCATGAAATAAAATTATGCTTGCACCTTGGAAGAAAAGCTATGACCAATCTAGACAGCATATTAAAAAGCAGAGACATTACTTTGTCAACAAAGGATTGTCTAGTCAAAGCTATGGTTTTCCACATCCAGTCACATGTGGATGTGAGAGTTGGACTGTAAAGAAAGCTGAGCACTGAAGAATTGATGCTTTTGAACTGGGGTGTTTGAGAAACTCTTGAGAGTCCCTTGGACTGCAAGGAGATCCACCCACTCAATCATAAAGGAAATCAGTCCTGAATATTCATTGGAAGGACTGATGCTTAAGTTGAAACTCCAATACTTTGGCCACCTGATGTGAAGAAGTGATTCATTTGAAAAAAACCTGATGCTGGGAAAGACTGAAGGTGGGAGGAGAAGGGGACAACAGAGGATGAGATTGTTGGATGGTATCACTGACTCTATGGACATGAGTTTGAGTAAGCTCCAGGATTGGTCATGGACAGGGAAGCCTGGCATACTGCAGTCCATGGAGTCACAAAGAGTTGGACATGATTGAGCGACTGAACTGATCTGAACAGCTATCTGGGGCTAGTTTCCTGTGTTGTCACATCCTCAGGGCTCACCATAGGGTGTGTCTGAAGTCAGCTGGCTACTAGATGGCAAGTGGTCTTTGTTTCTTTCTTGAATTCCCTCGGGGCTTACCAGTTTACATTGGAGGGCTACAATTGCTGATGAGTGTAACATCCTGTGTTTACTGATATGGCAGGCAATAATCCCTTTCTTAAGTATGACTCCTCTTCTAGGTCATAGCTCAGATACCTGAGACTCTAAACTTTCTGCCCAAATGGCCCATCTCCCACTAGCAGTGTCTATGTGAGCATCACATTGGATCCCAGTTCCAATTTCATCCTCATGAGAGCAGACTGTAGTCTTAATGGATGTTCTCCTAGGTCAGAATGTTGACTAAATATTGGCTATTTGTATGCAATATACTCAGCTTGCACATCAAGATTCAGATCTCCACAAATGTGCACTTGTGGCCACTGATAGCATGAGGTGGAGGTAGGTGAGGGCAGAGAAAGAAATTGGTCTTAGGTCTAAGGCAAGGTCATGGTCTTTCTGGGCTCCCACAATTCAAGACAGAGGTGTGAAAACTCCAATCATACTAAATTTAAATCTGGTTTTTCCAGTTTCATAAAAGCATCTGGGACAAGGATGGAGGGGGCTTTCTAGGTGGTACTAGTGGTAAGAATCTGCCTGCCAATGCAGGAGACTCAAGAGACATGGGTTTCATCCATGGGTCAGGAAAATCCCCTGGAGAAGGGCATGGCAACCCAATCTAGTATTCTTACCTGAAGAATCCCATGTACATAGGAGCTTGAGTCAAAGAGATGGACACAACTGAAGCAACTTAGCACACGTGCATACAAGGTAGGAAGATGAAATATTATTATTTACTAAGTTTTTTGCTTGATATTAAAATTTGAAACTTTGCATAAATGCATTGATACATGGCCTCCATTAGTTTGTTAGGGCTGACATGACAAAATACGGTAAACTGGGTGACTTAAGCAACAGGAATTCTCACAGTTCTGGAGATTGGAATTCCAAGATCAAAGGGCCAGAGGATTTGGTTTCTTGTGGAGCCTCTCTCCTTGACTTGCAGATGGCCACCTTCTCACTGCATTTTCATGTGGTCTTTCTTCAGTGCACATGCATCCCTGGTTCTCTCTGTGCATCCATATTTCCTCTTATTGAAGAATACCAGGGTCAAAGTTAAAGCCAGACATTCATTACAGCCATTAAACAGATTTTATTCTGTAACTACTGACAGTAGAGGAAAGTGCTGAGTTTCATTCTGATTTGTTCAGAGATGTCTGGGTGTTTTAAAGAGAAATGAGAATATAGGAAGAAAGAGCAGGGACTCAAATGAAAAATTACAAAGGCCTGGTCAATGTAAATGTGATCAGGCCAGCTGTATCTATCTGCTAGCTGGCTATTATTGAAGTCAGGACTCCATCCTTCCACAGAGACTGGAAGACAGCCCCTATCCTTCCTGATAATAGTATTTCAAAGGAATGGCTTTCAGATTCATGAAAAAGATACTTCTGAGTTGTGGGAAGTACATGTGCATATTGAAGGGACAGAAGAAGGAGTAACAATTGGAAATGCTCTATGAAAAGGAGGTCAAAGACCTATCTTCAGGTGTAGAAAAACTGTATAATCCTCCTGGAAACTTTGAGTCACACAGGTAGATGTTTTAATAGGGGCTGGGATCATCCTAGGGACATCAGTTCAGTTCAGTTCAGTTGCTCAGTCGTGTCCGACTCTTTGCGACCCCATGAATTGCAGCACGCCAGGCCTCCCTGTCCATCACCAACTCCTGGAGTTCACTCAAACTCTCGTCCATTGAGTTGGTGATGCCATCCAGCCATCTCATCCACTGTCACAACCTTGTCCTCCTGCCCCCAATCCTTCCCAGCATCACAGTCTTTTCCAATGAGTCAACTCTTTACATGAGGTTAGGGTTAGTACTGGAGATTCAGCTTTAGCATCATTCCCTCCAAAGAACACCCAGGACTGATCTTCTTTAGGATGGACTGGTTGGATCTCCTTGCAGTCCAAGGGACTCTCAAGAGTCTTCTCCAACACCACAGTTCAAAAGCATCAATTCTTTGGCGTTCAGCTTTCTTCACAGTCCAACTCTCACATCCATACATGACCAGTGGAAAAACCATAGCCTTGACTAGACGGACCTTTGTTGGCAAAGTAATGTCTCTGCTTTTCAATATGCTGTCTAGGTTGGTCATAACTTTCCTTCCAAGGAGTAAGCGTCTTAATTTCATGGCTGCAATCATCATCTGCAGTGATTTTGAAGCCCCAAAAAATAAAGTCTGACACTGTTTCCCCATCTATTTCCCATAAAGTGATGGGACCAGATGCCATGATCTTAGTTTTCTGAGTGTTGAGCTTTAAGCCAACTTAGTCTCATGCTGATAGGAGCTGTGCTACAGGTTGGTGGTCTCAGTGCAGGGGTTTGGATAGTTATTGTGTACTAGAGTTCTGAGGGTCTTATCAGTCAGACTGTATTGAGGCCCTTCTTTTAACGTAAACACCTCCAAAATGTTTTTTCTTCATACACAGTCACATTCTGAGCTATTAGGGATTAGGATTGTAGTATCTGAATTTGATGGGGGACTCAATTCAATAAATTACATTGAATCACTCATTATATGGCAATCTGTGTGGAGTCCTGTCCTGAGCACGTCAACTCTCAGAATGAGCCCACTTTAGCTCACTGATGTCACTTCCAACAGTGCTTATTGCTAATAATTCCAGAATCTTGTAAATGTATGCAACAAAATCTGTTTCTTTCTAGATGTTTATTCAATTTATTTTTAAGATGGCTTAATTTAGTTACTTTTTATCTATATGCTTTTCACTTTATAATACCTAATCAATGCAGTCTCCTTTTCTATTTTTTGTCTTGTCAGGTTAGGCTTTTTAAAAAATGTTTCTATGCAGTTTAAGTGGGTCAGAAGCAGTAAAAATAAATTCCTATGTTCAAAATGAAATTTTAGTCCAGAAAACCAGATCCTTTTTTAAAAAGATTGTTTATTTTAGTTTTTAAAATGCCTTACTGGCTGTGAGTTACTTTACTGAGAAAATAATAAACTATAAGAGATAAGCCTAAGGACTTTTCTAAATCTCGCATCCCTTAATGCAGTTTAGGGCCAGAGGAATATTGTGCTAATGCTTCAGATGTAAAGATTCATGAAAGATCTTTGCTCTTAACCTCACCATGAGAACAAGCCAAATGATCTACAAAATATATTATATGAATATATAATATAATATGTAAATGAGAACATATATATTTATATATTTTTCATTATATTTCTTTGTAACTTCAGCTCTCTGATGGTCATAAAAGGACTATAATTTTGTAGATCATTCAGCTTTGAGAACTTAAATTGAATCCTTAGACAGGGGATATAACAGTGGCAGTACTTTTTTCCTCTTGTCCCATGAAAGTAGTGTCAGTCAATGGAAACACAAGCCCTGCAAGTAGCTTTGGGGATTGAATGTGTGGATCCTTAGATTAATGTACATGGGAGAGTTGTATTCAAGCTGCAGACTGGGAGAGTTAGTCAAGAGAGCCCAAGGTTGTAACCTGGGGACTCATACCACCAAAAAAGATAAAGGGAAAGGCAAACCACTTGATTCTAAATTTCTGATTTTTTTTTTCCCACAATTGCTATTAAACCTCTAGATGTTTCAAAAAATGTTAGGCTTGGGGGTTGACTGGAGGTCCAGTGGTTAAGACAGCACTTCCAATGCCCTCAGCACCTGGTTGGGTAACTAAGATCCCATCTACTGCATGGTGTCATTAAAAAGAAAAAAATAATGCCAGACTTGAACAAGATAACAATCTCGAGGAGATGGACAAACAAACAGAAATTCTAATCTCTACCAACCCCACAAACAAAACTGCATATGTACTGGAATTTCCATCTTTCTTCTTTGTGTGTCACTCTATTATGTTTCATCTGTATTAAAAATAAATTGGGTAATTTGCTTTGTTGCCTTTCCTCATTTCCTTGAGCATTTCATTTCTTAAAACAAATGAAAATATGCTGTGATCATAATGCATGACAATATAATTCAGAAAATAGAAATTGAGCATTTTAATTGCCATTTAAAACCCTTTGATAGTTCATTTCCAAGAATTTTTTGTATTGTCCTACAGATTCATTTCTGTGATACCTAAATAAATGTCATCTTCCATCATCATTTCATTGTCGCTTCTAAGATCCCTAGATTCTGAGAACTGAAAATGAAATATTCCTTTATATTCCACAGAATAGACAGCAAAGTTTATATATCACAGCCAGCAATGTCCTATATAAATTTAGTTAATTTACCAACTTATTTTCTCATTTACAAAGAGAAAGCAAATAATTTTACCCATATAAATAATTTTAAAAATTATGCCAAATAAAATATATTATAAATGAAAGTATTTTGTGTATCTAAGTAAAGGAGGAAAAAATAAAACCCTTACTGTAAGTACAATAATATTAAAATATTAAATATTAAAAATTTGAAGTGACGGATGGATCAGTGTTACAGCCCTCGGCCAGACCGGTGTTACAGTCCTGTGTAATTTCCTTCGATGGACCAGTGTTACAGCCCCATGTTACAGCTCGGTTTTATTTAGAAAGTAAAGGAAAATACATCCTTTAGGCATGAGTGTGCACCGACCCCAAAGGCACAAAGAGAAGAGAAGCCCCCCACTCAGTTTTGGCTCTTCTTTATATATCTTTTTTCTCCTCCCCCTGGGCCTGCCCTATGTAAATTGCGCTAGCCAGGAGTGCTGTTTGTTTTACCTGAGGTCCTCACTCTGGTCCTCAGACCTTCCTTTGTTCTGTTTTCGTGGGCTTTTCCCTTCCTTGTCTTTTAGCCACCATCATTCTGGACTCCTTTTTCCTATTCTAACTACCTAACATTTCCATTGGTGAAAATTAATAAACAGAAATCTCATTTAAAATGGAGATGGGAGACCAGAAGGCAGAGCTCTTAGGCCCTACAACTTGAGGTCAACTGCAGACCCAACAGAATGAAATGCCTCTTTGCATTTCCAGCAGGAAAAAGGTTACTACTTTACTACCCAGCAAGAGGAAGAAAGAATTTTACCTTGCCCTGCAATAACCCAACCAATGAGAGAATAACAAAACCCAGCCAATGAAAAGCCACTATATTCCAAACTCAGTTTCCTCTAATGAATTCTGTTTATAATAGTACCTCCCTTCTCCTCTATAAAAGTCCTTTCCCTTTATGCTTGCATATGGTTTGCCATAGATTGCGTGTCCCAAATTGCAGTTCTCTGCTCTTCCTAAATAAATCCATTTTACTGGTAGAATAACTGTTGTTCTTATTGTTTTAGAGCAAACATCTGTTTGAATTCTGAATGCTACATTTTCTTTACTGTGAAATTATTATGGTATTTCTTTTTGGATAATCTTGATATGGAAATTCCACTAAAAAGTTTGGCTCCTTTCTTTCAGTTCAATCACTCTCATGTTCAACTCTGTGACCCCATGGACTGCAGCACACCAGGCTTCCCTGTCCATCACCAACTCCCAGAGTTTACTCAAACTTATGTCCATCGAGTCAGTGATGCCATCCAACCATCTCATCCTCTGTCGTCCCTTTCTCCTCCCACCTTCAATTTTTCCAGCATCAGGGTCTTTTCAAATGAGTCAGTTCTTCACATCAGGTGGCCAAAGTATTGGAGTTTCAGCAATAGTGCTTCCAATGAATATTCAGGACTGATCCTTTCTTTCAAGAATCAACGATTTTTACTGTTGGGAAAAAAAAAAATTTTGTTTCTCTAGTTGTCCCAGTTCTTCTGACTGTTTTAATAATTAAATTGACATGAGACGGCTAACAGAAGAAAACACAAATTTAATTATGTATGCATGAGTGCTCCATAAAATATGAGGTCCAAAGGATAGTTAGTCAATTACGGTTTACTTGATATCCTGAGCTAAGGAGAAAGGGATAGTGAGCTAGGACATTATAGAGGAGAAGGAAAATTCATGGGAATGTAGAAAGAGCAAATATTTGATAAGCAAAATATTTCTAGGGCATACAGAAACAGTGAGACAGAGAGGAATTTAAACAGACCACACTAGCTGTATTTCTGTCTACCACATCTATCTTTTGGGGCAGTTAGAGGGAAGATTAAAGGTATTTCTTGAGTTTTGGGGGCTCAGTCTTCTGTTTTCAGTTCCAAATAATTCTCTCCTCATGCAAAATGGCATATGTTGAAGTGGCCTGCCCTAAATTCCATCATTATCTTGCCACTCATCTATTTGAAAATCATCAGTAGACACCACTGCTTGTCAGGATCCAATACAGACACCCAATTTGGGTATAAAGATATTAATCTATCTTCAAAATCTATTTTTAAGCTTATTGTCAAAAACAGCCTGATATAAATTATTCCATTATAGATAAACATGCTTAATATTTGCATCTAATTCTGTCACTCCATGTAAAATATCTCACTCTTATTTTTTTTACTTATGCAAATCCAAGATTGTTTTCTAACCAAGATTCTTTTTTTATGCTTTGAGCATAGGCTCACTAAAACTAACTGAGTAACAAATAAAAGGTTAATTGTTGATGCAAAGTGATTTCACCAAAATAGAGAAACAGGAAAAAGCTACAATCAAATACATGCAGGTAAACTGAAAAGTCAGAAACCTATGCCTGCTTCTCTCTTCTCATTTCTCCCTTTTCTGCTTATCCCTAGGCACTGTCAACTGAAAAAATATGTATACAATGTAAATGTTGCGAGTCTTATTTTATTTAGTTGGCAAAACTGAACACTTAAACCCTGAGACATAGTATCTCAGATAGCTCTGAAAGACTGCTCCAAACAAGGGAAGAGCAGGATCCAAAAGAGTTTTTGAAACAAAGACTAGGTAGTCAGGACATCAAAAGATTATTGTTGGTTAAGGAAAACCATACTTCTCAAGTTAATTAATTTAGTGCATTTCTATGTATGGGAAGATGCAAGTTTGGGCTCACTGAAATCATTCCTTTTGTATGCACCTTAACTATTGAGGACCAGTATCCTGTGCCTTCTCATCCTGAGTTTCCTCAGAGTACAATGTCAGGGCAGGAGGTGGGGGAGGCAGGAATGGGGGTTGGGAGATGGGAGGTAGGAAGGTGGGAGGTAGAGGTAAGGGGTTCAGTGGGTGCTGGCCGTGAGGTCTGATGGTTTGATGGCAGGCATTCTGCTTCCATCCTGAGTTCCATCTGGACTAACCATCAGGTGTGGGTATAATGGCTAAACAAAGTGAAGCATCCTTTGTTCACTAATAGGCCAGGTGACATCCTTAGTCTGTAGCATCAGTTCAAATCTTCTCTTTCTGTTGATGAGGTCTCTCTTCTTACTCATTTACACACAGCCCAATATGGCCATCAGAGTCAACTTTACAGGTTGAGTCTTCCCTTGAGCCAACATCAGTTTTGATGTGGTTTAGGTATTCTTTCTTTAAAGGACCACTATATGTTTTCTAGATTTTCCCTGATAGCTCAGTTGGTAAATAATCCACCTGCAATGCAGGAGACCCCGGTTTGATTCATGGACCAAGAAGATCAACTGAAGAAGGAATAGGCTACCCACTCCAGTATTCTTGGGCTTCCCTTGTGGCTCAACTGGTAAAGAATCCACCTGCAATACAGGAGACCTGGGTTCGATCTCTGGGTTGGGAAGATCCCCTGGAGAAGGGAAAGGTTGCCCACTCCAGTATTCTGACCTGGAGAATTCCATGGACTGTATAGTCCATGGAGTCGCAAAGAATCGGACACAACCGAGTGACTTTCACTTTCACATATCTTCTAGCTTCTACAGAGTCATGCATTTATCCTTGGAAGGGCCAGTCTTGGCCTCTAAACTATTTTTCCAGACTAACAAATTTCATCTAACTTCTAGAATCACTTCAGAATAAAGTATTTGAATTGAGAATAGGAAATTTGTTCATGCACCATAGCTTAGATGCAACAGCCAAGAATGCTCTCTATTCTATGGGTTAGTGGAAAGTGATGCTGACTGAGCAGGACCCTATGGGCTTTCCAAGCACAAAGGCCTTTTTGTGTCCCTCATTTCTTTGATTATATTGAATAGTTTTCATCCAGCCTCTATTACCTTCCCTGAGTTTCAGGGACAGATTCAAGCAGTTGCTAATTAGGGAAGGAAGGAAATGCAAAACAAGAGAAAAACAAAGAATCAAAAGAATCCTTAGCGCTTGGGGCAAAGTCCTGTTTCCCCATCAAATAATATACACAACAATATCTTTGAGCTATTTTGCAGATAACAAACCCCTTCAAGGTGTCAAAAGTTAATGATTAACAATGATATGGTTCCAGTAACTCAGACCAGTTGGAACCTGAAGGTCCATGATGCTAACCCCTGCTTGCCTCACCACCAACCCATCAGAAGAGTGCCAGTCTGTCACTGCCTTGATGTTTATCACCTCCCTGACTATTAGATCTCTCCACAGGTAGGAGATTAATCGGCTATTAGTAAGAGTCTAATAGACTATTATATCTATTTCCCAGGTAGGAGGGCATAGTTTTTGAGGCACTAGCCTATTGTGTTCCCTCTTTGCCTGCCAAAGAAATAGTCACTCTTTCTTTCTCCTCCACAACGCTATTCACATTTTTTTTTTTTTTTTAAGGCACTGGTGGACAGAGACAAGATTTTGGCAGCAAAATTATTCAGACACAAAGAGAAATTTAGTATGGAAGCAAAAAAGAAATTTTGTCATATACATAATCGGTGACTTTTAAAGTTTATTTATTAGCCTTAGGAGAAACTATAACTGAGAAACCTTCTCCTTACTATGTGCATGTGTGCTCAGTCTCTTCAGTCATGTCTGACTCTTTGTGACCCTATAGACTGTAGCCTGCATGATTACTCTGTCCATGGGATTTTCCAGGCAAGAATACTTGAGGGGTTGCTATGCCCTGATCCAGGGGATCTTCCCAACCCAGGGATTGAACCTGCATCTCCTATGTCTCTTGCATTGGCAGACAGGGTCTTTACCACTAGCAGCAGCTGGCAAACCCCTCTCCTTATTATATAGCCTATTTAAATAATTTCTTTTTAGATGTTTGATCAAAACACCAGCAGTAACTTTAGAATTTGGTATAGGTAAACAATATAATTTTAGACTTTGTATGTATAATTTTAAAAATTTACAAACAAAAAACCTTGGTTTTATTATAACTGTGGATATTTGCCTAAGAATTGTATGGAACTAACAGAAGCATAATATATTAAGAAGAGGTGGCAAGAATACACAGAAGAACTCTACAAAACAGATCTTCATGATCCAGATAATCACGATGGTGTGATCACTCATGTAGAGCCAGACATCCTGGAATGTGAAGTCAAGTGGGCCTTAGGAATCATCACTATGAACAAAGCAAGTGGAGGTGATGGAATGCCAGTTGATTTATTCCAAATCCTAAAATATGATGCTGTGAAAGAGCTGCACACAAAATGTCAACAAATTTGGAAAACTCAGCAGTGGCCACAGGACTGGAAAAGGTCAGTTTTCATTCCAATCCCTAAGAAAAGCAATGCCAAAGAATGCTAAAACTACCACACAATTGCACTCATCTCACACCCTAGTCAAGTAATGCTCAAAATTCTCCAAGCCAGGCTTCAGTAACACATGACCGTGAACTTCCAAATGTTCAAGCTGATTTTAGAAAACGTAGAGGAACCAGAGACCAAATTACCAACATTTGCTGGATCATCGAAAAAGCAAGAGAGTTCCAGTAAAACATATCTATTTCTGCTTTATTGACTATGCCAAAGCCTTTCACTGTGTGGATCACAATAAACTATGGAAAATTCTGAAAGAGATGGGAATACCAGACCATCTGACCTGCCTCTTGAGAAAATGACCTATATGCCGGTCAGGAAACAACAGTTAGAATTGGACATGGAACAACAGACTGGGTCCAAATAGGAAAAGGAATATGTCAAGGCTGTATGTTGTCACCCTGCTTATTTAACTTCTATGCAGAGTACATCATGAGAAATGCTGGGCTGGATGAAGCACAAGCTGGAATCAAGATTGCTGGGAGAAATATCAATAATCTCAGATATGCAGATGACACCACCCTTATGGCAGAACATGAAGAACTAAAGAGCCTCTTGATGAAAGTGAAAGAGGAGAGTGAAAAAGTTGGCTCAGAGCTCAACATTCAGAAAATGAAGATCATGGCATCTGGTCCCATCACTTCATGGGAAATAGATGGGGAAACAGTGGAAACAGTGTCAGACTTTATTTTCTTGGGCTCCAAAATCACTGCAGATGGTGACTTCAGCCATGAAATTAAAAGACACTTACTCCTTGGAAGAAAAGTTATGACCAACCTAGACAGCATATTAAAAATCAGAAACATTACTTTGTCAACAAAGGTCCGTCTAGTCAAGGCTATGGTTTTTCCAATAGTCATGTATGGATGTGAGAGTTGGCCTATAAAGAAAGCTGAGCGCCAAAGAATTGATGCTTTTGAACTGTGGTGTTGGAGAAGACCCTTGAGAGTCCCTTGGACTGTAAGGAGATCCAACCAGTCCATCCTAAAGGAGATCAGTCCTGGGTGTTCATTGGAAGGACTGATGTTGAAGCTGAAACTCCAATACTTTGGCCACCTGGTGCAAAGAACTGACTTATTTGCAAAGACCCTGATGCTGGGAAAGATTGAGGGCAGGAGGAGAAGGGGACAACAAAGGATGAGGTGGTTAGATGTCATTACTGACTCAATAGGAATGAGTTTGAGTGAACTCCAGGAGTTGGTGATGGACAGGGAGGCCTGGCATGCTGAGGTTCATGTGGTCACAGAGTCAGACATGACTGAGCGAATGAACTGAACTGAACTGAACTGTATAGCATATGTCAGTGAAAATTCTCAAACTTACATAAATTAATTGGAAAAAACTCCAGTATATAAAGGAAGTATCATACATTTTATCCCATGATCAGATAACTAAAATGCAAAGATAGTTGCCTAATCTCTGTAGTAATATACAAACACTGGCTTCACAGGTTTGCAATAATTGACATGGCAGGGAGCATTCAGTTCAGTCACTCAGTCATGTCCGACACTTTGTGACCCCATGGACTGCAGTACACCATACACAGTATCCATCACCAATTCCCAGAGTTTACTCAAACTTATGTCCATTGAGTCGGTGATGCCATCCAACCATCTCATCCTCTGTTGTCACCTTCTTCTCCTGCCTTCAATCTTTCCCAACCTCAGGGTCTTTTCAAATAAGTCAGCTCTTCCCATTAGGTAGCCAGACTATTCAGTTTCAGCTTCAACATCAGTCTTTCCAATGAATATTCAGGACTGATCTTCACGATTGACCAGTTGGATATCCGTGCAGTCACATCAATACATGACTACTGGAAAAACCATATCCTTGACTAGACGGGCCTTTGTTGACAAAGTAATGTCTCTGCTTTTTAATATGCTGTCTGTTGCTGCTGCTGCTGCTAAGTCGCTTCAGTCGTGTCCAACTCTGTGCGACCCTAGGTCATAAATTTTCTTCCAAGGAGTAAGCGTCTTTTAATTTCATGGCTGCAATCACCATCTGCAGTGATTTTGGAGCCCAAGAAAATAAAGTCTGACACTGTTTCCCCATCTATTTCCTATTAAGTGATGGGACCAGATGCCATGATCTTAGTTTCCTGAATGTTGAGCTTTAAGCCAACTTTTTCACTCTCCTCTTTCACTTTCATCAAGAGGCTTTTTAGTTTCTCTTCACTTTCTGCCATAAGGGTGGTGTCATCTGCATATCTGAGGTTATTGATATTTCTCCCAGCAATCTTGATTTCAGCCTGTGCTTCTTCCAGCCCAGCGTTTCTCATGATGTACTCTGCATAGAATTAAATAAGCAGGGTGACAATATACAGCCTTGATGTACTCCTTTTCCTATTTGGAATCAGTCTATTGTTTCATGTCCAGTTCTAACTGCTGCTTCCTGACCTGCATATAGGTTTCTCAAGAGGCAGGTCAGGTGGTCTGGTATTCCCATCTCTTGAAGAATTTTCCACAGTTTATTGTGATCCACACAGTCAAAGGCTTTGGCATAGTCAATAAAGCAGAAATAGATGTTTCTCTGGAACTCTCTTGCTTTTTTGATGATCCAGCAGATGTTGGCAATTTGATCTCTGGTTCCTCTGCCTTTTCTAAAACCAGCTTGAGCATCTGGAAGTTCACGGTTCAAGCTGAAGCCTGGTTTGGAGAATTTTGAGCATTACTTGACTAGTGTATGAGATGAGTGCAATTGTGTGGTAGTTTGAGCATTCTTTGGCATTACTTTTCTTAGGGACTGGAATGAAAACTGACCTTTTCCAGTCCTGTGGCCACTGCTGAGTTTTCCAAATTTGCTGGCATATTGAGTGCAGCACTTTCACAGAATCATCTTTCAAGATTTGAATTAGCTCAACTGGCATTCCATCACCTCCACTAGCTTTGTTCATAGTGAGGCTTTCTAAGGCCCACTTGACTTCACATTTCAGAGCATTAGAGACAATTAAATATATTTTATCTATTTTATCTGAATGGTACACTTAATTTTTTTCTTACTTGTATGTGTATATCTCTACTGCAATAGCATCTGCTTTTTACTCATTTTTCCATCATACCCCTAGTATGCACCAAATATGGATTATCTGATTCTCGGCTGATGTGTTTTTTAAGAGAATACAGCTCACAAAGTAATGCCTTGGGCTATATATATAGAAAGGGAATTTTCTGACAAAAGAATATCAAGGTTTTTCTTTCACAAATGTTAATATCAGTTTACCCTAACAAAACCTGCAAATGGCTCCCTGAGGGAAACCTTGCCCTTAACTTATGTGTTTCCTGAAAGAGAATAGGAGAAAAAAATGGCCCTGTTAAGCAACAAGTACATAATATGTACTCTGTTAACACTTTCTGCTTGCTAGGTTTAAAAAAAAGCTGACCTGAGGAGCATAGACCTACCAATAGCAAACTATTAACCTATATTATGGTCTGAATTTTTGCATCGCATAAAATTCATATGTTGAAATCTTAACCCCTAGGATAATGGTATTAGGAGATGAGAGTCTTTGTGAGATGTTTGGAACATGGGGGGTGAAGCCCTCAAGATTTCCACTGATGCCCTTATAAAAAGACCCAAAGACCTAGCTGTGGAGAAGGGCATGGCAACCCACTCCAGGATTCTGGACTGGAGAATCCCATGGACAGAGGAGCCTGGTGGTCTACAGTCCATGGGGTCGCAAAAAGTCAGACATGACTGAAGAGACTTAGCACACATGCAAAGACCTAACTTGATGCTTCTGCCTCGTGAAGTTACAAGGAAAAGACAGCACTGCAAGGAAGAAAGTTCCCATGACACTAAATCTGCTGGTGCCATGATCTTGGATTTTTTATAACTGTGAGGAATAAATGTTTAGGAATAAATACCCACTTTACAGTATTTTTGTTATAACAGCTCAAATGGACTAAAGCATCATGGATTTTTTGATAATTTGAATTTGATGTGCTAAGTACTGCTCTTAAATTGTTGATGGTGATAACTTTTAAATAGTGAAAGTAAATTCTATGAGTCATTTTCCTGTCTGCACAGAATTTAAAATAGGAGTATTTGTCATTTAATACTTTTTAATTGATTAAATTAGTTAAAACAAAGGAAAATTAAGAAGGTATTTACTTTATACAATTATTTTCAAACTCTACTTCACAAGTATGATAGAAGAACCTATATTTAAAAAGACATCCTTTGAGCAGTCTACATCCTCATTATAAATGGCCTTTATCTAAGGGTAGCATATTTTCTATTCCTCAGCCTTCTTGTTCAGATGAAGAATAGGTATTATTCTTTTGCTAAATGTCTATTTTCAGTTTGCAAAATTGTTGTGGATGTGGATATCAATTAAAACCCACAATATCCTATTTCTCCATCTCTTTTGAGGTTCAGCAATTGTTAAATCAAGTTGGGAAGGGAGTAAGAATTCAGAGAAATCACCATCTCCTATGAAACTCCATATAGTTGGTTTGTATGCCTGGCATTTTTATTCTGATAGAAAAATCTTGTAAGTCTGCCCTTTATCTTTACTAGTGTTAAAGAATATCAGAGTTGAATAGTAATTAAGGTGGTAAAAGCAAATATCATTCAGAACTATTGTAATAGGGGAAAAGATACCTCAATATAGAACTGGGCTCAGTTCCAAATGCAACATGAGCAAAAGAGAATCTATATCCAAGGATTAGGGTAGAAGTCAATGGCTGGAGAATTACTAAGAGTAAATATAAGAGTTTGGGGGAAATTCTGGCTAATTCAACCTAACAGGATTGTTTTTGAAGGCAAATCAGGGTGATCAAATACTGAAATGTCATACCTCAAATGGGACTCAAACCCAATTTTGCCTCGGATAGGACTTGAACCCATACTCTCTGGCTTAGGAGGGGACTCAAATTCATATTCTCTCAGCTGAAACCACATGCCTAGTCTCAGGACTTCATGAAGCTCACGTTTTTTATGTCTAGCACAGAAGGAATTCATCAAGAGGCAAAGTGATAGGAAAGAAGTAGGCTTATTAATATCCTTTGTAAAGAATGTTGCAGAAAAATTGGGTGTGAGGGGATGGTCATGTCCCAGGTCTTGAGAGAGTTCCTGAGATGGGCCACTGAATGAGGATCTTGGCTTCACACTAGGAAGAACTCAAGAGCAACCCATAGTAAAGTGAAAACAAAGATGCACGATCTGTGGGCTGAATTTGATCTATCTCAAAAGGCAAGAGCATCCTTGGGAGAAACATACTCCACAGACAGAATGTGGGCCATCTCAGAAGATGAAAGTTGCCCTGAAATATGGAGTGGTTAGTTTTCATGGGCTGGGTAATTTCATAGGCTAATGACTGGGAAGATTATTCCAACTATTTCAGGAAAAGGGGTGGGGGGATTTCCAGGCATTGAGCCACTGCCCCCTTTTTGGCCTTTTATGGTCAAGCTTGGGACTGTCATGGCTCCTGTGGATGTACCATTTAGCTAATGAATTGATTGTACAATGAGCATATATTAAGATTCAAGGTCTACTGGATATCAAATCTCCTGCTATCTTCGGCCTAGTTGATTTTAACCCATTTATGTTGTATACTTAACAAATCTATCATTCTTTTAAAGGCTGCTCTCTTTCCCCTTCCCTCCTACCTCAACACTGCCTAGGTAATGGTGAATGTTAAGGATCTCAATTACATATTGAGGGTGATCAGATATGGAGGATGAGGGAATTTTAGCTAAAATTAATAACAGTAGTTTGCCAAAATTGAATAATGCAGAAATGAACACAGAAATCCATAACTTGAAGCCCAGTTGAAAAAGAGTTTAAGAGTTCAAAAAGATAACCTATCTTTGGCACCAGGAATTAGAGTTCTTGGGCTTCCTATGAAAAGCTAGGTGACCTCCTAGAGGTCCAGGGATTGTGTTATGCTTAGGAGACATAAAGATATATAAAGTATAGGTCTATCTCAGTGAACATAGGACTTTAGTATCTAATTACAGTTCAAAACAAACTTATCATCTCTTTGTAAAGATAATAATCCATCAAACAGTTAAACAAAAATATCCAATAGCCTGTGCCCAGCATAAATGGAATTACTGATATGGGGAATTAGAGACAGGTGGCCCATGTCACTTCAACAGACTATGAAATGTGTAAATCAGAAGCTAAAAATGGACATTTTAGCCTCCATGAATAAATGGATGGAAATAGTTGCACTGGTATTTTTGTTCTAAAATTATTATGACATTGAAATTTGTATCCCTTATTTTGATAAATCTTAAAACACAGTAATCATTTCTCTTGCTCTCAACAGTTTCTGTAAATTACCCAATGTGATTCACCCGAGGCCCAGCATATGTCACTCCCGCAGACAGATTGCCGACATGGCAGCCACAGGCACAGAGCTCTGCTGCACCAAACCAGCTCCTAATGAGAAGAGGCCAACTCTCTCCAATGAGTCAGACCTAGAATCACAAGCTGAAACCAGCAATGGAAGTTAATCTTAGAGTCATTAACTCTTTTACTTAGAGTTAAAGGATTTCTGTTAAACTGACTTCACAGACATGTTTTGAAATCATTTAACCAGTTTCAATTTATACTCTAGCAGAAAACTTGCTTCCAAGAGACTTTCTCCCCTAATTTTTTTATGTTCATCTTTATTTTGAATTAACCATCTATCAAGAGCACCCATCAAAAGAGTAGAAAAATATAAAGAACCCCATCAAAAAAAAAAAAAGTTCCCTGGCAAGTGAGTGGGTGGCTATGATATTAGGAGCTCTGTTTAGGGAAGGAAATGCATTCCAAGCTGTGGATGCCACTTTTATCAATGTCAATCTTCCAACCCTAAAGGTTGGCAGATTCAGGATGAAGTGTTTCTGGAGCCTGTCTAGTCACTCCCTGAGAAGCCCCACTACCCTCTCACCTGAGATGGTTGATGTGTAACATTGGTCTAGCAGGAATAAACTTCTTATCACAAAACCTGCCACCACTTGGAAAACACACTGCTGCTTGGACTTGCTGGTAATAAGGATAGTTTATTGTGGAATAAACTGAGATTAAGATATAAATTATTACATATGATGATTTTTTAAAAACTTAGAGTTCTTTGCAGAGATGGAATAAGCATTTGTCTAGATTATATGATTTAAATGGTGCTGGCTAGCTTGCTTATCTGAATCCTCATTTTGCCCCTCTTCCCCATGATGTTGTCATAAAATCACCTTGCACACTTTTCCTTAAGACTCCCATAATTTTCTTGGTCAAATCTCAGTCTTTTCTATGTTTGGCCACAAACAGATTAACTACATTAACATGAAGATCAAAAGGGACTCAAATCCAGTGGCATTTATTGAGTAGCACTTATGTGCCCTACAAATAAAGCAGGAAATCTGTAGGGCAGGATTAGTACCCCCAGTTAATAATCTAGTTGGAACAGCACTAACATAAAATTGGCATACAGTCTGTAGTTTATGGGCTTCCCAGGTGGCTCAGTGGGTAAAGACCCTGCCTGCAATGCAGGAGACACCGGATATATGGGTTCAATTCCTGGGTCGGGAAGATCCCCTGGAGTAGAGGC